>NW_024080635.1:3085223-3092544 GCF_003009895.1 Hyaena hyaena | reverse complement strand
GGGGGGGGGGGGGGGGGGGGGGGGGGGGGGGGGGGGGGGGGCGAATTCTCTCACATCTTAATTTAGCCTCGCGCTCCATCAGACAAAGCTGGGGAAGGGACCACCTCAGTGATTTTCCAAACCCGCATCCAAGAGAACATCCTTTCTGAATAATAAATGGCCCCCAGATGAGGTGGAAGGAGGGGTGGCCAACAGCCTGGTCACCCCTGAACTCATCCTGGGGGAAGCTTAATGTGAGGGACACCTGTGGGGGTGGGGGTTGCCCAGCCCCCCAGCTGAATGCCAGCCTGAGCCCTCTCTGGGCCTCAGTGGGCACCCCCCAAGAACACTGCAGGGGGCTGCAGCTGGGGGCGGGGGGAGCACCGGGAGGAGGGAGAAAAGAGTTGGGGCTGGGGCTGAGGTGGCAGGGAAAGCCTTGGGAGTCACAAAGTGCCAGAGGAGAATGGTGACAACCGCCTTCCGACCCCCAGATGACCTCTTCATTTGCATAATCCATGCATAATTAGCATACTTACCCTGTGCCGTTCCCTTAAAGGAGAACAGAATCCAAAGGCCCCAGGACCCTGTGGCCCTGCCCCTGCTCCTCACCGCGCCCCACCTCTGGGTAAACTCACACCCCCTTCGTGCTTGATAAACACATCCACACGCCTAACACACCCACACACTGCAGCTAGCAGGCGATCCGCACCCTCACGGGCACACATGGCTGTGCCCTATAGAAACACGTGGCTATTCACCCATACCCCGGCGTGTGCACGCGCGCACACGAACAGTGTTTACCGACCCCAGCCCGTGTGCCACCTCAGCTCCTAGCTGGGGACAGACCTCACACAGGCGTCAGCAAAATCCCCTAACCATGTGGGTGGCACCCACCTCAGTCAGGGCGCATACCGACCCTCCTCGGGTCCAAGCACCGTCCCCAAACCTCGTTCCCCACGGCAGGGACACGTACGGACTCTGGCACAAACCTCATGGCCTGTAAGAAACCTTTGCTGCCGCTCACGTGTTGCATACCCACCACACAGACCAGAGGTGTGAGCGGCAGGCAGAAGCCCCCCCGCTTGCAGAAACCCCTGAACCTTCGGCTTCCTGCCACCACCAACCCCAGGAGCCCAACCGGAGGCTCCCTGAGCTGCTGAAGAAGCTCTAGGCTCCCCAATCCGCCACCACGCATCCTATACCTGTGTCCCACAGCCCCACTCCCTCCCTGCACGGCCCCACTCCCTCCCTGCACGGCCCCACTCCCTCCCTGCATGGCCTCAATTCAGAAGCACCCACCCAGCCCTCCACATACATTGATGTCCGTGCACACCGTCCACACGCCCTAGTCTCCTCCAAACACACACACACACACGCACCATGCATGCCTTTTTTTCTGGGTACTGACAAGCACACAAAACACTGGGCTGAGCCCTTCCTGATGGGCTGCCACACCCCTGCCTTTTTTCCCTGCTACCCTTTCCCTACCTCTCCATCTTGAGCTGCCCCACAGCTTCACCCCAGAGAGGAATCACGGACTCCCACAGTGATCAGAGGGCCTCCCTCCTGACACTCACCCCACTCACCCCTGCTGATCCCCTCCAAGTCGGAGAGCAGCTGAGGAGGGTGAGGGACTCAAATCAGCTGAACCTCAGATATGTCTCCTCCAAGTGCAGGGGGTGCGTGCAGGGAACAAGCCAGGGAGCCTCCCTCTGCCCCCAGCCTCCTTCCCAGACTAGAAGTCTGGGGTTTCTCATGCCCAGCCCCTATCACCTGCCCTCCCCCATCAGGAATATTCCCTGAGAAATAGGAGAGCACAGATGTTAAGCCAGAGTGGATCAGCCATGCCCTGACTCTCCGTGGGACATCAGGCGAGCTTCCGAATCGGTCAGCACCTCAGCCTTCTCATCTGTCAAATGGGGATGCCGATAATAGTGTGTCACTCCTATAGCCGCCTTGAGAGTCCAATACCATCATGCAGGTAATGGGCCAGGCACAGGACCCAGCGCCCAGAGCTGAATAAGTCAACACAGTTGCAATTATTGTCAGTTATATGCTCATCTTTCCATTATCCTTACTGCAGAGTTTATTTCATTCATGACTCACCGTCCTCATGGTGGGAAATAGAATCGGGGTGGCTACACCCACACTGCAAATGCCCAGAGAGGTTAAGAGGCACTGCCAAGGCCACACAGCAGGGGAGAAGGCAGAGAGAAAAAGAGAGGTTGGATGAGTGGGGAAAAAGAGTGAGGTACAGGGACAGATGCAGACACACGAATTGGGTCAGCTGGCAGGGGGCCAGGAGCCAGCACCCCCGGGCACTGCTAATCATGCTGCAAAAGCTAAGAATAAAATCAAGTATAATTAATTCTGCCCAAGCTCCCTTCCCTGCATGAGCCAGACTCGGGCCCCACGCTCTTGGTGACCAGAGGCAGTGTGAGCAAGAACTGGGAGCCCGGCTCTAGAGTCAGACAGTCCTGGGCTCAAGTCCAGCTTGGCTTACATGCTGGGCGACTCTGGGCAAGTTACTTAACCTTTCTGAGCCTCTCTTTGGTTACAGGGGGACGATAATAACACAGGAGGGCGCACCATCATCGTTTGTCGGCCTTACCACGGCACATTTCCGTGCGCTAGGCCTGAGTGATGATGGAGTTCTACCCTTTCTTCTTACGGATGTGAAAACTGAGGCTCAGAGGCAGAAAGGCTTGCATTGTCCCAGTCCCTGTTGAGGGGTGGGGGTGGGAAATGAGTCTGCAAGCCGCACTCAGGGAAGTGAAGTCCGGAGACACTCAGTGATGTGACTACTAGCTGGCGGCAGCAGGGTGGTCCCGGCAGGGGCCTCTGGGTCCCCACGGGCTCTGTCTCCACCAGTCCCTGTCCCCAGAAGGCCTTCAGGTCCTGTGAGAACTCGGTGCCCCTCACGCTCACCAGCTCCAACCCGGAGACCCAGAGCGTCACGGCAGGAATGTGGGCCGGGGCCAGGCTCTGGGCAGCAGGACAGCTGAGGGGGCTAACAATGGAGAGCCGGGACCAGGAAGGGGGACGCCTCTGTCCCCACCTCCTGCCTGTCCACAGCCGCCCTGGCTGGGAATCCAGCACCCACCACATTCGCTTGCTGATGGTGGGGTGAGGGGCACGAAGGTGGCATCTGCCGGGGAAGGGGCAGCAGAGCCCAAGTGCCAGAGAGAAGGGGGGGAGGAGGAGCAGGGGGGAGGTGCAGAGAAGGCCCGGGCTGAACTTGACAGGCCCTCCCCCTCCCACCCCGTCCCACTGCCCTTATGCTAGGCACACACCTCCAGTCTCAGCCCGGTGCTCTGCATAGGGCACCCCCTCACCGCATCATCTCCTCACATTCTCCCTTCCTCACCCCCTGCGCCCCCCCCCCACCTCCCCGGAATCCCCCTTCCCCTGGGCAGCACTGCCCCCGCCCACACCCACCCAGAGCCCCACGGAGGGCAAGCAACTCCCAGCTCAGGAGGCCACAGCCTCTGAGCCCCAGACAAGCCCTCTTCTCTGCATGTCTGCTGCCTCATCTGCTTGATGCTAAGGCCCTTTCTGACTCTGACACTCGAGGCAGCCAGGAATCCAGTCCTTCAGTTCAAGGGATCGGGGAAATGTTATTCATGAGAGAGGAAAAGTGGGAGTAACCGACCTCCCCAACAACGGAAGACTAGTTAAACACACT
Organism: Hyaena hyaena; assembly: GCF_003009895.1. Lineage (NCBI taxonomy): Eukaryota > Metazoa > Chordata > Mammalia > Carnivora > Hyaenidae > Hyaena > Hyaena hyaena. The sequence goes on along the minus strand of NW_024080635.1, from coordinate 3,088,880 downwards.
AAGGCATAACCATATCATGAACACTATGCAGCCACCAATAACCGAGTTTTCATAAGCCGCGCTGTCTTTTATCAGGTCGTTAAAAAGGCATGAATGGGTAACAGAAGGCTTTTGTTTTTTCCTGGTTTCCAAGAATATTTAAAGACATGGGAAAATGTACGCACTGGCTGTCAGGAGGCAATGCGGCTCAGCTATTGACAGGATCGTACGGACGGCTCTGTCTCTCAATACCGGCACTGACCTTGGGCAGGTACCTGGCGCTCCTGGGCTGGATTTCCCGGGTTCACAGCAGACTCCAGCACGTTAACGCATCGCCCAGTAAACGCTGGCTCCGAATACTATTATCGTGTTAAATTTAGAAAACAAGGCACAAAAAACTAGAGAATGCGATCCTACTTTAAAGAACCCCCTACCCAAGTGAATTTCTAAACACTGACTCCTAGGGGCTCCTGGGTGGCTCAGTCGGTTAGGCGTCCGACTTTGGCTCAGGTCATGATCTCACAGCTCACAGGTTCGAGACCTGCGACAGGCTCTGTGCTGACAGCTCAGAGCCTGGAGCCTGCTTCCGATTCTGTGTCTCCCTCTCTCTGCCCCTCCCCTGCTTGTGTTCTGTCTCTGTCTCAAAAATAAATGTTGAAAAAAAAATAAGTAAACACTGAAGCTTACTAAGGTTTTCTGGAGATTCTCTGGGTGCCAGGATGACAGGCAGGTTTCATTTCTCCTCCCTCACGACCTGTCTGTATTTTTCAAATGTTCCCTGATAAACTCAGAGTACTGAGTTTGATTATTAAATTATTAGAAATGGCATGTTCTTGGGGCATCTGGGCGGCTCAGTCAGGTAAGCATCCGATTGTTGATCTCTACTCAGGTCAAGATCTCACGGTTTGTGAGATTGGGCCCTGCCTTGGGCTCTGCACAGACAGCGAGGAGCCTGGTTGGGATTCTCTCTGCCCCTCCCCCGCTTACACGCACATGCGCTGTCCCTCTCTCTCAAAATAAATAAACTTAAAAAAAAAAAAGATTCGTTCTGTGTCCCCATCTCTGCCATTCCCCAGTCTGGAAATTCTTGGGCCCCTTCATCCTGCAGACACCCCACTGGGAAGCCGTCCTGGAGGAAGCTCACAGACAGACAGAAGGACACGTGGAACAGACGGAAAGGACACAAAGGCCTCACGGAGCTGGCAGGGCCCTGCTCCCTCCCTGGGCATGGAAACCTCTGGTGGCCAGTTCCTGGCCCTATCGTGTCCAACCCCCCCCCCAGTCAGTCCCAGTGGGGGGGGGGCGTGCAGGCTGGCCCCGTAAAGCGCCCACCATGCAGCCTCCTCCCAGACCCTGGGAAAAGCAGCCCCCTCCTCAACCCCAGGCTGGGACGCTCCTGTCACCGCTCCACCAGCCCCAGCCACCTGCCTCCTCCAGGGTCACTCTCTTGGCCATCCTGACTCATGCTGCTCATTTATTCCTGTCCCTAGGCTGGTGCCTGAGAGCAGGGCCACCCACTGAGGCCTCCTACCCCCAACTGCCCGGCCTTCTTGCTGCCCCCACACTAAACCCTGCACGGGGCCGCGGGGGGGCAGGGCACTTGGGTCTGCCCCATGCTGTCCCTGCCTCCTGGAGCCCTATCCCCTCCCACCCGGCCAGCACCTGCTCGCACTCCACAAAGGATTTAGGAGACACCTACTGTGTGCCAGGCACCATTCTAGGCGCTTCTGGTCCCACACTCAGTGTGACAGGTGTGTCTTCAGGAAGCTCAGTTAGCTCAAAACAGGCATCCTGGGCGGCCTCCTTGTACCAGCCACGTGCCCGCTCTTCTTGGGGACTATGCCATCGTGCTGTCATTTACCAGGGGAAGAGGGGCCGCCCACCCTGCGCCCACTGGGCAGCCCCTCGCCCCTTCTCCCATATCTCACCTGGCCACCACTGTCCCCATCTACAGGGGTGGGTAAGCTACCAGCAGGGGCACAAGAGGACTTGAACCCTGGCCTCACTGATACGAGGTCCTGTGCTCAGGGAGTTCCTGAGCCCCTGAGAGAGCGTGCAGATTATCCCAGTCTGTCATGTGACACTTGTTTCTCTGGGCATCGTTCCAGAGGAGGCCCAGGCCCTTCTGTCCCTTACCACGAACGACGGCTAGCTCCCGTGCGAGGAGCCCTCAGCACGTGCCAGACTCTCTCTGCGCACCTGACCTCGGTTCTCTTCATGGACACCCTCCCAGGGAAGGATTATTCTCCCCATTTCACAGACGGGCATACCAAAGTTCACAGAGGTAAAGCCACTGGCTCCAAGTCACACGGCAGTAGGGGCTGGATTTGAACCCAGGATTAGCTGAACCGCGAGGATCACATTCTTTGTACCATAGTGCACACCTACTCCCGTACCATAGTGCACACCTACTCCCATATCATAGTGCACACCTACTCCCGGGCCTCACTATCCTGACCCAGCAGCAAGGTCCTCAGGGGTGGGACCACACCGCCACCAGTCCCCACCCTGTACAGGCACCGACAGACAGACAGAGTGAGTATCTGGGAATGGGTAGAAATGAAGGGATAAGTCCTCCCCTGATGGACGGCGGCGAGGCTCAGGTGAGCAGCCCCGCCCACCAGCCCATGACTCAATGGCAATTCCCTCCGGGACTCAGTCTCCAAGCTCTGCAAGTGTCCCTGTTGGCAATCAAGGGGACGGCCTGCCTGCTCACTCCTGGGTCCCACACGCCGCCAAGGATAACCCAGGAGGGGGTCAGATGTTCCAGTCCCGGCTTCCAGAGAACCCTGGTCAAGCACTCTCACCTCGCTGGGCCTCAGTTTGCCCTCCGACAAAATGGGGATCGTGATCCCCCTGCACACCGAGAGGCCAGCTGTGATGTGCTGAGCGGTGACTAGGCAGTTAGCAGGTGCTAGGGCGTGACAGTGTCCCTCCTCAGAGCTCAGAGAGCCGCCCCCCTCACCAAATCCACCCAAATCACCTCCCAATACAGCCTGCCACCCTATCAACACCAGCACTGTCTCCTGGCTCACCAGTGCCTGAAAAACTCGCTTATGCGCTTTCTTGTCTAATGTCTATCTCCCCCTGCAAAAGCTCCTGGGGGCAGTGAGCAGGTCTGTCAAGGCCACTCCTGTGTTCCCAGGGCCCAGAATATTTCTGGAATATGGTCACCCTCCATCAATCTTTGTTCAATGGGCACTGCGAATGGGATCACCCTCAACAGACTCACGTCACCCACTTCCCCGCCCCCAGTCATTACGTGATCTTGTGCGGGGCGCTGGCCCCTGGCCTCAGTCTCCCCACATCTAAAACCAGGGGTCTGGACACAGGTTCCCTCCGGTCCCTCTAAAAGCCAACCGGGAAGACTCTAACTGAGCGGGGATGAGGGATGAAAACTGACTCATCCCAGCATATTTTTTTCATAAAATAACTATGCAAATGATATGCAAACCTCTCCAGATTCACAGGTTCCCAGCGGAGCCTGCAATTCTAGCCACTTTACAACCAGGCCCCGGGCTGGGGGGAAGTAGCACCTGCTAAATGCCAGGCTCCTCACACGGAAGAGGCGAAATGGTCCTCCTCACTCCACAGGCAGGTCAGGCGACTTGCTGGAGGTCTCAGAGAACTCAGGTGACAATCAGAACGGAGCTGGCGGCGGGGGGGGGGGGGGGGGGG
>NW_024080635.1:2906200-3085191 GCF_003009895.1 Hyaena hyaena | reverse complement strand
GGGGGGGGGGGGGGCAGGGCAGGTGGAAGTGGGGCCTGGGTGGGGGAGGTGTCCGGAGAGGACATGGAGGACCCAGGGCCCCATATGGTTCTCACCCCCACAGGACCTGAAGGAAGGCCAGCCCAAAGAGCAGAGGGATTCTCTCAGCCTGATCTCGGGGGCCACCTGAAGCCAGGGGACCCCCCACCCTTCCCTGAGAAACTGAACAGACCCTGGAGTCAGCCCGAGGGGGGTCGGCCCTTCCAGCTGTCCTGGGAAACCTTGCAGCTCTGAAATCCTCCCCCAAAGCTCTCAGGCGCATGCCAGCATGCACCCTGAGGACACACGATGCACCCCCCCCCAAAGTGTCCCCATCTGTGTGTGTGTCCAAGCCCAGCCTCCTTGCAGAATCGGGCTGTGGTCCCCCTCACCATCCCATTTGTTATGTTATTTATAACCTGGCAGGAACTCACACGTGGTGGAGACGCCGAGCCCCACCCCCAGCCCAGAGCTGCCCTGCCCCAAGGGATGGAATGAGCCAGACCCAGGGGGGCCCACCAGCACCACTGCCCAGACGGGAGAGAAGCACAAAGAATCAGACCAAAAATCGGGGCGGGGGGAGGCACTGGCAGAGCCCCACAGCCCACGATGACCCTCTGTGCGGCCCTGTAGGTTTGATCAGCAAAGGGGAGGGATAGACGGGTGGCCAGGCTCTCCCCCTCCTCTCCTGAGTCCTGGGACCCAGGCAGGACCTTGCAATGAGCAGAAGCCCTGAAGCTAGACTGCTTGGGTCCAAATCCCAGGACTGCCTCCCCGACCCCAGGAGCTGTGTGATTCTGGGCAAACAAGACCACCTCTCTGAGTCTGTTTCTTCTCCTACGAAACGGGCGTATAATAGAACCAACCTCAAAGCATTGTGAGGATTAAGTGAGATTATCCAAACAGGTTCTTGGCCCAGAGCCCTGCTACTTTCTCAGCTGGGTGACCTTGGGGCAAGCTGCCTGGCCTAAAGCTTAGCGAAACCACCTGCAAACGAGACAATGCGGCCCAGAGGGTCGTGAGGACTGAAGCCATGGCCGAGACACACAGGAGGACATCAGCACACACAGGTTCTTTCTCTTTCCCTCTGCTCTCAGGGGCCCCTGTGATTCCAGAGCACCCCCAGCTTCTACCCTGGACCATCTTTATCGCCCGTCACTAGGCACACAGAGGTTTTTAGAGATACTAAAATCCAAACAGTTCCTCAAGGGACAAGTCCTCCCCCTCACTCTGCAGTGAGCACCCAGCCTCATCAAATATAGATGCTCTATAAATACCTGAGGGACGGACAGATGCCAGAGTGAAGGTGACCAGAAAGAGGGACAATGACCAGTGTTGGTGAGGCGGTGGAGGGACTGGAGCCTCACGCCCTGACAGGGACCAAAACCAGGGCAGCTGCTTTGGAAGACAGTCGGGCAGCTTCTCGAAAGGTGAGACGGAGAGTTACGGATGAGCCAGTAATTCTACACCCAGGGCAGGTATCCAAGGGAAGTGAAAGCATACATGCACGTACATTTAAAAAAAAAAAAAAAAGCAGCATTATTCATAATAGCCAAAAAGGGGCAAAACCCAGGTGCCCACTAACTGCTAGATAAATAAAGATGGCACGTCCCCACAACGGAATAGAACTCAACTGAGAAAGGAAGTTGGTGCCGGTGAGCCCTGACTCACGTGGGTGGGCCCTGACTACGTGACGCTAAGTCAAGGAAGCCAGTCACGAAAGACCACGTGTTGTGTGATTCCACTCGTACGAAATGTCCAAGGTAGGCACATCCATACAGAAAGAAGTGGCTGCTTAGGACTGGTGGGCTGGGGACAAATGGGGAGTGACCGCTGAAGGGCATACTGGGTTTTCGGGGGGGGGGGGGCTGATAAAAATCTATAAAATTGGTGATGGTTGGATAACTCTGTACTAAAAACCGCTGAACTAGATGCTTTAGGTGGGCTAACTATATGGTATGGGGGTTTGATCTCGACACAGCTGTTGTTTGAGGGGGATAAAAAAGAATGAATGGGAGACTGAGGCTCAGAGAGAGCAAGAAACTTGCCCACAGTCACACAGCGGAGCCTAAACTCAAATACTCAGATGGAAGAGGAGGTCAGCTTTGCCCCTGCTCAGCCCCAGGAGGGCACACGCGGACTCTGCAGACCCCAGTGGGACAGGTCCTGCGTGGCCACGGCCCCCCCTGTACCTTGTCAAAGGCCACGTGGCAGGTGGGACCACTGGGAGGGGGCAGGCCTGGCCGAGTGACCCAGCAGAAGGGAGGCAGCATCGAACTCAGGCTGGCTGTCCTCTCCCCTCCCCGTACCCCAGTATCCCGCCTCCAGCCCTCCGTGGTTCTGGGGTGCCCCCTGTCTGTGCGGCCGACCCCTGGCCCCAGAGGTGAAGCCCATCTGTCCCCTGTCCCCTGTGGCTGTCTAAAGCAGTGTCTCCAGGGCCCACCCCTCACCTGCGTCCCGCTCTGCTAGACTCCAGTCCCCGCCCATCTCAGCTGGCAGCCACCCACGCCCTACCCCCCCCCCCCCCCGGGGCTGGTCTCTGCTCTCCATTCCCCACACAGAGGCCCATCTGTCCGGAGGGCCGGGCCTGTGTCTGACAGGTGCTCAGTGTCTCCCCCACACCCCCCCCAGGCAGAACTCAGGCACGAAGCTTGCACCCACTTAGTCCACTGCCTCCAGCGCATCACCTCAGCCAGCCTTCCCGTCCCTGGCTCTGGTCCCCCGCCCCGTCCCTAAGAGGGGAAGGGGTGACCTCACAGAGCCTTACGGCAGATTGCAGGGCGGGGGCCACAAAGGATCCCGAGGATGGGAAGCAAAACCTCCACCAGGATCCCTCGCCCTCATTCCCAACCACGGCGTGGAAGGTACCAGAGAAAACCCCAGGGCCCCATGTGCCCTCCCCCGACATCACCCACGGCCTCCTGGGGTCCACACACCCTTGTGTCCAGCCAGCCCGTCTTCAGTCCACGGCCAAGAGCCCTCTTCACTGAGCTCAGAGGGAGCCCGGATGCCCACGAGGGATTTAGGGCCTCTGAGTGCCCTGCCTCCACATGCCCCGTAGCCCAAGGATGAGACAGGCCCTCCGCTCCTCACGGGTCACTTGAATGTGGCTTCCCTGACCCAAAGCACCTTCAGGTGTCACCTGGCCCATCACCTGACCCCATGCAGGCAGGTCAGTGGCTCCAGCCCTGGGCTCCTACCATCAAGCCCCGGTCACACCAGCCTGGCCAGCCCAGCCCCAGGCCAGGGCAGCGGCCGCCCCCCCACCGGAAGTCTGGAAGGATGAGCCCCAGGGGTCCCGCCCAGGGACTAGAACAGCCTGCAGGAGAAGTGCCCGGGCTGGGAAAACGGGGCTCAATGTTAGAAGGCACAGAAGGGCTGCTACTGGGACCCAGTCTTGTTCCCCAAGCCCCAGGACAAGGACATGGGTCACGACCGTCACCTCAGTGGTGACAGAGCCTCTCATGACCACTGTCCCCAGTATTACCAGTCCTGATGACCAGCTCGGGGCACGGCAACGTACTCTGCTCTGGGCTAAGTACAACCCAATCATCACAACTGCCCTGCAGGGGGACACTCGCCACCAACTTCACAGAAAGAGGTCACGGTCAGAGCCCAAGTGGAGTCAGTGGCGCCCCCACCCTCTGCACCACCTATCAGAGCCACCTCTACACACACCCGTCCAAATGCCAGCGGTGGGGGAGGGGCGAAGGGGAACCCAGCCCACACAGCGTCCACTACAGTGCCCTGGGCCATATGGACTGTGCCCCCCTCCCACAGTGTGCCGGGGACGGTCTCATCTGAGCCATGGTCCACACCGACCCCCCACCAGGAGCCCCCTCACCACGTCTCATGACCTAACAGCATTTTGCAGCAGGAACGTTGCTGCCACTTGGGCGGAATGGCCCCTCGGACAGGACACTGCCATTACCCAGCAGCCCTGCCTGCCCCCCTCCCCTGCAGAAATGCCAGCAGCAGCCCATTATCGTGACAACCAAAAACATCCCTGTGCCTTTCTAAACGCCCAGGCGCCTACACGTCCACTGCTCAGCTCAGGCCTCACTTCCTCCTGGAAGGTTCCCCACCCCCATCCCTTCTGGGGGCAGGGGGCGGGGGGAGCAAGTTCGGCATCTCATGGCTGGGCCTCATCTTACCACTGGGTCCAGAAATGCTCTGGCCAGAAACAGGGTCCCCAGAGATGCTGAAGATGTGACTCCGGGCCCATATCAGGTTAAGCGGTTAAATGAAGGGACCACCTCGCCTGGCCTCCCTGACCCCAGTCGTCACTTTCCACGGGGACGCTGGGCCACACCCATCGCCCTCCTCCCCAGGATGTCCGTTCCCAGAGCCCACTGAAGGCCACAGAACCGAATCTCTGAAGGAACCTGTGTTTTGAGCGTGCGGTGACCCTTGAGGGCAGGCAGAAGACGGAGCCCCGCGTCCCTCTGCACCCTGACCGCCCCTCCTGCCTAATCACTGCTAAGGAGGCCAGATGACCAGCTGCCCCCCTGGCCTGGGCTCCCCAGACTCTGGGATTAAGAGCTGGGATTAAGGCCGCACACACTCCTGGTAGCTCAGAGCCCCAGCAACGTCGTGCATGCACGTGGGTACGTGTGTGCACGCGCAGGCACATTCAGGGCGGTTTCCAGGCAGAGCTGCAGGTACACTGGTGTGCACACACCTGTGGTCGCGTTCCGTGGGCTCATATGCCCCGGGGGGTCTGGCTGCGTTCGCATGGGCGGGACGTGTGCATGGAGGTGGCAGGGAGAGTGTACGTCCCTGTCTGTGTGTGTTCAGGTCCCCATGCTCTGTCACCGACGCAAATGTGTCCGCACGTGTTCACGTGTCTGTGTGCACCAACCTCCCCCCGCTGCGGAGGGCGTCCCCCAGTTCTGCCAGCTTTGTCCCAGAGGCTGCTCATCTCCGCGGCCCCCCAAGGGGTTGGGGGCACACACCCCATGGGCGAGAAGCAGAGCGACGGCAGCCTCTTCGGGCCTGGCCCCAAGGGGGCTGCTAAAACAGGGGAGCGGGCCGCAACGTCCTTCCCTGCATGGACGCGAGGGCCCCACGCGTCAGCGCAGATGCACAGCGACACGCTGTCACACACACGTGACACACAGACCCGGCCCCTTGTCCGAACCTACACTGAACCATGGGCTGAGCTTCCCAGGGGACAAGGATGCTCGGGGCTCAACCAGCACCGTCTGGCGGACCATCCCTTGAACACAGAGCCGGACCCCATCTTCCGGACCTGAGCCGGCCTCCAACAAGCCTCACAGCTCCCCCACCTCACGTGAGAACAGGACTCAGCCTCGCCAGGGCTCGGCCCCCAGGGGTCCCCACGGAGCCACTGCCCTGGGGGAGCCACTTAATCTTCACCGGGCCAGTGTCCTCATGCGAACGGCAAGGTGGGAAGCTGATTCCCTGTAGCCCTCTGCCCTTGAAACTACACTTCTGGACGGGTCGATGAAGGTATGGGGGGGGGGGGCACCCAGGAAGGTGAAGAGTAAAGAAGAGTCTCACCCTAACCACCCCCTCGGCCTTCCAGACCCCTGTCCCCCAGGGGACTGACTCCTCAGGTCCTGGCCCCACTGAGGGGCAGCCTGGGAGATGGGAGGTTCCAACCAGGCAGAGGGAGTGAAGCAGGGGCTTCTTCGAGGAGGGTGGGAGGCAGAGAGGGAAGGAGCGGAGCAGTGCGCAGACAGAGGAGGAGGAAGGGGGGGGCTGCTGGGGAGGACAGGGTGGTGGGGAAGATCTCTGGTAACCAAGCCTGAGCCTCAGGAAGCCCGCAGCGTGTCCACCTTCCAGAAAGGTGGAGGCCAAAAGGACCCAGTACGCCCCCCTCCCCCATCGCTGGTACCCACTGCTCCCCGCTCTCAGCCCCCATGTTCCTCTTCTGCAAGTTTGGGGATCACAGGAGGACAAGGTGTGACCACAGGGGAGAACTCGAAGTAACACAGACCCAGGATGTGTGACCGCGGGGAAAGGAAACAGTGCAGCAGTGTCAGGATTTGGGGAGACGAAACCGAGTCGCACCCCGGGGAGGGCTCGCCAGGGAGATGATGTAATGATGGGGCTGCTGCAACAATGTATCCAAGTGAGAGCTCCAAGGAGGTAAGGATGTAGCCCTGTGGGGAATCAGAGGCTGTGAAAAAAAAAGTTACAGAGTTGGGGACTGGCTGAGAATCCTAACACGTGGAGGAGGGGCACCGTCTAGAACTCCAGCAAAAGAAGGGGGAGGAGCCTGAAGGAAGGCTCACTGTGCCTGAGAGCTGGGAGGAGAGGTCGGTAAAGGATTCCCGGAGGAGGGCACATCCGTGCTGGGTTTTGGAGGATGAGTAGGAGTTCACTGGAGAAGGGGACACGTCCATGGAGAGTGAACCGCACGTGGGTAGACATGAAGGCAAGAGAAACCATGTTGTACGCCGTGCCCAAGGAATAGGGTGGTCGCAGTGAGGGGCATACAGGGCAAAGGCATGGAAATGGAGAAGAATGCTGATACGCATCGATGGGGCATAGGGTCTTGGGGCTGAGGGCACCTGGGCTTGGGGTAGGGGTGGCTTCCTGGGAGAGAAGGGTGGGAGCTGGGCCTGCAGCCTGGCAGAACTGAGACGGGTAAAGAGGAGAAACACGGTACAAGAGATGGCGCCACGCCAGGGAGTCAGCAGACACAGTCCTTTGTCCCAGCTCAGCCACCAACTTGCTGTGTTACCTCGGGCAAGCCACGGGACCCCTTTCGGCCTCAATTTCCCCATAGGTAAAATAAGGAGGCCAAACTACCAGATCTCGGAAGACCCTTGCTGGGACTAGAGATCATTCCTTTGGCCTCTGTCTCCCCTTCAGGACAATGACTAAGTTGGACAGGAGTGTTCCCAAGGGTCCTTCTAGCTGAAAGACGCTGGCCCTCTGACCTTTCCCCAGCCTTAGGGCAGCCTCAGCCCATGGCTCATCCTCAACTGAAAACAGGCCGCAGAGAAAGGCCACTGTGGAAGCCAAGAGCCACACACCTCCCCCCCCCAACCCCGGCTGGGTTGTGGCCTCTCCCTCAGCAGCCACATGGATTCTGGCACCTAGCGAGATGGGATTGGCCCTAAATTCATCACACACTTTTCAGTTTGCGATGCACAAGGCAGCACAAGGCAGTATTGTACACCCGAGAGCATTCTAGACGGCTTGGGTTCAAATCCAAGGCAGGCATGCCACTCTGTTGACCTTGGACAAGTTACTGAGCCTCCCTGGGCTTCAATTTCCTCTTTTGTAAAAGCAGGATCATAACGGTACCTCCTTCCTAAGGTGGCCGTAAGGACTTTTATACACAAGACGTTTGGCAGAGCATCTTGCACAGGGCAGGCCCTCAAGAGGCACGATTCAATATTAATGGATCACATCTGTGGTCCCATTGGCATCCCGTGCCAGCCCCTCGGGGTCGTGTGGCTGCACCCACCTCAAGACCAACTCCCCTATGGGCAGGATGGAGCCCACCTGCCTTGGTTTGGACTCAAAGCCCACCTTGTGAGCCACTGAAGTCTTCCAAGCCAAGGCTCCATGGGGTTCAACCGCTCAGCCCCAGATCACCCCATGGCACAGGGCCAGGTACCCTGAAGGTGCCCAGCAAATGTGTTAAATGCAAGAAACAACACGCTCTCACTGGGAACAGCAACCCCCTACAGCAATGGCTTCCCCACCCCATGGGTAGGTATGTCCCCACCTTCCCTGGTTGGGAATGGCTGCTTTGAACCACACCCCAATCTGTTGTGACCTTTCCCACCTCTGAGCCTTCGTCCACTGCGGCCCGTCTGTCAACATGCTGCCATCCTTCACGGCCTGATACAAATGACACCTCCTCCATGGAGCCTGCCCTGATTCTCCAGAGCCAAAATGGACCTCTCATCCCCCTGACTCACTACCCTTAGCCTCTTGCGCGTGCTGTCTCCGCCCCCTAACTGGGAGCTTCCTGAGGTCAGGGACCAGTTAACCCCCCTGGGGGTCCAAGTGCTCAGCACAGGCCAGACACAGAGGTGGCATCCGCAAATTGTGGCTGAAGTGACTGGCAGGCAGCAGCAGAGCAGGGACAAGGACCCAGTTACTAGACTCACAGCCCAGCCCTCAGGCCGCCTGGATTTGACAGATTGTGTCCCGAAGGCTGGGAAGAGACGTGGAGCTCAGCGTGATGGGTGAGGAAAGGGGCCCGTCCCACCCCGAGGAACCACAGACAGTCCCCATGGACGAAACAGGCCTCCCCGCCTCCTGGCCAGCTCTCTCTTCCCAAAGGGGCCTGGCCTCACGTCTCTCAAATGTGAAGACCTGGAAGGGTCCCTGGTCGCCCAGTCCCATCTCCCCACTTGGCAGATGCGGAAGTAGAGGCTCAAAGGGGGAAGAGGGTGCCCGTGGTCACGTGACAAGCTGGTAGCAGACTCCCTTCTGCAACACAACAATCTCAAGGAAAGCATGACTACAGTAAGGAAAAGTCGCTGCTTCCTTTACACTGGCTGCCAGCGAATTAACCAGCGGTACCCCCCCAGCCCTCCCCTTCCCTCCTCTCCCCTCCCCACAGCCTAGCGGGCGAGGCTGCGCTGGCCCCACCTAACCTCGGAGATGACGAAGGCTGCTTGCTGACCGCCTCCCCCTGCACCTCTGCGTCCCCATCTGTACAATGGGAGAACAACAGCCAGCTTGCAGGGGCGCAGCAAGAACGGAGCCGAAGCGCATGGACAGTGTGCACACGTGCCCAGTAAGTACTGGCTGTTATCTCTGCCCTGTTGTCACCGTCTGTGCCCGTCTTCCCGGCAGACACTCTCACCCTTGAGGGCAGGAGCCAAAATTCAGTTGCAGACGCCCCCACCTCGGCCTCCACGGCAGCCTGGCCCTAAGAGGGCAGCAGTCAGCATGTGGTGGGTCCGCGAAGGGCAGACAGGAACGAGGGCACCCGCCCCCAGCCAGGGGCCCGCAGGGGATGCCAGCACGGGGGCTCTGCCCAGCACGCTGACTCCCCCTGCTCCTGGTACAACCACCTCAGGCTCTCCTGGAACCTTGTCTGCCCATCCCCCGCAGCCCCCACACGTCTTCCCCAAACCCCAGCCCAATGGGGGGCACAGGCCCAGGGAGCCGCCCACAGGCCCCCTGGCGCCTGCAATGGCATCAGCCATCAGTCTGCTGCAATTAGATTTCCCAGATCCCACCGGTGATTGATTCTGAATTATCCTGATTAAAGTCTGGGCTGGTGAGCAGAGCTGGTGGGGGAAGGGGGGGCAGGCGGGGGGAGGGGGGCAGGCTGGGGTGCTGGCTGCCAGTACAGGGGGCACAGTGAGCTCTAGGAGAGCTTGGGCTGAAGTTGGTCTCAGGGTGAAGCAGGCCCACTACCCATCCCGGAAGCAGGGGGAGGTCCTCTCCCCCCCACCCCATCCCCCCGCCCCCGTCTCAGAAAACCCCAGCCCTGGAGTGGGGGTGAGGACAAGGTCAGCAATGGGACAGAGAGAACTCCTGAGTAGGCGAGGGGGCAACCGTACCCCTGGCTCCACCGGCACCTGGCTGTGTGAGCTTTGGCAAGTGGCTTAACGTCTCTGAGCCTTCTAGACGTGGGCAATGCCACTGAGAGTGGTGGAAGGCTCAGTGAGCCCACTTAACGCTGGATACAAGTCCAGCCCTTGGGGGGCAAGTCCCCAGGCCATCTCTGGGTCTCAGGACTCCCACCTATGAGCTGGCAGGCCACGGGGCTGGTCAACTCCTTAGGGCTCTCACATCTCTGCGTCCTATACAAACAACGGTCACCCGGCCCAGGGCCAGGGCCTGTGTGAACAGAACACAGCCAAGGTGCCCCTCGGCTGTGAGGAAAGGGGAAAGAACCCGGCGCCACCACTCCCTGCACTAATGCTGCAAACCACACGGTCTCTCTGGAGACCTCTCTCGAGGCCCGGAAGGACCTGAAGACCTGCTGAGTCCACTCCTCCGCCTCCAGACTGGACTGCAGACCGCTGGTAGTCTCAGACCACCAACTGCCCTTGAACTCGGCACCATGAGGCACTGGGAAGTGCCGCCTCTAATCTGGCCCAAGTTCTCCCTATTAGGGTAGGCCCTGCCTCCAGGGTTCCACTTTGGGTCATCCATGGGCACTCGGGCTTGGTTCCCGCTCTCCAGGGGAAAACCTTCCTCCCGCCCCCAAAGCCTTGACAAGGCCAAGAGGGGACAGGGAAAGAGCAAAACCCAAGCGGGGAAATGGGAGAAATCACTATTGACGGGAGACCCGCTCCTAATCAGGTACTTTATTACATCGTGTTGCTCGGTCTCCAGCAACTCTTAAGATAGAGCTACCTGTAGCCTGTCTGCAATAAGAGAATGAGGCTCAGAGAGGTCAAGCGATCTTGACTGCCAAGATCACATAGCAAGAAACTGGCAGACCTGGGATTTCAACCCAGTTGGCTCTTCTGCTACCCCCCAGCTGCACCCCACCCCAGTTTGGAGACCCCAGAGCAGATGGCACCAAAGCCCAGGCTGGGGCTCAGGGGTGGGAAGAAGGCGGACCTTGGCCAGCTGGGCCACCAAGGTGACAGAACCGTCTCCGCCTGGTATATAAGGCCAGCACAGACGTTCCCTGCCCTCCGCCCTCAGCAGCCAGGTAGGAAAGAGGCCAGATCATTCATCAGGGGCCACCCCCACCCCCAACCTGCAGCTGGGCCTGCAGCCATGGCTGCCCCAACTCCCCCTGTAATCACAGCTTCCTGTTTGGCGTTGAGACTAGGCCTGGTCAGTGGGGGGAGGGGAGCAGCCACCCCTCTGGCCCTGGCTGGGGCCTGCTCTGAAGTGGGGGTTGGGGGGGGCGGAAGTAAAGGCTACCCAGCCTCCTGGAATCTTGGGAGGCTGGAAGCCAAGGCATGGGTGGCGGGGGGAGAGGGCGGGGGGGGGGGGGGGGGGGGGGGGGGGGGACAGCAAAGGAAGCCAGTCAAGCAGTTTTTACCCAGCCCTAGCACCGAGCCCAATACGGGGCTCAAACCCATGAGTTAGTGAGAACCACAAAGCAAGCCAGGTGGTCCGAGACTAGCCCAGACACCACCTCCTGTTGGGGAAGGGACTGGGGGGCCAGGAGCAAGGGGCTCAGCTCCTCCCAGCACCCTGCCCCCCTGCCCCAGACACCAAATCACAGGCTTCCAAGCAGCTGAGCTGGAGCCCAGAGCCACAGCGCCTCTGTCCCACCCAGATGTGGCGGCCGCGCCCTGGCACTCAGACCGCAGGTCCACCCCGTGTGGACCCCCCGGGCACCTTCCAGCCCATGGGCGCATGCTTGGGCCCAGCAGAATTCTGCCAGTCTCACTGTCCCTCACTGTCCCCTCCACCCGCCTCCAAAGGAGGGAACACAAAGCGCTCCCCCCACCCCCACCCCCGCCTGGACTACGAAGCTCAGAGTCCTGGTTCCCTTCCTTGCTTCACTCACTCAAACTGTTCAGTTCTGGGCCAGGAGCAAAGCTGGCCTTGGCACTGGGCAGAGAAGAAAGCCGCCACAAAGCCCTCCCCAGGGAGTTCACGGTCTATCACGAAGGCATTCTGACACTTCTCCAGACTCAGGCTGCGTGACCTCCGCCAAGTCACTCAGGCCACAGGGAATCTTAGGGGCACTGGGCCAGGACTCAGGGATGGTGGGACGGCAGGGATGCAGACTCGGGGTCCACGCAGGCCTCGTCACCTATGCAGAGTGAGCCCCAACATTGGGAACAACCAGTGTGAGCCAGAGGGCTTGGTGGGGGGGGGGGGTTGTGTGTGGACAGATTTCTCACATCCTCAAGTTCTAAATAGTTCTCCTCTCCCATGCCCTGACCAGATGCACACCCCATCCCGCATCCTGCACAGTTTATGAGCCCATTTTACAGATGGCAGAGGCCTGTGAGGTGGCCGAGGGGCAAGGGCTCCAGAGTCAAGCACTGGGTAAGCCCCCCAGACCCCAGCCCTGCCTGCAAGATGTGGTTACTGTCCCTCGCCTCCAAGGCCAAGGGAACATTACAGGGGAATGATGGGGGACAGGCCTGGCCCAGAGCCTGGCAGAGAGCACTCCCTTAGCAGACAGGAAGTATTATGGGATTAGTCTGGGGGGTAGGGAGGCCCCAGAGAGAAGGAACCTGCCCCAGATCACAGAGCAGGAGGGGGTAAAAGCAGGATGGCCACCCAGCTCTCCAGCTTGCCAGGCCCTGGTTCCATCCAGCTCTGCTACTTCCGGGCTGTGTGACAGTGAGCAAGTAGTTTAACCTCCCTGTGCCTCTGCCAGATGCAGGTTCTCATAATTCCCACCTCCAAAGATGAGCAGGTGCAGAGTGGGCGGGGCTTCCAGGGAGCACTAGTTTGCTGTTTCGATCATGAAGCCCGGGGGTGGGGTGGGGGGGCGGTGCGCCCCACCCCCCAGAGCCTGCCCACACTCCCCGTGGGCGGAGGTGGGGAGGGATGGCAAAGACAGATGGAGACTTCACTGCCTCCCAGCCCCATCCCCACCCCCGGCTGCCTCAGTCTGCTCCAGCCCGCCGCAATTCTGCTGCTGCCCCTTCTAGAATGACCCATCCCTCTCCTTCAAGCAGCCAGGCCTGGAGTGAGGATTGGAGGGGGGGGGGGTCCCAGCTCCAATGGGAGGGTCTGGAGGGAGGCCTGGCTTCTGGTCGGGGGGGGGTCTCTGTCTCCACCTCTTTCTCCCCTTCAGGATGACCCCTCTCACCCACCCCACTGATGCCCCAGCATCTTCCAGAGCCCAAAGCCAGAACTGTGCTGCCCGGGGAGGAGGGGGGGGTGGCGGCCAGAGAACCTACGTCCCATTCCCTGTGGTTGAGAAGCCATCTGTCTTCAAAAGGCCAGCGTGCTTTTTTCTACAGCAGAGCTCAACCCCACAGCAACCCTCAACGCGAGGGGACAGTAACACACTGACTCGGCAGCTGGAAGCACCCCCATCCCAATTCTGCCATGGGGATGCTGTAACCCCCAAAAGCAGTCCTGTACGTGTTTGTCTCCAGTTGAGAGCCTGGGGTCAAGGCAGGCCACAGCTTGCTCCATGCCACGCAATTACCACTTTTATTGCATAACTCAAAACCTCTTCCTCCAGGAAGCCCTCTCTGACCTCTCTGGGCTCCCTCCTGCAAAGACCCTACATGCTGAGAGCTCAGGACAAGGCAGGCTGTGCTGAAGTGCTCAATCTACCCCAGGAGCTCATTTTCTCGTAGCCAGCCCCCTGTGAGGTTGGCATTGTTACAGTCCCCATTTTGCAGATGAACAAAGTGAAATAAATCCCTCACTCAAAGGCACGCTGCAGGTGTCTGTTCTGAGAGCCCCTGCCCCCTTAGGGGCAAACAGAGAGCAGGCCCCTGCGGTGTCCCTGTGTCGGGGCCTGATCTCAAACAGCCCAGGGTCCCCAACTTTTTCATTTTTACAGGGAGGACAATCTTGCTCTGACAACCCAGGCGCAGGGTGGACGGGGTGGGGGGCGTTGGTGTACGGACTTCTGGGACCGGAAACAGTGGGGGTGGTGAGGGGGCAGGAGCCACCAGGCCTGGGGGTGCGGCTTCAAAAGAATTCCTTGAGGGGCGCCTGGGTGGCTCAGTCAGTTAAGCTTCCAACTTCTGCTCAGGTCATGATCTTGTGGTTCATGAGTTTGAGCCCCGTATTGGGCTCTGTGCTGACAGCTCGGAGCCTGGAGCCTGCTTCGGATTCTGTGTCTCCCTCTCTCTCTGCCCCTCCCCTGCTCATGCGCTGTCTCTCTCTCTCTCAAAAATAAACAAACATTAAAAAAAAACACAACAGGACTTCCTTGATTGATTTCACTTCCCAGTGGTCCCCACCCCCACCACACTCCCAGGCACAGAATAACAACTTTACAAAAGAACACAAAACCAACACTTGGTGGGCGTTTACTGTGAGCCAGGCACTGTGCTAGCTTTCTGCATTAACCACTTAGATGGTTGTGATTTTCCGTTTTACAGAGGTTTCAGAAACAAGGCACAGAGAGGTAAAGTAACTTTCACAAGGTCACACAGCCACAGAGTAGTGAACTCCCGTCACTGGGAATATTCAAACAAGATGAGGGGACACCTAAAATCCCTTCCAGCCCCAAGGTTCTAAAAAACAAAACAAAACAAAACAAAAACGTGTTTCTAAGCTAACACTTCCAGAATTGCCACCCTCCAAGCCTTTCTGGGTAGGGACTGAGGTGGTCCTGAAAGCAGATGTCCCTCAGAATCCTAGTCACCTGGTCTCTCGGGAGAGAGGACTCCCCAAAGCAGATGCCAGAGGACACACAGCCAGCCACCCACTGGCCACCTGCATGTGAATGAGACCCGCTGTCCCCACAGGCCCCACCCCCCACCCCGACCACACACGCTCCCTTTCAAGCTGGTGGGCAAACCCAGGGGCCATGTTGTCCCTCCCTTGCCCTAGTCAGCCGCTGCCCAACCCGGCGGTGTCCTCAGAGGACCCCACTGTGAAGGCCACCCGGGCGGGGCTCTCCTGGTCTCCCCTCCATCCCTCCTGCCACAGGCATCACCCTCTCCCTCTATTTTGGCAGCTGGGCACCATCCATTTACCCTTCGCCTCCTGGGCCAGATAGGATGATGCTTCTTGTGGGAAGATGTGAGGCGCGGAAAGAGGGGCTCCCCATCTCCCCTCATCATCTGGAGTGCCTCCCAGGCAAGCCCACCGTCTTGGCTTTATCTGCCACTCAGCTCTGGCTCTGAACCACACCCACCCCCCTCACCCTCAGGGTCAGGGACACCCTGCCTCACTGAGCCCTACAGTAGACTTCCTCCTCTCTTCCTTCCACCACCTTATGGGGCATGAATTATATTAGCCTTGTTCTGCTCGCAGGGAACAGGGACTTGCCCAGGGGCGTACAGCTCAAGTCCTGCGGGGCCTCCAAGCATAGAGCATCCTGCCCCGCACCCCTTCTCATTCTTCTATCCGGGGAACATTCCTGCTTGTGTAGGAGCGCAGACCATCTCATCTCATTTCTGAGGAAGGCATTACCAGCCCCATTTCACGGAGGGGGACGCAGAGGCTCAGGGAGGAGAGGCGGTGTGCCCAAGGTCACCCCATGAATCCATGGCAGTAGCAGGAGTTGAACCCAAGGCTGTGCTATTACCACGTTTTTGATTTCAAAATTGTTCTTCCGGAAGCGTGGCTGAGAAAGCGACGTAGCTGCTAGTATGGGCTGGGACCCTGTCCCTCCCAGGGACTTCTCACCCCACCTGGGGGCGGGGCGGGGCGGGGCGCAGGTGGGAAGGAGGGAGGAGGCATCCAGCCCACCAGACATTGAACTCAGCTTGGCATTCAATACTCTCTCTACCCTTGGTTCAGACCCCAGGTGGGGAAGGCTGATGAGTAGCCCATCTGTCCAAGGAGCAGCTTCTAAGCCTGTCCTCTTCCCCTTTTATAGACTGGCCAACTGAGGGCCAAAGAGACGCCCAAGGGCAGAGTCGGCACCTGGCGGTTGCTGGAGAGACCCAGGAAAGGAGGGCCGGCATAGCTCCTAGAACCAACCAAGGAGACAGGGCCTGGAAACTTCCAGCTCATCCCCAGATGTAACCACGGTGGGGGGGGTGGGGGGGTGGGAGGGGGACTCACTGGGGACCTGGGTCCCTCAAAGTGGGGAGGAGTGGCCCTTCTTTCCTATACCTCCTTCTGCTCCCCCTAATGGAGCTGCGGCCAAGCTCACCCCCACAGCTGTGTGGTCATTCAAAGGGACGCTCAAGGGGTCACTGCATACATATATACTCACCTACACGCTGCCCTCCTCAAGGGTACACACCCCAGGCACAGGGTCACCCATGCATCCACGAGCACACACAGGCACACACATGTTCCCGTGGGGTCAAGCACACACCCACCACCGCCCCCCTCCCCCAGGCACACATAGCCATGGCCAACAGTTGCCCAGCCCCGTCCCTGGTGCACACCGCGAGCACAATAGGTCACCCCCCCAGGATCGGCGCACCTTCAGGGGAAACACGGTGGCACCCGGCCATGTGGTGGATGCTTCTCACCCCTCATCCTTCTCCCGCACACAGCCCACAGGCCCCAGCACCCTTCGCTGGGGTGCTCATACACACAGGGTCACCCTCACTCAGCCCCTCAGGTCACCTTCACACAAGTCACCCTCCACCCCTCCCCTCCTCAGGCCCCCCGCTGCTCTCTCCACAGGGATCCTTGGGGAAACCAAACGCACCCAACCCCCCAGCCCCTGCCCCAGGGAGAACCGACCCAATTCCCTAAAAGTGGCAGCGGTGTGGGCACACCCACGAAGCGAAAGCCACGTTCGCTCAAGACCCACGACACACCCAGCCGGAGCCCCGCGCCCCGCGACCCCTCGCCCGCAGTCAGGCCCGCCCCGCGCCTCCACCGGGACAGGGGGCCCGGCTCCGCCCGCGGAGCCACTGGGGAGGGGCACAGTGTCCACGACCCGCGCGCCGGTTCCCGCTGGGCCGCCTTTGGGGAGGGGTCCCGAGAGCAAGGAGGAGCGGGCCCCCAAAGGCGGCTGTCGGCGGGGACGCTCCCCCCCCCACACGATGCCAGCCTGAGGAAGGGGAAGTCGCCCGGGGTGGGAGGGGGACTGGGGGCGTGTTGGAGATCGAGGGGTGCGGGGCCGTGGGACCGAGTGTGTGGCCGGGGGAAACCGGGGACCCGGGGTGCCAAGTGCGGGGACTGGGGGCGCGGGGACAGAGGCACGAGGGGGACCGGGGAACCAGGGCGCGGGGATCTGGGAGCGCGGCGGGCCGGGAACCGGGGGCGCGGGGACCGGGGGTGGGGGGAGCGGGGGACTAGGGGCGCGGGGCCGAGGGAGCGCTGGGGGCCGGGGACCGGGGACCCGGGGGCGCGGGGCCCGGCGCGTGTCACTCACCCCCGCGGCGCGCCCGGCCAGCAGCAGCAGCAGCAGCGGCGGCAGGAGCAGCCCGCGGGCCCCGGGCCCGGCCGCGGCCCCGCTCCCGGCGCCTGCCCCGTGGGCGGCCCCGGAGCGGTGCGGTGGCCCCGGCTTCATGGCGGCGGCGGCGGCGGCGGCGGACGCCTTTGTTCCCGAGGCGGCGGCGGCGCGCGGGGGGCGGCTGCTCGGCGGCGGCGCGGCCCGGAGGCTGGAGCGACGCGCTCCCGGCTCGGCGGCTCCCGGCTCGGCGGCCCAGCTCCGCCTCGCAGCTCCGCGCCCACAGCGGCCGCGCCCGCAGGAAGCGTGCGCCGCCGCCGCCGCCGCCGCTCCCGCCGCCGCCGCCGCCGCCGCCGCCGCCGCCGCCGGGCCGCCCCCAGCGCGGGCGGAGCGGGGGGAGGGGCGTGGGGCGGGGCGGGCCGGAGCGGCGGCCCCCGCCCGCCCCTCCACCCCCCCATCCCGGACCCCCGCACTCCGCCGGCCCCGTTACCATTTCCACCGCCCCCCCCGCCCCCGCCGCCCCCTGCCTGGGCCCTGCGCCCCCTCCCCGCCCCTTCCCCTTCCCCCCGCGCCCCGGGGCCTTCACCGGCCCCCGCCGCTGCGGCTGCTGCGCGACCCGGGACTAAAGCGGCCGCCAGCCGAGCCGGGTCGGGAGCGCCGGGATCCCGCAGAACGCGCCTCCGAGGGCGGTGGTGAGCGCCGGCAGAAAAGGATCCGCGTGGGAACGCGGGAGGACGGGCCTGGCTCCTTTGAGGGTCTGAGTAGATGGGTGGCATTTGTGTGATCGTTAGCGGCTTCCCCCTAAGGGGGCCGTTCACGTGGCCCTTCCAGGATCCATCACTCCCACCACCAGCAGCCCCACGCGAGTCGACACAGCGGGCCAGAGGTCACCCAGGTCCAGGGGCTTTGCTCTCCTCCGGACACCTGCGGCCAGGCCTGGACCTCTCTGGGCCTCAGTGTCCCCTCCGCGCACACGGGGGCTGTGGGCCTCTGCCCGAGTCACTGGATCTGCAGGGGGAAAGCGGGCCGGGCCTGCAGTGGTGCTGCTCCCCCAGCAGCTGTGTGGCCCCCGCGCTCTGACACTCATTTCACGCCTTGGAAAGGAGGCCCCCCTCCTGCAGTGCAGGTGGTGTGAGGCGCATGTCCCCGAGTGGCAGTGCCCTGCCTGGCCTGTCTCCAGTGCCTTTACCCCCATCCGACAAGCACGTGAGCTCCGGGAGGGCAGGGTCAGGGTCTCTGGTTCACTGCTGTGTCCCCAACACTAGCAGGAGCTCAATACAAATTTGTTAATTCAATAAATGCGTTTGTCATTCACCTGAGCTCACCTGGTCCAGGCGGTGGGGGTGGGGGAGGGGGGAGCACATATGAATTAAGCCCTGATCACAGGCCGGCGTGGGGCCAAGCACTGGATGTGGGTTGTCTCGTCTCCCCTCTCAGCAGCCCCATGAAGCAGGTGCTGTCCGGGTCTCCACCACCCAGATGGGAAACCGAGGCCCAGAGAGGCGAGTTTATTTACCAACGATGGCAATCTGCCCCTGTGTCCGGCACCCCGTTCGGGGCGCCTATCAGGAAATAGGAACCAAACTGAGCTGAAACTGGGACAGTTCCCCCAAGGAAAAAGGAACTAAAACCAGGACAAATGGAGCCAATCGGGGAGACGGTGGGGGTTGGGCCCAGAGGAAAAGAGTCTGGGGTGCCAGCCATAATGTGGGGTGTCGGGGAAAGAGGGGGGAGCTGGGACTTGTCCTTCAGGGCCCTGGGGAGCAGGTCCAGAGGACAAACGTCGGCTCGGCATAAGGTTGAGCTGAATTAGAAGTCATGCCCTAAGAGGCAGGGGGAGCCCAGTCCCCAGGGGTACGTAAGACCAGGCTAGCTGCCCTTTGGCAGAGGGATCCTGGACAGGAAGGGAGGGAAACGGTCCAACTCAGAGATGCAAAACTCCCTAGCAATTCTCAAGTCCCAGCCTCTGGAAATCCTATTCCCAAGTCTGACCCACGGGCACCTGGGGGAGGTGGGTAGAGAGGGGCTGGCGGGGCCTGGGGGACCGTGCTCGGCTGAGACAGCACAGCCTGGCAGCTTGGATCCGAAGAGCACTGGCTCTGGGGTGGGCGGATCTCAGTCCCGCCAGTTGTAAGTGCGAGGCTGGAGGAGTAACTCTCCCTTTCTGAGCCTTCGCTTACCAACGGCAATCTGGAAATAATGACCACACAGGGTTCATTCATTCCCCAAATATAAATCGAGTGCCCTTGTGTGTCAGGCTCAGCGGCAGGTGGCAGGTCGTGATTACGTGAGCTCTTCCCTGCCGTTGCGCTTGGGGTTCGGTGGCAGTGGCTGGGATGATGCTTGTAAAGTCAGGGACCTGATTCTCGGGCTAGTCACCGCCCAGCTGCAGACCAGGCCAGGGAACAGACTGGTTCTGGGAGTTTCCAAAGGGGCAGAGCCAGCGAGGCCATAGGGTGGGAGAGTAAGAGAAGCCGATTGTCAAGGAGGGACGTGTGAACGGTTGCAGTGGCCCAGATGGCTACTCTGAGAGGTAGTGAATTCTCTGTCCTGGGAGGCATGCAAGGCTCCAAAAACTAGCTTAGGACAACCTTCATGCACAGGGTGGGCAGGGAGCGGGGCTCAGAGCTTCCTGCGGGTTCTGAGACTTCTGGAAGCAGCAGCCCCTCTTCCTGACATCCCGAGGGGGTGGGGAGAAGGGAAGATCTTGGGGCTGGGCAGGCCGGGAGCGCCACCTGCTGCTCCTCAGAGATACCGGTCACGGCCAGAAGGGAGCAGGTCTGGGCTCCCAGGGTCTCACATTCATCCACCCCTGGGCACCCAGCGCACTCTACAACCACCTCCCCCACACCTGCCCGTGCCTTCGAGCCACATCCAGGGTCTCCCTTCACCTTCTACCATCACGATCCATGTGGGCATCCAGCCCACTTGGCCCCACTGGGCAGCCTCGCTGACTCCTGGGGGCAGGGGTGGACAAGCCCCATCTTTGCACTCCCCACCTTGCTTTGCTGTCTCCCCCGGAAGTGGGAGCCCCCTGGCGGGATTACCCTGGATAATCGGAGCGTCCCCATTTGTCCCCCCGTGGACGATCATTGATCATTGATAATCCAGCAGAGCTGACTACAGGCCGGCGCTGCTCTGAGAAGAGCGCACTGACATTATCCCTGCAGAGAGGCCAGGACACCTGCCTGGGGTCACACAGCTGGGGAATCCCGACCGAGGCCTTGAACAACCACACCTTCGTGCCAAGCTCGGAGGGGGTGTTGGGAAGCTTATGGTGAGCGACAGAGTCAGTGAGGGGATTCATACGGTCACACCGATAGACCTGACCAACTCGTAGACATACCGGAGCCCAGGCCCTGCCAACAGCCACGTGTCAGCACCCCATCCGCTCGGACCTTTCTCTGCTCTCGGCCTGGACTCTGGGCTCCTAATGAGACAGCCGAGGGGCAGTGCCAGGCCTCAGGGACGTCTGTGAGCTCTGCCTGAGCCGCCGCATCTCCGGGCCCTGGCACACAGGTAGGTGGCTCAGCAATGGCCGCCTCGCGCAGAGGTTTGGCTCCATAGGTTGGCTCCGTGTCCCCCCCATGTTGCCACCAAAGGTGAGAGCCACGATCTGCTGAGGGCTTACTATTCTGAGCACTTGACCTTGTCCCCACAGCCCTGTGACGAGGGAACGATGAACACACTTGCCTCCTCGGCCTTTGGGGAGAAGTCCCTGTGTCCCCAGGCCGCCCCTCACCCGCCCCCCCCCCCCCCCCCCCCCCCCCCCCCCCCCCCCCCCCCCCCCCCCCCCCCGCTCCCTCCCCATTCACCTTCCTCCTAACCACCACGTCCAGTCTTGGCCGGGATTCAGGATGGAGACGGGGCCCAGGCTGGCTTCTGAGGAAGTCTGAGTGACCCCAAAATTCAGGAACTGAAACAGAATCCTGGCAAGAAGGCTCCTATCTGGAGCCTCCGAGGGAGCTTGGGAGGCTCACAGGCGGCTCTCTCAGCAAGTAAGAGGCCCATGGGGTGAGCCTCAGCTTCTGCGGGACTCCCTGGGGCGTGTGGAGGGGCCAGAGCAAGGGGGCGGAGGGGTCTGGGGCGTTCATCTGACAGGGGTGCTGCCCATCCAAGGGACCTGGCCGTGTGAGGGACAGGCCCAGGCCACCGGCCTGCCCTGAACCCTGTGTGTGCTAGGCAAGCCCTTTCATGGGAGGAGGGTGACACCCCCGGGGCGCACAGCTGCCAAGAAGGGGGCGGAATTCGAACCCAGGCCTCTTCTGTGAGCTGGGAGTTCACAAGCTGTGGGAGTCCGGAGGGCTCCCCGGAGGCCCCGTCGGGGCAGGTGTGGGGGAAAGGGGAGGAGGAGGCAGCCCTTGTTTGAGCGGGGCTGGCCTTGAAGGTGGGGCAAGTACAGGCCCGGAGACCCTGAGCCGAAGCCCTTGTCTGTCCAGGCCTGGCCCAGGTGGCAGGGGTCACCGGGATGCTGCCTGAGGGAAGAGAAGGGCCCTGGGGCCTCAAGCTGAGTAGGGAGAAAAGTAGGGGTGGGTCCCAGCTCTGTGGGCCTGAAGCCTACTCAGTGTGAAGGGGTCATAAAGACAGAATTAGGAACAGGACTTTGGAAGCGGGCTATGCATGCCGTGGTGGGGTGGGGGGAGGGCTGAAGCTTAAGCTTCATTAAGTTCACAACACATTTGCCTCTAAATTTGCATGAGTGAGCGAGGCCCTGGGCAGGGAGGGGTTAACACCACACTGAGAGTTTAGGTGTCATGGAAGAAATCTAGGAACGCTTCATAGTGGTGGTGACGGCAGCATCTCTCCTGATCCATGCCAGGCAAGGCAGCCCAGGTTGACCCCCGCCCAGGAGCGTGGCCTCTGAGGTCTTGAGCTCCAGCTCCGAGTGTGTGTGGATGAGGCTGAGAACATTCTAGAGGCTTGTTCAGTGTAACCCAGAAAGAACTGAGCATGTGGGGCCCTGTGCTGCTCTCCCCTGCTGCGCCTCCCTTCATCCGCCCATGCTGTGAGAAAACTGAGGCCCAAAGAGAGGAAGTGACAGGCCCAGGGTCACGAGTTCAGGGTTTGGCAGAATCCAGGGCCTTCATTCCCCGCCCTGGGGGCCCTCTCACCTCTACTCCTTTGTCCTTGACCGGCTCCCCCATTTACACAACCTCCCAGGCTTAAGACCTACCCAATAAGACCCTCAGTCAAGCCAAGCCTTTCCTTCCGTGGGGGGGTCCAGTCCCGCCAGGCCAAGGTCACAGGCCTAGGAAGTGGCTGGGGGTGCGTGAGGGGTGGGGGGGACAGGCGCAGGGGTGGGTGTTCACACAGCTGCCCTCTTCCCAGGGAGGGGAGGGAGAAGACGGGGCTGCAGGGATGAGAAGACAGAGAGAGAGCAGGAGGGTGGGGGCAGGGAGGAGGGCTCTGCCCTTCCAGAAGCCATCCCACGAACACGCCCCCGTTCCTGGGACTAAATTGCACATTTGGAGTCATTTTCCTGGAAGAAGGGAAAAAAAAAAGCCTCTCTAAAAATATTTTCTCTTCCTCGCCTCATCTGGGGCTAGAGCAGCCCGGCTGGGTGACAGCCAGAGAAGGGGTGCAGGAGACTGACCTGCAGCAGGGCCTCGGGGAGCACTAAGGGGGGCGAAGAGACCCCCTCCCCCTGAGGCCACGGGATGTGACGATTTGAGGAGCCTTGTGTTACTTTGAAGTTTTGAGATGCGCGGAGACCTCAGCATCTACACCTCGGCCCGGCCCGCGGGGGACGCGGACAGGGTCCCTGCTCTGTCCTCGCTGTCTGCGTGGCCCCCAACAGGTCACTCCCCCCTCCCCCCCTGCGCAGGGCCCCAGTCTGCTCACCCACAGGTGGATCAGGTCTAGGAGGCCAACCTTCATTCCCAGCACCCTGCGGGTGGCCCCGGGGGTGGGGGTGGCTGGCGGAGGGCAGGCGTGGGGACTCTGGGGTCAGCTCCTGAGTCTGCCACTCCCTGGCTGGCGATCTGGGGCCTCTCTCCTGCCGTGACAGGGACGGGGGGGGGGCGGGGGGTGACTGTCCCGCTCCAGGTTGGAGGGAGGTGAACAGGGTAGTGCAAGGCATCACTCAGCTCGGGCCAGAGCCACGGCCGCCGCTCTGATGGCCACCGTTTGCCGGTCATTCCCCACGTGGGGCAGGCGTGAGGTCAGTGGGTCTCACGCCAGTCCCTCCACTGGGACTGAGAGACAGAGGCTGAGCCACCCCAGGAAGAGGACAGCGCGGCCTCCTGAGAATCCGCGGTCCCGCCCCCTCCAAGGACATGTCTCCACCCTGGGTTCTGAGGAGCACCGGCAAGGTTCCTGGAGTCCTGGGGAGCGTGGCTCAGTTCTGGGGTCCCTCACGACGCTGGGGTCTTGGAAGTCTCTCGATGGGGACTGGGGGCTCTGCTCCGGGGACGGCTAACAGTGGGGGACCCTGGTCCCTCACCAAGGAGACTGTGGCTGTAGAGCGAGCTACGCAGCAAGCAGTCCTCGAGGGGGCGAGCCGGAGCTGCAGTGTCCCGCGTGGCCTGGCCTGGAGGTCACAGCCCACCTTCCCACAGTCTCCACTCGCCCCAGGCCGCCCTGTTCGAGCGGCGGAGAAGGCAGGGGGGTGAGATCGCCAGGGGGCAGTGCGGCCCCGCACGCTAAGTACCGAGCGCACCTGCCTCTGTGCTTGAAAGTGTCTCAGTTTGGAAGCTAAATTAAACAGCCGCCCTTGTGAAAATTCCAAGGGCCACAACACGGCAGGAGAAAATTGGGGGCAATAATAATAATTCATAACGCCTATTTATGGCTTACTCTGTGTCCGGCTCTGTACTTCCCATGTGCCCCAGCTTCGAAGGAGGGCCACTATTATCCCCATTTTCCAGATGAGGAAAGGGAGGAAAAAGATTCACAGACGACAGAGGGCCAGTGGAGCTGGGATTTGAAGCACCCACAGGCCATGAAAAGTCTTAGAGGTCTGAAAGGTTGGTGCCTAAGGCAGGGATATGGTTCCCTAGCAAGGTGCCAGGGCCTTGGGTCACATTACCAGAGGCATGGGGCTGCCCTCCTCGTCCCCAGCCATCTGACCTCATACCATATGCCCGTGAGGGTGGCCGGGCTGGCTTACCACTCCAGTGACTGTTGGCTCAGAGAAGTCAGGGACTTGGCAGACACATCCCTGGGAGTCAACGCAAAGCTGGGGACAGTGGGTCAGATTCGTGTGACCATACCCTGCCGTCCCAAGCCAGAGTGAGGGACTAGCCCAAAGCCAGGAGAAGCTGAAGATGGAGGGAAGAAGAGGGGATGCTTGACCTTAGGGCGGATGCCAGAGCTCTGGTCCCTGGGTGATACTCCGCTCCTGAGGCCCACCGGCCAGGAGAGACCATCTCAGCCCTGACCTTGGAGTGGGGAGCTCTTTGGCCCCTATAATGCTTTCTTTAGGCAGCAGCACCCTCATGTGGCTACAGCTGGTAACTACATGAAGTCCCAGGTTTTCCTTCCCTCTCCAGTGCGTCACCCACGGGTGCTTCTGAAACCCAACTCTGACAGAAGACAGCTATTCCTGGGGCTCATGGAAGGTGGCATGAGCAAGGAGGCATGGAGAGAGCCCTGGACTTGGGGTCAGGAAACTTCAGGTAAAAGCCTTATTTGGTTATTGACTCATTCGTTGTGTGGCTGGGGTCTCAAACTCATCTGTGTAATGGGCTGCTAAAGGTCTACCCAACCTTCCCCTCCAAGGCTTTCAGGAGGATCGGGGAATCGCGAATATGAACAGGCTCTGTGACCTATAAAGCACTGCGACTAGGTAAAAAGCTCATTATTATAAACCCCGTTGGAGGGACTCCGGAAGAGAACCCAGGATCACAGACGTCTGACTGCTGGCAGCCCAGGGCCATCGCATCCTTGAGCAGAAATGGGGAGGCAGCCAAACGAGGAGGTGAAGGCTGAGCCCAGGATTGAAACTCAGGTCCTGCAGAGGGAGGGGTCTGCCCCAGGCCCAAGGAAGTACCCTCGGGCCCGGATTGGTCGGATCCAAGGGGACTTGCATCAGATCCTGGACCTGTCCAAACGCGTTGCTGTCAGGACCGGTGTGAGGAACGAAAAAACCATCTCTGGTGCAGACGGAGCTGGTTCACAGCAAATGGCCTTATTACGTAAACTCCTTCACATGACACACAAGGGTTGCTGGCTTCGCTCAAACCTGAGCACAGACGCTGGATGAGAGGGGTTAGGGGTAAGAAAAAATTATACCAACGTGCTGAGCACGATGCTAAACTACATCGTTTCACTGAATCCTCCCAACCAACCTTTGACATAGCTTCTGTTAGCTCCCTCCTTTCGCACAAGCAACTTTGGCCTCAGTTGGGATTGAACCTCGTGTTTGTCTGACTTCCTGAAACGCCTCCCCAGGCCTGAGAGACACAGGCTTGCAAAGAGGTGCTGGGGGGGGGGGGGGGGGGCGATCACACTTGCAGCCTGGGACGTGGCTTTGCCAGCGCTGCGAAACACCAAGGCAGAGCGCCTCACTGAACGCTAAGAGGAAGACGGGGAGAGTACAGAGGACACACAGTCCAGGTGGGAAGGACGACACCCAGCATTAGGGGAGTGGCTGCCTGGTATGTGTCAGGCACCGGACATGTGTTCCTCAACAGCTCTGGTTGACACATCTCTGGGTGCTCCTACAATCTTTTATTTTATTTTTTTATTTTTTTTAAACAATTTTTTTTTTTAATTTCCAGGAGAGAGAGAGAGACAGCGTGAGCAGGGGAGGGTCAGAGAGAGAGGGAGTCACAGACTGAAACAGGCTCCAGGCTCCGAGCTGGCAGTCGGAGCACAGAGCCCGACGTGGGGCCCGAACCCACGAACCGCGAGATCATGACCTAAGCGAAAGCCGGACGCTCAACCGACTAAGCCACCCAGGCGCCCCAATCTTTTATTTTTTTTTAATAAGAGCTTTTTAAGTAATTTTTAGGGGGGGTTGTTCTTTTTATTTTTTTAATGTTTGTATTTATTTTTGAGAGAGACAGTGTGTGTGAACAAGGGAGGGGCAGAGAGAGAGGGACACACAGAATCTGAAACAGGCTCCAGGCTCTGAGCCGTCAGCACAGAGCCTGATGTGGGGCTCGAACCCACGAACCATGAGATCATGCCCTGAGCCGTAGTTGGACGCTTAACCGACCGAGCCACCCAGGCGCCCCAATTTTGTTTTTTTTTTTTAAGTTATTTATTTGAGAGAGAGAGAGTGATCATCCAAGCGGGGTAGGGGCAGGAAAAAGAGAGAATCCGAGCAGGCTCTGCACCAACAGCACAGGGTCCCGCACGGGGCTCAAACTCAAAGACTGACCTGAGAGATCAGGAGTATGAGGCTTAACTGACTGAGCCACCCAGGAGCCCCTCCTCCAATCTTCTAGAAGAGGAAGCCGGGTGGGGGCAGGGGTGCAAACAGATGACGTTACTGGCCTCGGGTCACAAAGATGGTGGGCAAGTGGGAGAAACCCACACCCCCCACCAGGCCGCTTTGTACACTGACTCCACGAGGGGCTGGTAAAACCACACCCACTCAATAGTCCTGACTTTCTGAGCCACGAAGCGGGAACCACTTCACAAAGAACTTACCACCACCTCCGATTCCCAGGGAGGCATTTGGTGAACAATGAAGGAACCCCACGTGCACAGTGAGTGGAGGGACCCAGACTTGAACTCGGGTCTGTTTGGGTTCCGGAACCAGGACATTCAGAGTCACACACACACAGACAGTTGGCAGTGCCTCTAAAGCGTGGTCTGGGATGGGGGGGCGGGGGCGGGGGAGCTGAGCACCATCAGTGGGAGAAGCTCCGGGAAGGCCCCGATTTCAGCCACTGATGCACGACCAGGTCCTGGACTCAAAACCCACCGTAGCTCGGCTTCCCTTCCTTCCCTTTATTCCCGGGACCGCAGAGCCTGCTAGTGACGGTCCCTTACCTTCGGGAAGGGGTCGTGCAGTTTTCTTCTGCCAGCAGCCTGGGACCCCACTTGCAGACATGAGGTAGTGCAGGCTCCCACCTGGCCCCGGGCTGAGCTACCCCCTAGTTGCCGGCACCGGCCGGTCTCAGTGGCAGCGAAGGCTGGTGAAAGGAGGGCACCTCTGACACAGGTGGCGGCCACCTCCATGAGCTACAGCCTCCTGTCCGGAAAGCCGGGAGGGGTCCCCGGTCAGGGGGGGACAAGCAAGATGAGCAAGCCCGGCTCCTGGGCCGGCCTGGGCACGTGAGCATGGGCAGGCTGTACGGGGGCAGGGACAGCCCGGAGAACGGGGCGGGGACCCTGGGAGCAGAGGCGGGACAGCCGGACAGCAGCCCAGATGCCTCAGCTGCCGCCTGCCTCGCACAATTCGATGCCCCAACGTGCACCGTAGCCAGGAGTCGTTCCTGACGGACTGAGTTCCGATCCAGCCCTGCGGCGCACACCGCCGCCAAGGCCTGAGACAGCAGATGAGGGTCCCGTGCCTGGGCCACACCGCGGGGCGCAGGCTGTTGGAGGTCGCTCCTCGCGTCGGAAGGCAGACCCCCGGGCCCGGGGAGCCAGTTTTCAAGAGAAGCTGGGAATCAGGACGGACGTGTCAGGTCTCAATTATGAAAGCACGCGGCAGGCCAAACCCAACATCTTTGGGTCAAAATGGACTCGAGGGCTACGGCTTTGCCACCTGGGGCCCTATTCCGCCGCTGCAGCCCCCACCGTCTGGCAAACAGAAACAAAACAAGGGCTGCCCCGGGGCCCTAATGCTAAGGGGGTGAGGGTGGGGGTGGGGGTGGGGATTGAAAACAAACATAAACTCAGATTCCAAAGTTCTGTATTTTTCAAAATAAAGATCACACATTGTTTAGAGACAATCTACACAAGAGTTACAAAAAATAGTTGCCCAGGCATAAGCATACACAGGTTTGTTAATTATACACATATGGTTACAAGTGTGCTTGCAAAAAAGTTCATTGGAAATATACACAAGGCTCTGGAAATGTACACCGTGTAGTGTTACAAGTCTATATTCAAACAAGGAAAATTGACAGTATGTTACATTCACTTACAAGTAGACAAAATGCAAAATACAGTTCATCTTCTGTACAAAAAGGAAGGGCAATTCACACTTTACAAGGTGAGGGGGGCTCTGATTGTGAGGAAAGCCGGGGCAGGGCTGAACTTTGCACGTCCTCATGACTGTCACAAAATAAGCAAAACGTTACTTTTTTAGGATTAAAAAAAAAACACTAGTGTGAACTGAATCATCTTGAATAACATTTAGAAAGGATCTTGCTACTGTGGGACTAGGTGACAAATAAAACCAAGCTATTTTTTTTTTCCTTTTTAAACATTTAACTAGGCTGTATAAAGAACATTTATTCCTTCAAAAGAAAAAAAATTTACTTCTGGTTGAAATTACAATTTACAATATACAACACTATGTGCTACGACCATAAAACGTGTGAATATACACTGAGTGCACGGGGCTGGCGAATCCTCTTTTCTTACCAAAAAAACGTGTTTATGTTGATTCAAACTTCTCCACATTTACATTACAGGTATACAAATGTACAATTGTACAATCAAAAGTATGTTCGACTACTAGGGTACATTATAGATACAGATTAGACATCAAAACAAGAAAATACTACAAATTTGTATATATGCAAAGTCTACACTGAGTATACACTCTATATTTATAGAAGCAAGACCAAAAGCAGAGTTGGATTTTTTTTTTCTCATGCTAAATAATCAATTGATTTTGCCTTTCAATGTTAACAGAAAAACATCCAGTAGGCAGTAAACAAATCCACCCGCCCGGCCTTGAGGGGCCTCCTAGGAGCTCACGTCTCCCCCTCCCAAAACACGTTGCACATCTTCTTCAGCATAATAGTCTCCAAAAAAGGCAATTTTTCCAAGTTTCATAAACTTAATGTCATAAACTGAGGCTTCAGCAACTCTAAAACAATTGTCATTTTATATATATATATATATGTATATATATATATGTTTTATAAACAGTGTTAAATGCCAGTTTGGGGTCATTTAACAAAATTCAAATTTCTCAGGTTTTTTTGTTTTTGTTTTTGTTTTTTACTAAAATGAGGAGGTGGGGAAGAGCTATTTGCAAAACTTGCCGGCAAGGCAAAATGGATTAAAAACCTTTTTTTCTTTTTTTTTTTTTGACTTTTTTTGTTAAACCAACCACCCTGAAAGTTTCCACACGTCTACTATAGATACAACATTGAACAAAATATGTGGCCTCCCATGTACACTGGTTACCTATGTACAAGTATCCTATACACCAGTAAAACAACAGGGCAATTAGTCAATTAAAAAAAATAATTAGTACATGTTATGCGTAATAAAATTAAACAAATTTACAAAGGCTTTTCCACTTGTGGATTTGATTCCTTTCTCTGGAGGAGCGGGTGACCCTGGAGCAGCCATGTGCCCGCCTCAGCTTCTTTACTGGAACGTTTCTGGTTGCTGGTTGGATCCGCCAGTGGGCCGGTGAGGTCAGTGGAACGAGGGGACGGGGTGACACTGCCTCAGATAATACCATTTGGGGGGCCACAGATGGGCCCTAGGTCGACGCCATTCTTCATGTAGTACTTCTCCAGCTTGGCCAGGATGTGCTTGCCGTACGTGTACTTGCGGAGAGTTGCGATGTGGGGCCGGATCTGGGGAGGAAGCAGTCTGTGTTAGTGCAAACCGACTGGGCGGGCTGACGCTGTGCTCCCAGGCACCCAGATGCTCACGCGTGCCCACAAGGCGGCACCTGCCCCTGGCTCCGTCAAAGTGCCATAATTCTAGGGCTGAGGTGATGAGCAATGACACAGGACATGAGGGCTCTGGAGGGGGCTGGCCACAGACCACTTCTGGGCCAGGGCACAGAGCACGGGCAGCCCGCCTGACGACCACAGTGCCCCTGCACAGCGCCACCTGAGACTGCTTTTGGCCTCTCGGCCCCACTCAAGGCGCCTGGGCTCCCCTGGGCAGAGAGTTTCTCTCTGGGCACCATGAACGCTGAGCTCATCACCTGATCCTGCCTCCAGTTCACCAAGGATCATAGAAAACTAGCGACAAGAGCCATGACTCGTGTCGGCAGGCACCGTTCATTTAAGCCTCAGGAGGCAGGTGCGATTATCCCCATTCACAGGGGTGGAGTCACACGGCCAAAGTCAAATGGCTAATGAGGCACAAGTGTTTGGTCTTGCAGCGGGGACCCCTCCCCTCTCTGCACCCCCAGCACTGCCCATGGCGCCAGGCTTGCCCCCCACCTCTCGCAGCACCCAGGTTCGGCTCATTCTCTTCTCGTCTGTTTCCATCCCTGACACGAGAGGTGCTTCCTCGCGGGGAGCCCGTGGACCTTTCCACAACCCTGGCTACGGCACGGGGTGCGTGGTCTTACAATCGCTGGCTTTGCCACCGGTGCCACAGGCACGGTGAAGGGCGGTGCTCGCCAGGCTGCTCCCCGTCCCGATGTGCCCCTGCACACTCAGGCACACCGGGCGCCCACCTTCGGGGAGATGGACAGTCTCTACCTCGAGGGCTCCACGTAGGCCACGACTTCTGTCTGCCTAGCCAAGGAAGTGTCGCGTGGCTCTGGAAAGTGCTTCTGCACTGCAGGATGCGGGCACAGCAGCTCTGGCGCCCTCACCTGCAGCCCGCGTGGGGACCATCACAGTCCCAGCTCGATCCTGAGTGTGGGACCCACGCCATTCGCCTCCACTCCTCTGGAGAAAGGACTGTGACAGTGCTACGCTTTCATCTGGGGTGTAGTGAGGACCACAGACACACTGCTGTTTTTGTCATCAGAACGTGAGGTTCAGGACCCCCTTGCTTTTTGATGGCTCTCCTTTAAGAGACATGAATGACACAGTTCTTCCCTGCATCCTGACGCTGGGACTGGCCGGTAGGCCCAGCTGCCAGGGAGGCCCGGCCTCCCTGTGCGTCGTCCACACGCAGGTGCGCTACTGTCAGACTCCACCTTTCCCCTGACTTGGGGGCAGGAGGGAGGTGATGGGCCTGCTCCTTGGCCTCAGTGGGCGCTGTGGGACCCGGTGCCGGGGCTTCCGGCATGACTCTTCCTCTCTAGCCTCCCCCAGGTGGCCAGCTGCCACGCTCCCGGCCTCACTCCCACAGCCGCCGCCTCCTACCCAGCCTCCTCACTGTCGCCTCTCCTACTGCCTCCCTCCTCTAAGTCACTCATCAGCCGGGACAGTCATGGGAAACGTCAACGTGACCCCACAGCCATACGCCTGCTCTCCTGAGCTCGCTTTACTTCTTCAGATACCCCCTCTGTCCCCTGCTCTGCCAGGTTCCCTTTGCCTGGGGAGGGTCACTCTCTCGGGGAGCTTTCTCAGTACCTTCACATTAGGAAAAGACCCTGCCGCACCGTGGCACAGCCCTCCCCGGCGCTTCCCCAGCACCAGCGCGGACCTCTGTGCACGGTACCACTGGATGCAAACCCGGGAGCCCTGCCAAAGGGGGGCTCACTGTAGGCACGCACCCGAGTATTTGTCAAGTGAATGAATGAATGGACATGCTTCTAACTTCCATGTGTCCCCAGCAGGCCCTCTGCCTTCGCCAGCGCCTGAGCACCCTCTCTCGGAGCCTCACGACTTGAAGGCTCTGGACTCCCCCAGCCTTCAGCTGCCACTGCCAACACCACCGCAACGCCTCGTCGTGCTGCGTCGTGCTGGGGACCGGAGGCGGTGGGTGCCTCGCCTGGCTCAGAACTTGAGTCCATAACAAAGATTCTCATTACCGAACTTCGTTCTCAGCGAGGGCAAGTGGCTCATCATTGCCAGGCCGAGGCCAACACCTTCCCCGAGAAGGGCAGAGGGAGTTCAGGGCCCAAAGGCTGAGGCTTCAGACCGGAAGCACCCGGGGCTCATGGCACCGCCCAGCACAAACACAGCTGCCGCACACCTGCTGGCCGGGCCTGCCCTGCGACTGTCCCTCCCACCACGCACAGGCCGCTTCTGGGGCTTTCCGTGTCGCGTCCCCACACACAGCAACCAAGCACTACAGATTCCCATCCCTTTTCTCCCTGCTCCTCCTCAGCCTGGACTTGGCCTCCCGCAAAGCCTGGGGCACGTGCTGTCGCGTGGCCCCCACGGCCCCCCACCGCTCTCCCCGCACTGCGCTCTGTGGGCAGGGACCGGTGTTCGTCCTCCCCGTGTGGGCGCCTGGCACAGAGTGGCCACCGGCTCAGGCCAGGCGCTGCCCTGGGCAGGCACTCGCTCGGTGCAAGGTGGTGGAATGAATGAGAGGAAAGAGGGAGAAAAGGAAGTAAGACAATCAGGTTGGTAGGCTGGGCTGCGAAGCTGGTGTTAGAGCAGGAGCACGGCCTGCGGACCAGGGCGGGACCCCCCCCTACGGGAACCCCCCCCCCGCCGCAGATGGAGTTAGGGCTCTTTCACACCAGTGAGCTAGGAGCCATGGGGAGAGTGGGCAGCAAGACGCCCACCTTCGTGGGCACCTCAGAGCAGAGCGCCAAGCAGCGCAGGCCGTGTGCGTCTTCTCGGCATGCCTGGCCTGGCCGGCCTACCTTGTGCATGACGATCTTCCGCTGGGCGGGCTCCGCCACGTCAATCATCTTCTGGACCACGTAGTTGGCATACTGGTCCTTCATCATGGTGTATAAGGCACTGTGGGGACCATCGTTCATGGTGCACACCTCGTCGATCAGCACAGCGCGCTCCGTGCGGGAGGCGTGAGTGACACACTTCTCCACCACGTTGCTGTAACGAGACAGGCCCGGACGGCGCTCTTAGAACGAGCCTCGTTAGACTATGCCCATCTGGCCTCTGCCCTGACCTCAGTCAGCAGCGAAGGAGAGCCTGACATTCTTGAAGATTAACTCATCAGCCACCTGGCCTCCGAGCCGCCTTTGCCATCTGTGGCCTCCGACGTGAACCACGGCCGAGACCAGGTCTTGGGTGAATACGAGACCCCACCCTCCAACAGGGTGAGGGGTAACAGGCCCAGGCGAGTGAAGGGACTCCCACATAAGGTTCACGTGACTAGCCAAAAGCCGAACTTGCTGATTATCACAATTCAACACATAACCAAAATCAATGAATTCTCCTTTTCTGACTGTTACTAAGGTCAAGAACTAGCCTTACATGTCGTCTGGATCTCGGGTGCCAACCACAAAGCGTGGCACTGGAGAGAGAGGCCCTGCAGACATGGGTCAGGAGTGTATGAGGAGGGACCATGGCACTCACTCAACGACCTCGGGGTGCCTCTTACGAGTCTAGGGACCAGAACCACCTTCAGGTCTGCCAGCATTTCTGAACACTTCAGAAACACATCATCTTGGGAAAGGAAAACAAGACTGTGGCTACATTAAGTCCAGAGGGGCCGAGAGGGTGATTAAATTACATGCGGGTGTGCTAATGGGTATTTACCATCGAGGAGTGACTGATTCGGTCACTAACATTTGTTTTTAAAACTCTACACTACTTTGTATCTTGTGGCTTTGTGGGTATGAGGAAGTTGTGTGATGTCAAAGCACATACACTGTTTGTATGTGGATTGCAGGAGCCAATACCTGGCAAAAAGGACATCTGGTGGGTCAGTGGGCAGGTGAAGGCTTTGCAAACAGGCCATGACCGGGGAAAGAGCTGCTCTGGGCCACAGAACACTCAGAAAGAGAAGGAACTTAAGAGACCAGACCTAGCTAATGCAGAAAGCTCTTGGATGCATAGGCGGCTCAGCTGTTAAGCACCTGACTGGCTCAGGTCATGATCTCATGGTCGTGAGTTGACGTCCTACCTCAGGTGAGCTCGAGCCCCGCTTTGGGTGAACATGAGCCCTGCGTCGGGTGAGCCCCACTTCTCTCTGCCCTTCGCTCACTTGTATGCCCCCCTCAAAAAATACATACACACATAAAGTATATTAAAAAAAGGGGGGGGGGCTTTTTTGTGACAATCCTGAAAGATGGCCACTTAGCCTCTGCTTGGGAATTTCTAATAGTCTGGAAGCAATTACTTTCTCCGGCAACTCACCAGCCAGGCAAATGGCTCCATTAAACATTCTTTATCAACCGAAGCAACACATGCTCTCCCCTAAAACTTCACTCATTTGTCTTACTTTTGCCTTCAGGGATTGAAAAAGGACATGTATGCTGACTGCAAGGGGCACCTTAAAGCAGGTACTCTGTGTCTTACTCCTTCCAAAGGCCAGTCCTGTGGCTATCTCAGCAGTCAGGTAACTGTCACCAGAACAATCCCCTGCTCCACAAGTTTTTACACCACAAGAGGGTGCTGCTCCATGGAGCTCTCAGTGGCCTTGCATGTGGAACACAGAGCTTATTTATATACATGCTTCTATTTAGAAAAAAACATTCTCAAACTAAAATGTCAAGAACTAGCATCGTACTGGACATTTCTTAAGATGCGCAGTGTAGATCAAGTCTGATGAGCTACTCGATTGAGTCTAGTTAAGACAAGAGCCTCTCCTTCTGACACGGCCCCATAGAAAACCTGCTTTCGCAACCTGCCTTCTACAGCACCAAACATACAACTGGCATACAGCACTATCGAGTGTGAGCTAAATCTGTGGCCCCATGGAAGTGAATCTCCTAATAACCACTGGCTCCTCTGTGGCAGAGAAGGGAGCTAAGATATTACTGAGCTGCCTCAGAGAGCACAAAGTCAGTCATGATCTACAGGCAAAGAATTCATCACTTGTCAGGACAGCTTGGTCGGATTTTACTTCCATCCACTCCAGGCCTCTTCCCATGACCAATCGGTCAGGGTTAGAACAGAACTTCCAAACTGGACTGAGGACAGGACAGACACTCCCTCATCTGGGCACATGACCCAATCCTCAACAATGACCCGTCTTCCAAGGAAGCAGGCAGGTCACTCAGTTACCACCCTGGGATCCCGCTTGGCTTCTCCCCTAATCCCTGACCCATGGTGCCGCAGTCTTTGAAGTCTATGCTAGTGTTCCCATTTTTGGGTGGGGACATCAACTTAGTGATTTGGGACCAGCTTCTTCTTCTTCTTTTCTTTTTAATGAAACAGAACATTAAATACCAGAATTCATCATGGACAGGGGCGCCTGGGTGGCTCAGTCGGTTAAGCGTCCGACTTCGGCTCAGGTCATGATCTCACAGTTGGGTTAGAGCCCCACATCAGGCTCTATGCTGACAGCTCAGAGCCTGGAGCCTGTTTCAGATTCTGTATCTCCCTCTCTCTCTGCCCCTCCCCTGCTCACGCTGTCTCTCTCTCTCTCAGAAATAAATAAAACATTTAAAAAAAAAAATTCATCATGGACAACACAGTTTCAGTTACACGGGTATGCATGTGCCTGTGCCTGCAAAGTCAATGAAAATTTTACTTTTTATTCTGGGTCACCCTCAAAAATGTTGGAAAGTCTATTTTACTGTTTTGTTATTATTGATCTATTCCCAAGTGTATCAGCTCTTTTCTTCTATTAAAGATATTGCTGATATTAAAGCCACACAGTGAATTGTATGTCAGATGATTTATTTTCCTATTCTAGAATTTCCATTTTGTTTTTATAATAAAGCTTCTACTTCACTACTAACATATCTTTTCATTCATTCATTACAACCATACTTTCCTTTACATCTTTGACTATAATGGAAATAGCTGCTTTATAATCTTTCTCTGCTAACCCTAATATCAGGGTGGTCTGGAACTGAAGCTTTTTTCCTTCTTTTTCTACTTTTTCTTTTTTCTTGATTATAGGCCAATGGCACATTTTCCTGTTGTCTAGACATAATGAATGATACACTGGAGAAACTGAGTTTTGTTATGTTCCTCCAAGGACAGTAAGTCCCCCAACTCCTTTTCTCAGTGCAGTGAACTTGGCTGAGGTCAAACTGCAAGCTTGTCCCATGCAAGAGGAATCTCAGCTCAGTTCTTTCAGCTCTTTCACCCTTAGCTGGGCTGTCTCAAGTTCAGTCCATGCAAACAAATGTGATTCAGGAGTCACCCAGGTATTTGGGAGGTTTAAATGTGAGCCTCCCCCTTCCTGGTTCCCTTCCAGGATTTCTCCCCTGTCACTTTGTCACTCTCGCTGCCAAGTCCCAAACTCCTGCCTTCTGGGAACACTAGAGATTTTTTATCCCAACACTAAAAGCCATTAAAACTAGGAAATTTCCTGATTATAGTCAACAACACTGCGTTATAAATTTCAAAGTTGCTAAGAGACTAGATCTGAATAGTGTTCTCAACACAAAAAAGAAATGGTAATTGGGGTGGCTGCATAGCTCAGTCGGTTAAGGGTCTGACTGGATTTTGGCTCAGGTCGTGATCTCATGGTTTGGGAGTTCAAGCCCCGAGTCATGATGGTGTGCTGCGCAGAGCCTGCTTGGGATTGTCTCTCTGCCCCTCCCCAATGCCGGTGCGCGCACGCATGTGTGCTCTCTCTCAAATAAACTTAAAAAAAAAATTTAATGATAATTATACATGTGACATGATACAGGTGCCAGCTGATGCTGTGGTGATCATACCGCGATATATAAATCCATCATGATGTTGCGGACCTCAAACTTACACAATGTTGTCAATTATATCTCAATACAACTCAATACAAAAAGAAAACTCTGGAGCACCTGGGTGGCTCAGCTGGTTAAGCATCTGTCCCTTGAGTATGGCTCAGGCTACAATCTCACATCTCATGGTTTGATCTCACAGTTTGTGAGTTTGGCCCCACATCAGGTTCCACACCAACAGCGCAGAGCCTGCTTGGAATTCTCTCTCTCTTGCACATGCTCTCTCTCTCCCCTTCCTTGCCTCAACATAAATAAACTTATAAAAAGAAAAAAGAAAAATCTAAAGGGGCAGGCAGGGATTTCCCCAGTGCAATTACCTCCTTCCCAGTACCAACAAGCCTCCCCTCCCCCAACCTCTTCTGGTAACTTCCTGCTCTTGACCACACTGTAACAGCTAATGCCTTCAGGAAGGTTTCTGGCATTTTGTCCACAATTTACAGTTGTTTGTCATCTGTGGGGGGATTGGGCCCAAAGTAGCTACTCAGACATTACCAGGCCACAAGTCTACTGTAATATTAATACTTATATTTAAGGGTAAGATATTAATTAAATATACTGAATAGCAAGTAAAGACAGATAATGACACAAGGAAAAGTTCTAAGAGATTCTGCCTCTGCTTCCCTGGTCTTGGCAAATGTCAAAAAAAAAA
This sequence comes from Hyaena hyaena, assembly GCF_003009895.1. Classification (NCBI taxonomy): domain Eukaryota; kingdom Metazoa; phylum Chordata; class Mammalia; order Carnivora; family Hyaenidae; genus Hyaena; species Hyaena hyaena. The sequence goes on along the minus strand of NW_024080635.1, from coordinate 3,048,132 downwards.
AAAAAAAGGGAGGGTGTGGGGGGAAATACAAGGTCTCAGAGACCCTGACATGGTTAGGCTGCTAAGACACTGGGTCTAGGAGTGCTTTTATTTCCGTTCTCTATTTTCCATGCTGCCGTGTTATAAAATTTCAAAACTCAGAGACAAACAGTTTAAAAACAGCAAGGTTGTAGAGTCACAGCTGCTTTGGAATTTATCCTAAAAATCAGAGAAAAATATTCCCAGAATACAAATGACTGTATTGTGCCAGGAGTACACACATTCCACTTAGAAGACCTACCACTAATCCCTTGGAAGGGCCATCGATTTCTTCTCCAACCACTGTTCATGGTGAGTCACCTAAAACACCTTTCACAGCCTGGGAAAACCGAGCACATTTTATTCTCGATCTGGCACAATACGTAGACTGGAAAAGAGACTCTAAGCACTACTGCCTATACATCAACATGGAACACTGCCTCTCAGTTCTGGCACCAGAGAGGAAACTGAGTAAAGAACGTTGCATGATCCTGAACAAGTAAGTTAATAAAATGTCCAGTTCACCAAAGTACAAGATTTAAGTTCTTCAGATTCCCAGAGTCAAACTTAAATTTAATAAATTTTAATTTAAATTTAAATCCCCAGATTTCAAAGTGGGTGACTGGGGGAGTACAGAGCCACTAAGGGACCTGCTTTGTTTTATACTCTCTAACAGCAGAACCATTTGACTTTTTAAGTTGTATATACCTTGAAAACACATTTTTTAAAAAAGAATGAAAATTCATTCTGTCTCCCTAGACTTGAAATACTCCATAAGTCTGTACAATTCAAAGCACTTACCTTGCAAATTTGTGCTGACTCAGTACAAGTACGTTGCCTCGAATTTCTGCTACAATTTTACTTTTATCCTCAGGACGGCCATGCTCCAATACATGCTGGATTACATAATTTCCATACTGATCCTGTTTGAGAAACAACAGAAATAAAATTCATGTAAAACTTAGTTCTGTGGGTTACCTAAATCCTTATATCTAATCAACATCTACCTACCTTCCTATAGCACCACAAGGGCTTGCCTGAATACTAATGAACACTTAAGAATTTTTAAAATGGATAGGACAATTTTTCTCTATCATTACAAAACAGGAACCTATTACCAGACAATGGAATATTTCTCTTTATTTATGCCCAAGGACCCTAGTTGGGTTCTTCAAAAGTACTAGACACCAAAAAGTAGGCCTCTCTTCTTGTTTAAAAAAGGAAGGAAGGAAAGGAGGGAAGGAGGGAGGGTGTAGGTGGGAATAAAGAGCTATTTTTCTCTCAAACAGAAATTTAGCTCTAAGACAAATGGGAAACAATGTTTCTGTCCAACAAAACAGACAATACCTAATTAAACACTATCACAAGCATACAAGGTATGTATTCATTCATCTACAGGTAAAGACACTTTTAAGAGAATAAACGTGTATAAGAATTCCAAAGGCAAAAATATTTATTTATAAGATGTAAAAACTTAAGAGTGTACAAATAATACTTCTAAAAAACAAACGCAAAGACCAAATGTGTTTGCTTCTACGTGGTAGATTACAGATGCTTTTTTTGGTTTTGTTGCTACTTCCGTACTTCCAATTTTTTTTCTTTTTTCTTTTTTCAGTAGGCTCTCGCGCCCAGCATGGAGCCCGATGCAGGGCTTGAACTCATGACCCTCAGATCAAGAACTGGGCTAAGATCAAGGGACGCCTAACCAACTGAGCCACGCAGGCGCCCCCTCCAATTTTTTTCTACAATGAGTATTTAATACGCATTTGTAACATCACACCAGAACAAGCTACAAACACCAAAAAAAATGCTGCTTCCGCACAACAAGCCTACGGGTAGAGAGTATTCTACAGGCTGCTGGGAGGTGGGAGAAATGTTGAGTGGCAGAAGCAAAACAAAGTATCAAAGCGAAAAAGAAGTTCCCTAATCCACTCAGCTCATTTGAAATGATGAGGTTAAGACCCAGAGAGATTAAATGGTCCGCCTATGGCGACATGGCCAGCCGGTCCACGACAGGGGCGGGCGGGCAATGCCCTTCACTCCTAGGCCAGGACTCTCGTCATCACCCATATTCATCAAACACAAACGGGGACGGTATTCATGAAGACTTGCCCCAAAACTTCAATGGGCATTTTAAACACATGAACATGAACTCTTCAGGAAAGGGTACCTGTGCTGAGAAAACACACAAGCTCTGGGCCGGCATGAGCGCACAGGTGTTTGCAGTTACTGTACCGGCAACCCCACTACCTGTACAAGCTGCTCTGTGTGCTGGTGCAGCTCCTCTAAGATGGGCAGTGTCTGGTCGGGGAGGCAGTGCTCCAGGATCCTCTGAATCACTCGGCAGCCGTACGGATGCGTGGACAAAGCAAATACCTAGGGCAGATGAACAAATAACAAAGCCAAAATTGACAGGTGCCACTTCCAATGCTTTGGTGTCGTTCATGTACACATTATGCTGTTAATCTTCACAAAGACTGTGACAGAGAGAGTGAGAATTATTCTTGGCTTACAAATGAGAACACTGAGGCTCCTAGAAGTTTATATAATGAGCTTGCAGCCATACGGATCGTAACTGACAGAGCCGGGATACTAGGCCCCAGTCTGACTCAAAAGCCCAAATTATTAATATGCACATTTGAGTTCTCTCTACAAATAGTAAGGTGTGTATGTGTATGTGTGTACACGTGTGTGTGCATGTGTGGCTGTGTGTGTGTGTCATAGGGACAGGTACAAAAACTCAGAGCTGAAAAGGGCTTTCCCAAGAAGCTTAGAAAGGAACAGAAAATTAGTTGTTCATAAAAACATAATTAAGAGTCCATAGTGTCAAAGGACAAGGTTAAAAACAGAAAAAGAAAGGGCTAGGATCATAACATGTTTTCATCTAACCAACACTGCAATCTTCTACATTTAATTAGGGTGTTTTTCCAGCAATGAGGAAGAAAAGCTCCCTCTTTTGTTGGGTCTGGAATAAGATAGGCACGCGGGCTGCAGCTCCAGACCGCTGGGTCTCGATTCTGGGATGACCTGGGGGAGCCCGCGTCTCTGCTCCGTCACCAGGAGTAATCACAGGAATAAGCAGCACAGAAGCAACAGCTCGCACTTCCCAGGTGTGGACCACATGTCCGGGCACCAAGTGCTTTTTATGCGGGTTTATACGCAGCTGTATGTGTGCACGACTGCTCGGTGTTATAAAAATGCTAAAAACTCACAGTCTGTAACAGACTAACGTATTTCACTCAACGTCATGGTTCATGTATTCACTTACTATACCGTGAAGCTTCTGCCGGACAAGTATCTCAGTTTGCTAATTTAACTTTTGCCCAACCCTCTAGATTCTTCAGTCATTTCTAGGAGAATTAATGCTGCTTTCAACATGTCTAAATAGTCTCAGTAGCATCCACACATGGACATTCCCTTGGGTGCACACCTAGGTGGGGAGCCACGCCACAGGATACATAAATGTTGAACTCTGAGAGATGACACACATTGTTTTCCTAATGGCTGTGCTAATATCGATCCCCACCAGTGGTGATCAGATCTCACGTTACCACCAGGACACCATGACTGGCGGGCGAACAGTGGCCTATCCTCTGTGACCTTATTTTGCCTTTTCATGACTAACTAACAGAATTACGTTTTTCATAGGTGGACTGGCAATTTGTGTTTCTTTTGTCTGTTAATGCCTTTGGCCCGTTTTTACACTAATTAGTACTGTACTCTTTTGATTCCAGTTATTAATTCTTTGACAGTTTTATCTTGAAAATATTCTCTCCCATTTGGTGGCTTAATTTACTTTTACTTTCTTTGTTGCCGATTTCCATAAATGTAAAATGTTAAAGTAAACAGATCTACTCTTTTTCATTAATTGAGAAAACCCAAACACCCCCGGCCCCCCGAGTTAAAGCCTGCAGTCTCACCATTGCTATAATTGAGCAAACCTCCAAACCTAAACAACTCTAAAATCCCACTTTCAATCTAGGCTTAGCAGTACACATGACCGCACCTGAAAATCTACTTGGTATTTACCATTTTTTCCCTGTAAATAACAAAAACCAATTTCACAGACCCAAGAAGGAGATGTGTTTTACTCTCTTTGTTCCTCAGAGCTTAAGAGACTGTGAGGATGAGGCTACAGGAAAAAGAAATTAATGACAAAAGCCAATTAAAGGGCGGTTCTAGAAAAATCATGGTATAATAAAAATAACTGCTCAGAAGCTGGTGCTGAGAGCACAGAGCAGAGGCTCCTATGACACACACAGGACAAAAGGAGAAATGAGGAGCTACTCTGATGGGGTGGCTACTTGGGACACCCCACAAATGCTACCCTGTTGTCTGTTCACAATGGAAACACCCACCAACTTGTTTCCCTTGTTTCCTTCTTAAGTCACTTACCTGCCCCTTAAACGCATCGATGATGAACTGCAAAGACTGGGGCTGCACGCATTCGATGCATTTCTGAACCACGTGATTACCATTCTGGTCTTTCACACACTTCAGGACGTGGCCATCGAGCTCCCGAACCATCTCGTTCTATTTAGAGAAGACAAGGAAAGAAAGCAACACCAGAATCACAGCAAGCAAACTCCTGGACAATCAACAGTCTTCCTACCAAACACAAAGCACCAGGCAGAGAGCCTGCGACAGCGCCAGGACAGCACCAGGCAGACAGCCTGCGACAGCGCCGGGACAGCGCCGGGCAGACAGCCTGCGACAGCGCCGGGACAGCGCCGGGCAGACAGCCTGCGACAGCGCCGGGGCAGCGCCGGGCAGAGAGCCTGCGACAGCGCCGGGGCAGCGCCGGGCAGAGAGGCTGCGACAGCACCGGGACAGCACAGCTGTGGTGCAGGGACACCACCACAGTGGCACCACGTGAGGACTGCTGGTTTTCCACATCAACACATGTCCAGTAATGGTAACCTGTCTTTAAAACAGTGCTCTAACTAGAAAAGAGTTTTTTTTTAAACGTAGACATCTGTAGAGAATTTCACATAATTTATCATGTTCTTAATATAACAACTCTGTAAGGTACATATTAATAACGAGGAGAGTCGAGGCACCTGGGTGGCTCAGTTGGTTAAGTGTCTGACTTTGGCTCAGGTCTTGACCTTGCAATTCGTGGGTTCAAGTCCCCCATCTGACAGCTCAGAGCTGGGAGCCTGCTTCGGATTCTGTGTCTCCCTCTCTCTGTCTCCCTGCTCCCACTCTGTCTCTCTCTCTCTCTCTCTCAAAAATAAATTAACATTAAAAAAATTAATAATGAGAAGAGTCCATCTGTAGCTCACAGTATACTAGACGTATCTCTAAGTGCTGAACATGCTTTGACTCCATGAATGCTCCTATGATCCTGTGCAATGGACACTATTACAGATGAGGAAACCAAAGCACAGATTATTTGACTTGTTAAGATCACAGACCCACTCTGCCAAAATTCAAACCCAAGCAATCTGGCCCCTTTGTGGTAAAACAATGTGGGTCAGTCATTACCTGTGAATTACATATGATCCTGCACACACCCTCCGCCCACATATAAGAAGGAGGGGACTCTAAGAGGGACTAAGTAACATAGTCACGACCATAGACAGTGACGGAGCCAGAATTCTGGTTACAGGTCTGCAACTCCAATGTGATCCTTCCCCAGGGCCAATGACTGAAGGCCAGCGGGACAGCCCTCTCACGGAGTACAGAAGGCCAGACACTGCGTTGTGTGAGTGCGTGAGGCGGGTGTGTGCATGACACTCCGGGAGTACAGGGAAGACCAGACACCGGAGCTGTGAGCATGTGAGCACATATGCGTGCACGTGTGTAGAGGGCCAGTGAAGGTGACAGAGAAAGATGCTGAGATCTTCACTGGACTGAGCGCCTGCAGCATGGCTGCGACCCGGTATGTGCTGCCCAGTATCCTCGCTCTACCCAGTCTCTGTCTATTCGCTCCCCCATGCGGAACGTGGATTGATGGTGGGAACTACAAACCAGTCAAAACGGTGATGTTTACAAATACAAGATCTCAAATCTCTGAGTTGCTTAATATGTCAAAGCAACTAATAAGAGTTATCCCATTTATACTGGGGGGGGTGGGGGTGGATTTCAAGATTACAATGTCAGGGACCAAACCAGCCAAAGACAATAGACTCAAGAAAGGTTCCTAAAGCAATTAACCAACTGTCAGGAAAAAATTTATTCTGGAAATATAATTATGGGAATGGTAAATGGAGAATGACAGCTATATACAAAGACAAGGAACACTTTTAACCAAAATAAATGGGAGATGGCTTCCTTATATATTTTCTGGAGGCCAAAGAGGTAAAAATCCACTGAGGAGGAGTTAATTTCACCTAAAATAATAAACTTGCATCTAGAAAACAGCAAACTACCCACACCAGGAAGAGTCCCACCAGGTCCAGAACAGGATTCACAAAGAAACCCAACCAGGAAAAAAAATACATAGAAATATAGGGTAGAAAGAAAAACTCAAGGGGAGGAACAAAGGAAGTGAGAAACTACTACAGTGTAACATCCAATCAGAAAAGAGAAAACAGTAAAATCAGAAAAGATGGAAACAAAATCAACAATTTAGGGGTGCCTGCTTGAGTGGCTCAGTTGGTTGAACGCCTGGCTTGATTTCTGCTGTCATGATCCTCTCACGGCTGTGAGACTGAGCCCTGTGTTGGGCTCTCTGCTGAGCGTAAAATCTGTTGAAGTCTTTCCTCTCTCCCTGTGCCTCTACCCCGCCCACTCACACTCGCTCTCTTTCTCAAAAAAACAAAACAACAACAGCAACAGTTTACCAGTCATGAGGGCAAAGATGGGGGACATACCTGGGAGACTGTAATACTCCTTCTGCGTTCTCTGAGCTAGTGAGTGAGTGTAACAGTCAAAGAATAAGAAATGTCCATGTTCCAAAGAAACGAGAAAATTTAAGAAGAAAGATTCACTTGTGAAGTTTTCATCCATGAAAATCCCAGGGAAAATTAAAATTGATAATGATCTGAACATCAGAAGAAAGCAAGTAGTAGCTGCGTTCCTGCTTCTAATTCCTTGCATACAACACCCCATTACCGCTGCTGCGTCTCCAGTACAGAGCGTGGAACAGGCTCCAACCCCGCAGGCCCGTGTGTTCCCAGCAGGCCCTCTGCCTTCGCCAGCGCCTGAGCACCCTCTCTCGGAGCCTCATGACTTGAAGGCTCTGGACTCCCCCGGCCTTCAGCTGCCACTGCCAACACCACCGCAACGCCTCGTCGTGCTGCGTCGTGCTGGGGACCGGAGGCGGTGGGTGCCTCGCCTGGCTCAGAACTTGAGTCCATAACAAAGATTCTCATTACCGAACTTCGTTCTCAGCGAGGGCAAGTGGCTCATCATTGCCAGGCCGAGGCCAACACCTTCCCTGAGAAGGGCAGAGGGAGTTCAGGGCCCAAAGGCTGAGGCTTCAGACCGGAAGCACCCGGGGCTCATGGCACCGCCCAGCACAAACACAGCTGCCGCACACCTGCTGGCCGGGCCTGCCCTGCGACTGTCCCTCCCACCACGCACGGGCCGCTTCTGGGGCTTTCCGTGTCGCGTCCCCACACACAGCAACCAAGCACTACAGATTCCCATCCCTTTTCTCCCTGCTCCTCCTCAGCCTGGACTTGGCCTCCCGCAAAGCCTGGGGCACGTGCTGTCGCGTGGCCCCCACGGCCCCCCACCGCTCTCCCCGCACTGCGCTCTGTGGGCAGGGACCGGTGTTCGTCCTCCCCGTGTGGGCGCCTGGCACAGAGTGGCCACCGGCTCAGGCCAGGCGCTGCCCTGGGCAGGCACTCGCTCGGTGCAAGGTGGTGGAATGAATGAATAAGAAGTGAAGGAAAATGGAAGGTGGGCTGGATAATCTAAGTTTGATTTGTTGGGGTGATCATTTCAAGTTGAGCACAATGACAGCTTACTAGTATTTTACCCGCTTTAATTCTCATCAAGCAAAACACCCTCCTGTAAAATTACACCTACTAAAGCCTGGTCAATGAAACGAGTGCTTGTAACCAACAGCCTTAACAAAACACACTTGATCTACTGTAAATTTACAAAATTAATCACACAGCTCATGCTCGCCATGCACAGAAAGGCAGCCACAAGCACCAAAAAAAAAACCGTGAAAGAAAACTAAAGACTGACAAATGTACAGGATTCACTACTACATGTGCCATGGAGAAACATCAAACACCAAGAGAAAAGTTAAAGGGGAAACTTACAATTACCTGCTGGTCTGAGGGAATAAATTCAAGAGCTTTCTGGATAACACGGCAGCCGTACATCTGCAGTGCCAATGACAGGACATGGCCTCGAATCCGCTCTGCCAAAGCCAGCTTCTGTTCAAGGCTGCCAAACTAGACACAATGTGTGGGTGAACACCATTACTTAGGTAGAAGGAAAGAAACCAGAGAAAGCAAAGCATCCATTATTCTGCATCAACCACTGGCATAACCTCTTTCAGCTCTGTCACTATGATTAATGAATTAAACCTTTTTGTTCAAAAAACCTTTGTTTCTTCAAGCCAAGGGTTCTCAGGCTCTGACTGTGAGGAACCCTTTTTAATGTTGAAAAGCTTCTCACATACCCAACAACAGCAGTTTCACTACTAATACCTGCTAAACAAACCTGGAATTTCTCAAAGCTGCCATTAATCCACTGCTAAGTGAATCTGTACTCCTATTAATTATCAGGGCATTTATACTTATTTACTCTAAGAAGAGTAACACACGTGGGACACGCTATTTACTGGAACTGCGGGCGGCACTTCTTGGAGCAAAGCTACAGCACTCAGGTGTCAAGGCCCATGGGTGAGAAAGTTCCTCTTTGTCTACTAGAACTTTAACCTCGGGACAGCCTGTTTTGAATTAGGGTTCTAGAGCACTCTAAGAACTGAAATGCTCTATTTACACAAGGCAACGGAGTCTGGGGGCACACCAGTAGAAGCAAGAGGTCAGGCTGCAAAAAATGCTAAAACTCTTCCTAGAATGATCTCCCATCTCTGGCCTTTTATTTTCATCTGAACGACATAATCATGCGACTGGAGGAGACTTTATATATAGTGAGCTTCCCAGACCACTCACTTCCCGCACAAGGGAACTGCGGACCAGGGACGCTGTCCGAGCTGGAATGTTCTCTGGCTTGTCCCACATCATACAGCTGTAGTCCATGGCTCGTTAGGCCACCTCTACCTGCACACTAACCTCTAGTAGTGGAGAGCTCTACATTTTTAGATCTGTGACCAGAGAGCAGTAAAAGGCTTTTCTAAAACCAAAAATGTAAGTCATTTTTAAGTTGGTTCCTTAGTGTCTCCCTAATGAATTAAGAGTCAAAGAACTTAAGCCTTTATGAGAAAAGTTGGGAAGATAAAGGCTGTGAGCCATTTTTAAAAAAAATCTTCATACAAACTGCACAAACCAAGATGCATAAAGTTTACAAATTTCTTTTGATCGGAGCAGGCAATGTCCACTTCCAGAATTTTACTCTGCACCAGACTCTTCTTCTCAATGTTTCAGTCCTTTCTGGATTTAGGACTTGAAACTGTTGATACTAGTATACCTGCCTTTCTGACACTTCGGTTTAGTAGGGGAAACAGACACTAATCAAAATCTCCCATTAATCCTTCCCAAAAATAATGGTAACAAGAGTGGACATTATTCACAACAACAGAAGTAAAATAAGAAACCAAAGCTGAAGGATCACCTAAAAAGAAGCTTAATAATCTTTAGGACTACAGTTTACAGTAAAATAACACTACAGTCGACATTCAAAGAGAACTCTCTAGGAATTCTAAAAACAAAAATTCGTTTTTGGAGCACCTGAAGAGCTCAGTCAGTTAAGTGTTCGACTCCTGATTTCGGCTCAGGTCATGATCTCACAGTTCATGGGTTTGAGCCCCACATCCAACTCCGTGCTGACAACATGGAGCCTGCTTGTGATTCTCTCTCCCCCTCTCTCTCTGCCCCTCCCCTGCTCATGTTCTCACTCTCTCTCTTTCAGAAATAAACTTAAAAATTTTTTTTTCAGTTTTTTAGAACACTGTATCTTGATCCTCCTAAAATATCCTACAAAAAGTATTTCCTTTAAAAATGACACGTTTTGAAAGGGTTGAAACAATCAGAAATAATGTGCTGGATCCTAAATAGGGACAGCAGTTCTGCAAACACATTTTTACAACAGACTGGCACATCTGTTTGGGTCTTTAAATGATATACTGCTGCGGTATCGTTTCAATGGAGAAACTATTTAAAAGCTCTTCAAAAAGACTGCACACACTTCATTTTGAGGCCTGGAATGGGACTGCCATTCTACAAACAACTACTGGAAATCACAATGCTCTGGAGATTCTCTAACGTCAAAGGACAGAAAGAACAAAGGCTTACTTCAAAGAACTTCTGAATGACGTAATTTCCGAATACATCCACCATTAGCTGGTAAGCGGCCTGGAGGATTTCATTGAAGACAAGCTGGCGTTCAGCTGGTGTGGCTCGCTCTAGTTTTAGCTGAATGAATCTGAAGTACAAAGAAAAAAAAAAGGTAATCCTATCCTCTCAGGAAGACTTGGGGAAAATAAGGATTAGCACAATTTATATAATGTGTGGCTTCTGAACTCGTGTGTGTGTGCGCGCGCACGCGCGTATATACATGGGCGCACACACAGGTGTTATTTAAACAAATTACTTTGAAGGGCGCCTGGGTGGCTCAGTTGGTTAAGTGCCCAACTCGTGATTTCGGCTCAGGTCATGATCTCAAGATTCGTGGGTTCAAGCCCCACATCGGGCTCCGTGCTGACAGTGGGGAGCCTGCTTGGGATTCGCTCTCTCTCCCTCCCTCTGCCCCTCACTCTCTCTCTCTCAAAAAAAAATAAACTTAATTTTTAAAATATTTTTTTAAAAAGTAAATGTATTACTTAAACTCACCTAATTGAAATCTCTGGAAGGGGAAAAATTTTATAGTGTGAAGTGCTCCTCACTTAACTGAGATTTTAAAGTGTATTTAAATTTTAGTCCATTTCATTACATACATACGAAACTGTATTTATGTGTGGGCTGAGGGGGAGACAGGAGGGGCCAGGAAAAGAGAAGGGTGGCAGGTGGACAGAACACAGGCAGAACTCTACCTGACTCTTTCCTTTAGAAACCAGTCCCCCATCAATAAACTCCGAGCTTACAGCCCTTACTGCCTTCCCTAAACTCATGCTAATATGAAGCAGTACTCAGTCATGACGTGGAAGGGTTGTTATTTATGCCTCCAAGTGTCTTCTGCAGTAGTAACTACCCAGTTTTCATTTTTCAGGTTCAGGTGACTATAAGAAAAACCGTGTGGCCTCTCAATCTGGTCTATAGGGTCCAAATACAAGAAAATGCCCAGTGGTAGATGGCAGAACTCAAAGAGGAGGTGGATTCTTCAGAAGCTGTTTCAGTGGGCACAGAGCGCACGAAAGAGAAAGGGGGACAAACGGGAAGGAAGGACAGATGATGTCACCATCATTAGGCTTTGTCCCCACAACCAGGGGGGTCCCTTTCTTTGGAGCCCACTGGAACAGCCAAACAGGGAGAAGTAAACTCTGTTTCACACGGCGGCCTCTCACCTCTATGCAGACTCTCTCCCATTTACAGAGCGCAACAACAAAGAAAACTGGTGGTGCTATCTTACTCCTGAGCAGCAGAAATCCAAACTTACATGTGAATAACGTCTCTTTAAGAGCACGACTCTTAATAGTGAGTAAAATAGCAAAAGCGTGGGGACACCAAGCGTCCGACTCTTGATTTCAGCTGAGGTCATGATCTCACGGTTGCAGAGATCAAGCCCTGCATCGGGCTCCGCCCTCATAGCTCAGAGCCTGCTTAGGATTCTTTCTCTCCCTCTCGCTCTGCCCTCCCCCGCGCACTCTCTCTCAAATATATAAACTTTAAAAACAAAGGTAGCAAAAGTGTGCATATATCTTTGTGTTAGTGTCTCTGTTCTTAAATTACAGACGTGCCATGAGGCCCCCAGGCACCAGGAATACCACGAGAAGGTAAAAAGGTTTGTTTTCAGCATGTGATCCAGATCACTAAATGGCTCTTTTCCATCACCCGTATGTATATCTAGGGATTCTCACATCTACATTCCCCTGAAACACATAACGGGAAGCGTACGAAGAGGCAAACTCTGTTTCCATGGCTTCCTGGCAACCTACTAGCGTCTACCTCGCCCGAGGCATGGAATTGAAGGCATGAAGATTTCAGTTACCTTAAGTGCCAAAAGCCAAGTCCTCACCTGGACCCATGCTGGTCTTGGGAAAACTCCATTATATGCCCAGCAATCTCACGCAGTTGTAAATTGGGGTACCGGTTATTTCGAAAATCTTCCAGAAGCCTGCTCCTGCCAGAGGGCATGACATCAGACATTCCGTATCGCAACCGGGAGGAAGAAAACAGGGTGCTGCTGGGGCTGAAGAGACTGGAGGCGCTGCTGGCGCTGCGGTACTTGGCTTCAGCGCCGGGGGCAGCAGAGATGTATCTTCCACTGCCATTTGTGAGGCCTCCTGTTGGTCACAGAACAGGAGAACTCAAGACTCACTCTTACGGAATTTTGTTTAAGAGAGGAAAAAGCATCCCACACGTGAGAGCCTGCATCGTTTCTGATTTTGCTTCAATTCTGTTGCTTTCGTGGTAAGATTCAGTTCTATTAATGCCACAGTTTCTATAAGGCCAACTCACGATGGTGGAAAGACATTTCTGTACAAAGACTGAGAGGCGAGCGCGTCTGCCCGCTGACGGGACCCTGCCAGCGGCGGACAGTGCGGCCCCAGCGAGTCAACTACGGGGAGTGCCTGCCCTGAGCTGGCACCTCAGCACCATAAGTCCGGAAACACGATGCACAGATACCTCGGCAGCTCCCTGCTCTGAGCCCTGGGGACGTCCCTGCCATTGGCAGAATAATCCCACTCCTGTCGGAAACCCTTCCTTTAAAAAGGAAAAGGAAAAAGAAAACAAACCAGAGTACCCAGATTGGTCTGTTTTATATAAAGAGCCTCCCAAAAAGCTTTCAAGGAATGGTTTTGCCACTCAACAGAAATCAGAAAATCACGAAGACACCTCAGGCCGTGAAGGAGACATAAGGAGTAGGAAAAAAGGACATATGCTTCGCAATGGAAGGTTTTCAAGTTCTGCATCCGGAACGGGCAGCTCTTCCACTTTCTAGCAGGGCACAGCCTGAAATGACTGCACCAGCGACAACTTTCACGCTGCTGATACTGCGGTTTGCACTGGTAACACAGGAATAAGAATTGTGAATCCCCAGAGATAAAGACCAAAGGCTTATCAAAATGTAAAGCAGAGGAATAAACTATTATGAGTATATATTTTTCAATATTCTTAGTGGTGATTTTCTTTTAATGTTAGATTACACTACTAAAAAAAATGAGGTATAAAAAAAGCCCCTTTTGTGTGTCATTTTACCTCACTCCTTTTATTTTATTTTTTTTAATTTTTTATTTATTTCTAGGAAAGAGAGACAGCGTGAGCAGGGGAGGGTCAGAGAGAGAGGGAGTCAAAGACTCTGAAACAGGCTCCAGGCTCTGAGCTGGCAGTCAGCACAGAGCCCGACGCGGGGCCTGAACCCACGAACCGCGAGATCGTGACCTAAGCGAAAGTCGGACGCTTAACTGACTAAGCCACCCAGGCGCCCCTACCTCACTCCTTTTAAAAGAAAAGGCAAAGTAGGTAAGGAACACCACATAAACCACAAAGAACACAGATGAATAACAGCTCAGGATCCGTGAGAAACGTCACGCAGCATGAACTGTCATCCATTAAGTCTTCATGAGATGCAATGAATGTCTGCTCTGGAGTTTAATGGCAGCTAAAAAAAAAACCCAGCTTGGATTTCTGCACAGAATTCTAGGGCCCAGCCTCAAAGGCCTGGATCCCACAGAAAGTAAGGACCGAAACGGCTTGATGTAACAACCTGTGAAGCATTTACTGAGCAGCTGCCCGGTGACAGGCACTACAACTAGAAGCATCTCACACACACGCTCCACTGAATCCTCACTGCTGTTTTGGACAAGGAGCTTTAAGCCACCACGTAGGCACCAGGTGATTCTTTAAGGAAAGAAAAGAAAGGAGGTTTATAAGAATAGAGATGGGTAAGGAGCCACATGGCTCTTCTTTATTCCACTTCAGAAATAATTCTTTCTTCCCTGTCCTGAGACTGGGGAGAAACAGGCAACGAGGTGAAAATCAAGGAAGTCAGCAGCAGTCCTACAGAGCGTGGGAACAGCAAGGAATAAGCTTCAGAAGAAGGAATGGCACAAACGCACAAAATCTTGAAACTAATTTAAAGATATCTTAAGAACCTTGTCACTAACAAAGGCACTTAGGGAAAAGTAATAAATCAATAGAGAAACAGAACCAAACTCCTGAAAAAAAAAAAACCAAACCCATCCAAATATGGATGACAAACAGAAGGAAACCTGAAGGGTAGCTGACAGACTGCAGAGTGGACAGCCTCGAGAGTCCCAACTCGAAGGGGACCCAGCCATAGGGGAACGTCCACAAACCTTCCTCTGAGAGGCCAACCAGGTTCCACAATTAATAGGACGGAAAAATGTTCTTGGGCATAACTAAGGCAAAGGGAAAAGAAACAATTTTGAAATAGGCCAAAGCATGCTGTTCCTAACCAAGCCTCCCCTCTGGGGAAACTGGTCAACCAGAGTGTAACCGGCTGGGCCATCAGACACTGACTGGCCTGGGGAAGAGAAATACACAACTCCGGCCTATACAAACCATCCTGCTCCACCGAAAGGGGGAGAAAAACTGAGAAGCACCGGTGAAGCTGGAGGCCCGGAGGCACGGGGTCACTAGAAGACAGGGCCCTAACCACAGGCACAGAACACCCCCTCCCCCAACACCTCGCCACGTTACCGAAAGCCTATTGACAGCAGTCTCTCGAGAAAAAATTATAAGACACACCGACAGTCAAACAATGTGAAGAGAAAGAGCAGGCATCAGAGACACACGTGGCAGGGATTCTAAAGTTATAACACTGGGAATTTATTTTTTTATCCAGAATGGGAATTTAAAACAACTAGGAGGAATCTGCCACGGGCTCTAACAGATCGAGTGGACAGCATCCAAGAACAGATGGGCAATGCAAGCAGAGATGGAAATCCTAGGAACCAAAAAGAAATGTTAGCGATAAAAAAACGCTGTAACCAAAATGAAGAATTCTTTGATGGGCTTCTCAGTAGACGGGACACAGATGAGGGAAGAATCTCTGGGCTAAAGGATGTATCAACAGGATCCCCAAAAGCCAAAAAGGAAAGAGAACAAAGACTCAGAAGAACAGAATCAAATTATCCAAGGACAATTACAAAAGGTATAACACACATACAATGAGAAGGCCAAAAGAAAAAGAAAAAGGGACAGAAGAAATATCTGGAACAACAATAACCAAGATTTTCTCCAAATTAATGTCAGACACCAACCCACAGATCCAGGAACTCAGCAAACACGAAGCGGAATAAATGCCCCCAAACTACACCTCTGAACATAGCATCTTCAAATTATAGAAAATCAAGGATAAAGGGGGAAAACACAGAGAAACCAGAATGGGGGGGAAACATCTTACCCACAAAGGAACACAGATAATTACAACTGACTTCTCCTCAGAAAGCATGCAGGCAAGAAGAGAGTGGAGTAAAATATTTAGAGTTTTGCGAGAAGAAACCCCACAAATCTAGAACTCCATATCCTGCAAAACTGTCCTTCACAAGAGCAAAGGAGACTTTCTCAGGCAAACAAACACTGAGAGAATTGGCTTCCAGTAGATCCACCTCGCAAGAAATGTTTAAAAAAAAAAAAACTTCTTTGGAGAGGAGTAAAAATAATATAGGTCAGAACTGATCTATATAAAGAAAGGAAGAGCAACAAAAAAAGGAATCAGTGAAGGTAACAAAAACTTTCATTTCCATTCTTAGTTGATCTAACAGGTAACAGTTTGTTCAAAATAGTAATAGCAACAATGCATTCATTGAATGCTTATGCTTGTATGTGTGATACGTCCCTGTATGCTCGTAGGCAAATGAAGGTACTCAGAGTACATGTCAAATAGTACAACCTTATTTGAAAGTGAAGCTGGATCAGTTATAAATGACACAAAAAGAGTGGAAGACAATACAGGAACAAAGAACAAAGGCAACAAATAGAAAACAGTAACAAATATTGGAGACATTAATCCAACTGTATCAATAATTGCCTTGAATGTCAAAGGTCTAAATGCAACAATTAAGATTGTGCGAGTAGGCCAAAAAGGCATGACCCAACTATATGTCATCTACATGAAATCCACTTTAAAAACAAAGACATATACAGATAAAAAGTAAATGGATGGAAAAAATAGACTGTGCTAAATTAAATTAGTATGTACTTCAGTTGTTTTATACAAGTGTATGAAAAGGTTTTCTGCCAGCAGCCATCTAGTTTTCCACCCTCTTGCTATCTGGAATGTTCTCTTTCATTTGCCGTTTGTACTCACAGATCTAATACTGTGATCTAATCTACTGTGATCTAATACTACTGTGTAAAACCCTGCCATCTTCACCTTTAAAGAAAAATGCCCAACCCCCGCCGCCGACACCTACCTCTGTGTTTAATACAGGCAAGGCAACACCACTCACCAAAATGTCTGTAGTAAGTTCCCCAACCAAACCACTCCCTAATATGAATACCACAGCCAGCTAGCCTTAAATTAAAATAAGCCTAAAATGAATTATCTTCAGTGCATACTACCGAGTTCAAAATAAGTGAATTTTCACTTGGTTAATTTTACAGATGACAAGTCACTTTCAGAGAATCACAAAATACGACATTTCCTTTTAGAATGGAGAAGTATGAAAAGGCAAACACATGACTAGTAAACAATCTGAAATTAGTACGAGTTACTGAACAATAAATCAGAAACATCTCTGGCAGTTCAGGCAGGGACAGAGAAAACCATCTTGTGTTTGAACTTTGCTTTTCTTAAAGGGCTAAGTACATATGACCCTGAATTTAAAGAATAGCAAGAATTAATTTTAAGAAAGGGATTCTACCATGACATAAAACTAAATGCTTACAATTTTTTTGCTCTGGACACACCATGAACTTTTGAGCTCACTTTTACCATATCGCAACACTGTGGGAATCAACAAGCACAGTCCTTCTCTTCCAGGGCACACAAAAAGGCTGGGAGTTATAAACCGTGTACACTGTAATACATTACATCTGCTACTTCGTGATGCTTAGAGTTTAAAAGTAGCATAATCTGGGGGTTATGGAGAAAACCGCAAGCATGCAGAAGCAGTTTAGGAAATGTGGAGATGGACGTAGAGTGGAGGTGTCTACGGGTAGGCAGGACATGAAACTATTTAGGTGAGAATCAGACCTTTGGGGTACTCATCTCCACATCCCTTACTTTTTCTTGTGGAGGTAGAGATGAACGCTTTAGGTACCAGTAAGAGACTAAAGGCTTAATCTCACCCACATATAAGCCACAAATGAAGACTGTTAAGTCTAGCTGTTAATAATAATATTATCAATAACAATAGTAATAATTACAAAAGCAATACTTTAAAATTGAGAAATATAACACATATTTAAGACACACTAAGTATTTTCAACATCTGACTTGTTCAGGGCCATAAAAAACGTATGTGTACATGCACAATGTACATTTATGTATGAGAGACGGGAGGGAGAGACTGAAAGTGGGAGGCAGATTTTACTTAAGACATCTCCACCCTATGCCAACAAATTTGACAACTTAGATGGAACAAATTCCTAGAAAGTCACAAATTACCAAAACTGACTCAAGAAGAAATGGAAAAACTGTGACCTTGTAAGACATCAAGAGAAGCTGAGCTAGCAGGCTGATAACAGAGCCACTTCCCACAAGTACAAGGAAACACGCAGGTCAGGGTGGCTTCACTGTTGAATTTCATCAAAAGTTTAAAGAAATAATATCAGTACTCCACAATTCTTCCAGGAAACAGAGGGGGCAGTACCCTTCCCAAACTATGTCATAAGATCAATATCACCATGATAACAAGAAGTCAAACAAAGAAAGGAAAATGACAGATATCCCTCATGAATACAGATGCAAAACTCCTCAACAAAAATATTAACCAACTCCAACATGAGCGAGTGGAGGTTACCCCTGGAATGCAAGAGTGGATTAACAGCCAAAACTTATTAATGTGACACTGTATTCACAGAATAAAAAATAAAAACTACACAATCATCAACAAACATAGAAAAAGCATTTAACAAAATCCAAAACCCATTCATAGAAGAACTCTTAAACTCAGAACAGAAGTTAACCTGATAAGCGGCATCTATGAAAAACATACAGTGATCATACTCAAAAGTAGAAGAGTTAACACTTTATCCTCAAGATCAGGAGCAAGTCAAGGAAGTGTGCTCTCATCTATTAGATTTAACACAGTACTGGAGGTTCTAGACAATCACAAAAGAAAAAGAAATAAAAGGCATCCAGATCGGAAAACTCTTATTTAATCATTTCTTTGTTTGTTTGTTTATTGGGAAACTCTTTATTCACAAGTGACATGATCCTACATATAAAATATCGTAAGGAATCCATCCAAATCTATTAGGACTAATTAGTAAATACAGCAAATGCACAACATAAGAGATTAATATACAAAAATCAACTATTTCTATAAACAAGCAACAAAGAATCCAAAACCAAACCTAGAAATAATTCCATTCACAACAGAGTAAGAAAAACAGAACCTGTAGGAACAAATTTAACAAAAAACACGGAAGACCAGTTCACTGAAAATTTTGAAACTTTACTGGGGAAATGGGTGCATGCAAAAAGATGAACTTCCACCTCAGGCAAGATCACAAAATTAACTCAAAATGGATGACAGACTTAACTTTAAGAGCTAAAACAATAAAATTTTTAGAACAAAACAGGAGAAAATCTTTAAGACCCTGAGTTGGGCAAAGATTCCTGTAGCAGAAAGCACGAAAAATTGGACCTCATCAAAGTTAAAAACTACTGCACTTCCAAAGACACTATTTAAAAACTGAAAAGGTAAGGGGCGCCTGGGTGGCTCAGTCAGTTAGGCATCCGACTTCAGCTCAGGTCATGATCTTACTGTTTGTGGGTTTGAGCCCCACGTCGGGCTCTGTGCTGACAGCTCAGAGCCTGGAGCCTGCTTCAGATTCTGTGTCTCCCTCTCTCTGACCCTCCCCTGCTCACACCCTCTCTCTTCTCTTTCAAAAATAAATGAACATTAAAAAAAAACAACTTTTTTAAATGAAAAGACAAGCAAAAAACCTGAGGAAAATACATGTAAAGCACCTGGTATCTAATGAAGGACTTCCATCCAGGAATATAAAAAGAATTCCTACGAGTCAATAAGACGACGACAATCCAAATTTTAAAAATTTGAGCAGATATTACCTCAAAGACATACAAATCATTAATAAACACATGAAACGACGCTCAACATGATTAGTCATGAGGGCAACAGAAATTAAAACCACAGCAGCATACTGGTTCAAGCCAATGAGAATAACTTTTTAAATGAGAAAAGAACAATGTTGGTGAAGATGTAGAGACACAAGAGCCCTCATGCGCTGCTGATGGGAATGTAAAATGGCACACCAACTTGGAAAACAGTTTGGCAGTTTCTCCAAAGGTTTAACATAAAACTGAAAAAAAATTCAGCAATTCTACTATGAGCGAAATAAAAACACGTGTCCAAAGAAAGATGCATGCAAAGATGCACAGAATTATTTCTAAAAGCCAAAACCTGTAATCAACAAAAATCCTTCAGCTGTGAATGGTTAGATAAAAAGTGGTAGATCCACAAAAAAAAGAAGATAATTTAGCAATAAAATGAAACAAATGACTGACATACACAAGATAATAGATTAAATCTAAAAACATGAGAAGGGGTGGGAGGGACGATACATCATTGAAGGGAAGAGGCCAAACAAAAGAGATCGCACATCATATGGTTCCATTTATACGAAATGCTCAGAAAAGGTAAATTTAAGAACAGAAAGTAGACCAGTGGTTGACTGGTGCTAAAGGTGTGAATGCAGATTAACTGGAATTGGTCTTGAGAATTCTTACTGAGAGGATGGAAATGTTCTCAGACCGATTTATGGTGATGGTTTACACAATTCAGAAAGTTACTAAAAATCAATGACCTGTACAACTGAAATGGGTGAATTTTATGATATGTAAAATATAACTCAATAAAGTTGTTTCTTTAAAAGAATGTTGGTCGGGGCGCCTGGGTGGCTCAGTCGGCTAAGTGTCCGACTTCAGCTCAGGTCATGATCTCACAGTTCATGGGTTCAAGCCCCGTGTCAGGCTCTGTGCTGATAGCTAGCTCAGAGCCTGGAGCCTGCTTCAGATTCTGTATCTCCCTCTTTCTCTCTCTCTCAAAAATAAATAAAACATTAAAAAATTATAAAAAAAAAAATAAAAGAATGTTAGTCTTTAAACAACAGGTAACAGGAAGAGTGTTTAAGAGTCTTACAGAGGGGCACCTGGGTGGCTCAAAAGGTTGAGCGTCTGACTTCACCTCAGGTCATGATCCCACGGTTTGTGAGTTCAAGCCCCGTGTCAGGCTCTGTGCTGACAGCTTGGAGCGAGGAGCCTGCTTCGGATTCTGTGTTTCCTGTTTTCTCTGCCCTTCCCCACCCACACTCTGTCTTTCAAAAATAAATAGACATTAAAAATTTTTGAAAAATAAGTTTTACGTAGGCACTAGTAAGTGATTATTGAATAAATAATGAGGAAAAAAAACCTAACTGAACTAAGCAGTTCATTGATCATTTTGGCAGTATCCTAACACATGTGGCTTCGGGGAAGAGTTATGAAAATATCACAGAGAAAAGACCCACACTGGGGAAACAAGAGATAGCTATTGGCTGGCATGCACGTTCAAACGCTTGATAGTTGTGCATCACTATGAAAGTCACCAGACCATGCTGTGTAGAAGAGAGTTACGTGAGAGTTTAACACAATGGATACGGGCACAGCACGACTTTAGTGATCCAAGAACTAATGGCCGGTGTCAGCAGTGCGGCAGTATTAGCAGCAGAAATTATCAGGGCGCCTGGGTGGCTCAGTCGGTTAACTCTTCGGCTCAGGTCATGATCTCACGTTCGTGGGTTTGAACCCCGTTAGGTGTGGCCCGACATGTATCTGGTAAAGAAATGTCAAGTTTCTTGCACCAAAATGTCTTTAGGACCTCTGCATGGACACTGTTAGAAACCAACTCCCAGGGGCGCCTGGGAGGCTCAGTTGGTTGAGTGTGTGACTACGGCTCAGGTCGTGACCTCGCAGTTCCAGGGACGGATCCCCACATCAGGCTCTGCAGTGACCTCTCAGAGCCTGCTTGGGATTCTCTCTCCCCTTCTGCCCTTCCCCCAATGCCCTTCCCCCACTTGGGTGCTCTTTCTCTCTCAAAATGAATAGGGAAACTTAAAAAAAAAGAAAAGGAAAGAAACCAATCCCCATGCCTCTGTCCTCTCTAGGTGAAGATAAAGCCAAAGGACAACCCTTCTGTCAAGGAAGCAGCCTGAGCAGAGACGAAGCTCGACTGATCAAGACACAAAGTTGCTCAGGAACAACACGTACGGTTTACACAGTGCGTGCAGCAATGGAAGTCCCATGTGAACACGTACGACGACATCGCTTAAATGAGGTAAATTGCTTTTAAGAGGGAAGAGGTGTTTAAGAATAAAGCCAGGCGGGCAACAAGAGCTGTGAAAATGAGAAACAACTTGTACCACCAGTTATTTCCTACCTCACAGGGGAAACGTAATTAAGAAGGATGTAACTGCTGACCTCCGGGAAGGAGGAAAGGCACCACACACCCAAGTACTGTTTCCAGTTCCATTTTCAAACACCAAGAGCCACAGCACCTAGTTCAGAGGCTGGCAGAGCTGATCTGTCGCTAAAGCCCACGGGACAAATCTGGCCTGCCACCTATTTTTGTAAATAAAGTCTGACTGCATGATAGTTACACATTCATTTACATTTCGTCTGTGGTCAATTTTGTACTTCACAACAGAGCTGAATATATACTACAGAGATTACCTGACCTGCAAGCCTAAAATATTTGCTGCAGGTTTCCTGACCAAAAAATTTTTAAATGAAAAAAAAAAATTTCGGACGCTTGTCAGGAGCCTGCTGTGGATCCCTTCCCCCTCTCGCTCTGCCCTTCCCCCCCGCACTCTCTCTCTCTCTCTCTCAAAAATAAACAAATACTGAAAACAATTTTTTTAAATAAAAATGTTTGTAGACTTAGTTTCTTTACTGTGGATGTCAGTACTAGCTGACACAGTTCAAACGTTTAACTCGAGGAACTAAAAAGAGAGACTTTCTGGATCTGATAAAAGCACTGGTTTAAAAGATCCCCTGGGCATATCATGTGACAGGACGGACGGACACTGATAGTGCGGGCTCTGGAGCTGAAGAGGTTTGGCACGAAATCTCTTCAGGGAATGAGAAGACCTAGGCAAGGTACTTAAGGCAGTTTCCTCACTTTGTATCATGGGCAAAACACCTATATCTGCCAGAGTCATATCACGGCACCGGAGACCATTAATCGTGGCCAATGATAAGTCCTAAGCGTGAGTTCCTTCCATCTGGACACGAAACTGGGACTTTATTCCTTATAATCTGCACTAACCCTCAGTCTTGAACAGCAAGCGTCTGTCACTAGGAGACACGGCTGTGCGATGTACCCCCTTCCCCCGCCTTATCTGTCCAACATGTATAAACCAACATGGAGTGTCCCCCAACTTCCTTAAAGTAATGTCCACATAGACCTGAGCCCATGGGTTCTCCAAGACCAGGTCTGGCCGCGTGACACTGCAGGCTGCACACACTCCCACATATGCGCACGTGCATATACAGCTTTGCCTTAAAACCCACCTCAAAGACTCAGAGACCGCACTCTCAGTCCTAACAATGGGACTCTATTAGCCTACCCTCCTCAAGACTTCTTTGATTTTTATAGATCACTTTGCAGTCTTTGTCTTTCCAAATGAAAAGCACACTACTCGTTTTCAGTCAGTCCTCATTCTGGAGCCTGCATAGCCACTTTTGATCTTGCTGGTCAAAACTGAGAACAGTCCATGTAAACTACAAGCTCTGGATGATAATGACATGTCTGTCGGTCAGGGGGATGCTGATAATGGAGGAGCGCTCACACGCACAAGGCAGAGGGTGTGGGGGTAATCCCTGTCCTTTCCCTCAATTTTGCTATGAATCTAAAACTGCTCTTAAAAAATCTTTTAAAAAACAATAATAGAGGACTTTAAAAAATAAAAAAAAGAAAGAAAGAAAAAAACAGAGTCTTCTGGGGCAAGTGGCCGAACATGATGATTTTCCCCACGACACTGCCGGTTTGGGTCTATCGATAATCAGAGTAATTACTAACAGCACTCCCATCCGCCCTCAAATGTGTCCTGGGCTGCACGATAAATTATACATACGGTCACTCTACTCCGATGCCTCAACTTCCCCCACCTATGGAATAAATCAGTACTTCAGAATCCACACTCAATGAATGACCGAGGGAAAGAAGTACATCCCATCTTCCACCTCTTCACAGATTTAGGATTTTGTCACCCAAAGTGTTAAGATAAGCTTCTTTTCATTCTTACAGCCTGCTGTTTACAATCCTCTTTTCCTTCCTCATTTTAGGATCTAGATGGTAACATTTCTTAAATCCCCATACAAAGTAACAACCTAAACATATAGTTGAGAAAGACACATCTCTACTCATTCGCATTCTAGGTAGTTTATACAAAAAAATTTAAGAACCGGGCAAATTTTTTTAATAGAATGTTTTTTGTGGAAAAGATATTAAGCATAAACGTGGGGGGAGGGAGGGAGTCTGAAAAATAAGGCAAAATATTAATTGTGATCTTTCAGTGGTGACACAAGGTGAGCACATTCTCTGTCTGTGTCTCTGTGTTTCCCAGCTTTGCTGAAATGGACCTGTACTGGGTTCACAGTGAAAGACTCCCATGTGTAGCCCAAGAAGATGTTCAGACGGAAGCTGAAGTGCATGTACAGGGGATGCACCCAAACTCAAATAACCCCCGAGCTGCTGTGCTATCTAGGTACAGCCTAAATAACATGAGGCACTTAAGGAAGGCCCGGAACACCCAGGACACTCCTGGGACAAAGGGACTGTCCTTTGCTTACGCAAAGTACTTGTAATGTCATCAGTGGCAAGAGATTTCTAGAGTTCAAGGTGGTGTTAGAGTAATGGTTCTTACCCAGGTTTAAGCTTGAAGAGGATCCATGTGAAGAGAGGGAAGGAGGTGGTGTCTGTGAATGTCCTGGTCCCTGACTAGGGAGAGGCATGCCCACGGGTCCAGGAGAGGAGGAAAAGCTAAGGCCGTTATAAAAACTGTGTCCAATGGGGGTCAAGCTGCTCGATGTCCTCTTATAAAGGTCACTGCTGCCAGTCAGGGAGTCACGGCGGGAGCCACTGCCAGTGTTGGAGTTTGCAACTAAAATGGAATTAAAACAATGCAGATAAGAAAAGGCCTGTTCTTTGAAGAACAAGCCCAGTGACCTGTCCCTAACACTCTGATCCAGACTCCTTACCACCGCAGATTTGTCAGCAGAGACAGCCTAACTGCTCATGTGGCAGCTCGAGGGGCAGGTGAAGTAAAAAAGAGGACATGGCTCGGTTTAACATGGAACTTTTGTTCAAACCATCACACGAAAGCTAAATTTACCTTCCTTTGGTGTCACATATTATGGGGTGGGGATGGGTTAAAAAGCTCTGACGGCCACATAAGCTATGGAAAAGGTGAAAGAAAATGGGCTAGAAAGAATGCCTTTCATCGACCCAAAGGTTCTAGTAGAAAAATGGAGTACAGGAAAAAAGATCCATAAATGGGGTGCTGCCCCACTACACAAGACTTACATATGAAAGCCTGTTTTCTCAATGGGTTCAATCAAGAGTCACTGCTAGCCCCCAATTCCAATTTAAGATTCTCGCTCCCAAACATGCCCTTCTGTGCTAAGATCACGTTGTTTTACAAACACTGCAATTATCCCATTGTTTCCCTTACTACTCTCCTGCTTTTTCCTCCCATCAAAACATTAAAAAATATCTTGGTCTAATTTCCTTCTTCCCACTTTGCCATAATATCCACCTTAATTCTCCTCAATAGACTGGAGAAAACTCCTGACTCTTATAGGCCCGCAGACTGTGGGGTACACTCCCCTGTGGTCTTTGGTAAGTCCTCCTCCCTCAGTGTTTAATATCCACATTTCTACACTTTCTTCCACGTTCTTCCCAGTGCCTGCAAAAATCTCCCCTGGTTTTCCGATCCCTGAAACAAATCAACCCTGAGAGTATAAATTAGAAGCGACATGAGCATAAACCTGAAATCAGCCCCGACTCTAAAACTTGATTTTAACAGTCCATCACCTCAGCTACGTGGGACGGCCGGATTCCCCCGGGGGTCGGTCCAGACCTGCCTGGGGTATCTGTCCAGGGTTCCATGCATTGTCAGTGTTCCACAAAGATTGTAAAAATAATTAAAATTCGGTTTTAACAGCACATAAAGTCTGATTTCTACCTGCTGTTCCAAACCCTCCGAGGGCTGATCCCAGGGTGGCGCCGAGAGAACTGCTACTTCCAAATCCCAAGGACGTGTTGGCAGGCTGGGCTGAGCCCTGGGAGAAGAGGGAGCTGCTCTGTGAACTGCTGCTCAGAGAGTTGTTGCCGTAGAAAGAGCTGGACGCCAGGCTGTTACTGGGCTGCTGCTGGGGCTGGGGCTGGGGCTGCTGGGTTCCTAAAGGGCGAAATGGTCCATTTGTTGTTCCAGCAAGACCACCGGCTGCTCCATTTGCTGAAGCTGCGGCCGCTGCAACAGCTACGAAGAAGAAAGCAAACCATTGGGCTGTGAAAGGGACTGGCTGCCTTCCCCAGCCACGGCGTCATCCTTCTGAAAACCCTGTAATGCAGTCCCGTCTCTTCAAAGTGGACATGAGCCTTGTAAAGAGCTACACAAATCTGCCTTTGATCCCTTCATCTGCAGCTTCTATTTTCTATTTCTGCTTCCAATTTGAAGTGAATATAACACGGAAGCCAAATTCACTATGGTGGCAGTTTTCAAGAATCTGCAGTTTAAAACAGGTACAGATGTCAAACATAGCTGTTTTAAATACAACTGCTTCCTAAAATCTCAAGTTCCACAAATATCATTGTTGAGGACTTTTCCAGAGCGCCTGTCATCAATATACTCAAGTCCCTCAAATTCCTGAACATGCTGCTCTCTCCTAGAGGTTCCCTCTATCGTTCCTAAATGTTTGTTCCTGCTATAGACACACACACACACACACACACACACACACACACAGCTTAAAATAAAACCCCAATTATCATTTACCCTCCCCCATCAAAACCTACTGCTCTGCCACCTCTTGCTACGCCCTCCGTCCCACCCCCACCCCGAAAAACAAAACCATAAGAAAAACAAAAAACAAACCAAAAAAACCCACAGTATCTTAGAGTAATGAAAATAATGACATGAATTTCTGTGAAATTAGCCTTGGGCTTCTGCCAACGATGCCATTCTGTGTGAGTGATCCAACTTCCTATGTTCTCGGTGGAGCAGGCCCTTGCTGCTCACCAGCTGGTACATGGCTGTCAACAGAATCTATCGAGGTCACTTGCTGCTTCTGCTTTTCTCTTTGAAATACTACAGAGCAGAACGGCTATACTGAGAACTGTCACATAAAGTACATGTCACCATGCCAGAAGCACACCATCCGTTGCCCAGTTCGGCTCTCTGACAGGAGTCCACGGAGAGGGAAGCTCACCTGCTTGAGCGGCTGAGGAACTGATGATGACTGGGGCGGGAGCCACCAGCCGCACGGGAGCCCCGAGACCGTTCCTCGCCCCCGCATTCACCACGAGGGCGCCGGTTTGGTCATAGTAAGCAGCAGGAGCCAAGACCGGGTAACCTGGGAATGCCGAGCCACATGTAAGTATTCGGGAAACTGCCCATGTCCCCAGGCGCCAGCACACTGTCAACAGTCACAGATTTGGCCATGGGGACAGATGGATGCAGGTTTCTATCCTGGCTTTACTCCCTGGACAGTGGTAGGACCCTGAATCTCCGAGCAGCCGTTTCCCCAGCAAGGATGATAATAATACCTGCCTCATAAAATTCTTGAGATGATCAGAGGAGGAATGTGCAAGATCTCGCATGGCGTCTGGCACAGGAGGGTACATTATTATTCATCATCTGCTAAGTGTCAGAAAGGGAATTCAGCAGGCCAGGGAACACCTGTGCTCTTCAAAGTGCTAACCAAGGTTATCACCAGAACTCATACACTGACAATATTTTACAGTTTCCCTGACTATGAAAATAACAGAGGGTACAAATGATTACAACAATCATAGTATTTTAATACCTCTTAACAGTCTAAGCACAAATATCCTGCAAGTTACCAGGTAAAATCTAGACACGCTTCAGATGATAGGATCTTTCAGCACGTCATGGAATCTCCAAGTCCTACTGAGGCACAGGGGAAATTACAGGGGACTTCCTAGTGATATCTGAAATGCTGAGTAACTCATACAAGAAACGATGCAGGTTAAAGTTACTCGGTGAAATTCCTAAGTAGATCAATTAATGTGGCTGTGCTCCAGGATCGGTAAGAATCCATAAGTTTATGCTGAGGTCTCACAAGGACCTGTTTCAAAGGAAGCAGCACAGATTACTTCCAACCAAGGCAAAGAATAGGACCAGGTGACAGTGAGCCAAGAATAACGTTCACTCGGGGTAAAGATCAATCCCAGGGAGGGAGCTACGAAGCCCCTTGGCTGTTGGCTCAGGAGAAATCCCAGAAACGTAAAGTTTGGCCCCTCAAGGAACACCAGGAACTTCTTCCATGATGCTGTTCAAAGACATCAGCATGAAGACTGGGACCCTGGAGTGACGCCAAAGTAGCCTGCCCACTCCTTCCAGCATCCCTAAGCCTAAGGGAGAAGGGGTCCCCACCGAAGGAGAACGGCCTTTCCCAAGCACTGTGTGGAGACACACGCAAGACTGAGACTGGCTCAGAACAATCAGGTGCTCTCATCAACGAACTATGGTCTCAGTGAGGGCAAGTGTGTGTCATCCCTGCCAGTTCCCAATCATGACAAGTCTATGCGAGCTGAAAGGGCCGCCTGTTCTTCGCTCAATCTCCCCCGACAAGCAGCCTGGTTTTCCCTCGAAGCATTAGGACCAACAGTGCAGCCTCACCTGGCATGCCTGCAGCCAGGCCTTGTCCAAAAGCAAGGGCAGAATTCACTGCTGCAGCTGCCACTAGTGGATCTGTTTGCTGTCCCTGCTGGTTCTGATTTGGGGTCAAAGGACGCTGGCTGGCTCCTCCACGGAGAACCTGGGAGACAGAAATAAATCAACTATTTTCTTCTCATTGTAAATACCTAAGACCCACCATGTGCTTAAGTTGGGTCCACTTTTCAAAACTGGTTGTTGTAAACCATTCTTCCTATACTGTTTTATATGGCATGGCTGGTCAGATAAAATTCAATTAACAACATTTCATTTAGTGAAATCTTATTCTACCATTCTTAAACATTACTGCCTTTATAAGCAGCCAAAAGCATATAAAGTGAGGATTCGTTAATCAAATACTTAATGCCTCCCATCTGGCAAGAGACAAAGCAATGGACAAGACAGACAACTAAGTCTACAACACAGGGTCAGTGCTCTGACCCAAAGTGGGTGGAAGCAGAGGAGGCTGGAGTAGGAAGGAGAGTGTAGACAGAATAAACAGGGGTATTGTACCCATGTAATTAGATTAAAATAGCTGTGTTTAAAGGGAAAACACACACACACACACACACACACACACACACAAGTCTGTATTTTTTTTTTTATGGAATATGAGACTATCTTCTCTACCCTATAACACTATTGGTATTCAACAAGGCCGAAATAGCCCCAAATGAGCTCACCAGACTTGATTTCAGAGGCCTCTGAGCTGTTTCTACTTCTCCTCTCATACATTTCACAACAGACAGCAATCTAAATGGAGATGTGTCAAGAACACTGCCATTTCAGAACAGAATACCAGTTCTGCCACTGTGATGAAGGTCTACTTTTTATTAATGAAACGTGGGTATCAAAATGCTGGTAATCATTCTTTTTCTGAATGTTCTTAAGAATCTACTCCATGTGATCTATATACTCCAGTAAGTAAAAATGCAAAACCCAGACCAAGGCTAAAATTATAAAATGCATTTTGCAATGTTCTCCAAAGGCAAAGTTCTTCTCAGATGACTTTCACTATCACTCTGCTATTTATAAAAGTCAGACATATGGTCAGGAACCTGGGTACAGATTATTCTTGGTACCATCGGGTAAAAGAGAAACACCACTAACAATTTATTAAATGAGCCTAGACAAACAACACCATTCACACTGGCAAGAAGAGATGCGTAAACAATTAACTCCCAGTCTCTTTACTTCCTTCTCTGTAAGATTAGTGAGAGTAACAGCTGATCCTGCAAATATGTTGGGAGGATCAGAATGGATTTCGGCAAAAGGCATAATACCTGGTACCCAGGAGATAATCAATAACCAATAGCTACTATCAAAATATTTCTTTGTTTGTGACCTAAGGAATCTAACAGGCTTTATTTACAAGAGAAAGAGTACTTCGATCCACATAGACAGAAGAGTCAAATGAGGCTGCCCAAGGAAATGTCTGCACTGAGATCCAGAAGCGCTCTCTCTTCGAAAGGTAAACAGCATGTACACATATATGGCAAATACTAATAGTTCAAGAACTAATGCAACATCGGGGGGTGATGGGCATGGAGGAGGGCACTTATGGGAATGAGCACCGGGTGTTATATGGAAACCAACTTGACAATAAACTATTAAAAAAAAAAGAACTAGTACAACATCAACGAAACCATCATTACCACTGGGCATTGTGAACTAGGCTTTTGTTTGGTTAGGAGTTGTATGGAAGATTAGGGGACGGGGGAATGGACAATGTGCCTGAAGAAAGAGATAGTCCAGACTACTGACCCCGGTTTTAATGAGGAGATCAACGTTGTTTCCTGTATGTCCACTCTCTAGAAATCTGTGTGGGACCCTGACGATTAATCAAAGGTATTAAGTCTGCTGTCGATATGCATATATTTTCATTTCATCAGTAGTTATCAAGTTTGGATTTTATGGGGAAAAAGTGTGTAAAATTTACAAGTAACACTTTAACATCTAATAAGATCACAAAAATTACTTTGTAAAGCATCATTCTGGGTGTTAGCTTACTCTCTCTATGACGTAAAAGCTATTAAATTCAAATTTCTTTTCAAAGGTATCGATTTAAATAGAGCATTTGAGATCTATCAATACTTGATACTCAAGGACATGCTCAATGAGGATATTTTAATTAACATTCATCCTTCGATAGTTCACCATGCTCAGTAAGAATTACCATCTACAGTCTCCCCCATTCTAGAAAGTTCACAAACCGTTCTAAACACTTCTCTCTCAGGGCGCCTGGGTAGCTCAGTTGCATAAGCATCCGACTTTGGCTCAGGTCATGATCTCCCGGTTCATGAGTTTAAGTCCCGCGTTGGGCTGTGTGCTGACAGCTCAGAGCCTGGAGCCTGCTTCAGATCCTGTGTCTCCCCCTCTCTCCGCCCCTCCCCTGCTCATGCTCTGTCTCTCCCTCAAAATAAATAAACATTAAAAAAATATTTTTTTAATCTCAACGCTTCTCTCTCAAAATGCAGTGTCTAATATCAAATCACCAGGTCTGCCAACGTGTGCTTGGCTTCAACCCAACACCCAAGGAGTTTCTCTTTAGCAAACACTTGGATAGAAAAGAACAAAACTTTTATCAGGTGTCAAAGGAACCTTCAAAAAGGATGAAAAAGGAATCAGGAGTATGATGGAGTAGCTAAAATATCACTGACTGCAGAAAGTTCCAGCAATTAGGTGTGGAACAGTTACCATGCCTAGAACACAACAAAGGCTTTCTGATTAAAATGTAAAGGCCAGAAAGGTCAAAAGCAAAGTTTAAAAAGGGCCTCTCGTTTCAAGGACTATGACAAAGGACTTCACCAAGAAAATCGTATTTTCCTGGAACAACTGAAACAGAAACGGACAAAAATAACTTTGGAACTAAGCTGTGGCTGCTTATTAAAAAGCAATGTCAATAACCTTTTCTCCACAGGGTCTGTAACTGTGGGTGACAGAAATCCCTGAAATGCAAATGACTGCCATGCCCATCTGACCGCTAAGGAGACAGCCTCTCTGAATACAGAGTGGCTGTGCTCCTTGACCGTTAGGTGCAACCAGGCCAGGGGAAAACAAAGGCCAGACCTCAGGTTTTCCAGAACTCTGAACATCACAACATGGTCAGAACATAACACAAGTTGTAACATTATATACATTTTTGTTCAAATCTTAACAACTTAGTATTTGTGTGACCCTGGCCACACAAATTTCATTTCCTCAAACTTATTCAGGGAAGTCATATAATCTATCAGAATTAGAATAAGCAAAAGAAATTATATGTGGAACACTCAGCTTTATTTTTTTCTAAGCACTCAGCTTTAAGCAAAAAGCTTTCAGTAAGAAGTACTTCCTACTATTTTTCTTGTGCACTCTGTTAGAACTAATTTGAAAACATAGCAATTAGCTCTGTCTTCCAAATCCACAATTATGTGGCAGCCATTTAAACATAAAGTTCATCATACAGATAAATACTGACTCTCCACCAAGACTAAGCCCTTCAGCTTAGTAACAGGGATCACCCATTATGGCGACGAAGTATCTGCTGAGTTCCCTTATAAATCCAGCACAAGAAATGTACCTACTGCAAAGAAAATCGTGCGTTAGCTTCCAAAAATTTATCTTACTATAAAACGGCTGATCTTACTGTAACATCTTACTGATGAACTGGCTAGAATTTCAAGACCTGAGTTTTTCTATAATTTTATGGAATCTAAAATGTTAAATATATACTCTCTTAGTGAGACTAGTAAAAACCTAACCAACTCTTGTTGGCTTCACATCATGTGCGTGTCTGTGAGCATGATGTGTTGCCTCAAAAGGCAGCTTTGACAATGTGTACCAAAGCCCAACTGTTCATTGTATTTGCACGGAAAACAATTCTATTTTCAGGAAGTTATTCCACAGAAATAATCATACACTTATACAAAGGGTATCAGTCCATCTTTTTTATAACATCAAAATATTGTTAAGCTAAATATCAAGTAATAATAAACTGGTGAAATAAAGACTGGCATCCTCTGATACACATAAATATAGCTAGTAAATATTTCTAGAAAACATTAAATAACATGGAAAATTGTAAAAATGGTAAAAGCTCAAAACTGTAGACAGCAGAACCCTGACTTTGTCAGAAGTTACATAATAAAGCTAAAATGACAAATACCAAGCATTAATATTATTTTTTCCTCACATGAGGATTTATTCTTTGTGTTTTCTCATTTATCACAATTTTTAGCAATAATAGGTGTTTTCAATATGGAACCCAACTTGACAATAAACTATTTGTTAATAAATAAATAAATAAATAAATAAATAAATAAATAGGTGTTTTCTAGTAAGCAGGAGAAAATGACCTATTCAAAATAAAAAGGCATACTTAGTTTCACTGGTAATTATTCTTTCCCAACTCATTAAAAAGCTCCTATGACTGAGTTAATAGACATAATAGGTTTAAAGATCTGTATCCAGTTCAGCTGGTGTTCTCAATATTAGCAGTCCGGAGAACGGGGACCTCCCTTTGGTGGCGAGCTGTCTGCGGGCAGGCAAAAGCGGCTCTGCGAACAGGGTTTAGAAGGCGATATGCTGTGGCAGAAGGCAGCTCTTGCCAGCGGCAGAAGTACTCACTTTGCCACTTGCTGACCGTGTACCCTCAACCGCACGATCCTCTACAGTCTTCTCATGCACAATCTCACGATCGTACCTAGTTACACAGGTTTACACGGGGTAAGCCCTGCTGAGTCTGAGCCTGAGCCCAGGAAACATACCAAGGGAGAACTCGCCCAGTCACAGCATTTCTCTATGAGAAGCAACATTACCCATTAACAACAGCCGAGGACTCAAAGTCATGGTTAGATGGGTAGATTCTGTTCACACCTACCTGCTGCTGCCCTTGCTGAGCCTGCGGGGTGGTCTGCTGGTTGGCAGAATTGGTTGCTGCCGCGGCTGCAGCTGCTTGCTGCTGGAAAAGACTGGCAGGGTAGACTCCCCAGGGAGTGACTCCATAATACTGGTGAGGGACCACAGCCGGGCCTAAAAATACCGAGAGAAAGGTAAGGAAGTTTAGACCGGTTAGAATCCACTCAGAGTTTCCAAAGATTACTTCAGACTCAACAGACTCTAATGTAAAATATTAAGGATATATGGGTTCAGGGGTGCCTGGCTGGCTCAGTCGGTTAAGAGTCCAACTTCAGCTCACGTCATGATCTTGTGGTTCCTGAGTTTGGTCCCACAATGGGTTCTGTGCTGACAGCTCAGAGCCTGGACCCTGCTTCAGATTCTGTGTTTCCTTCTCTTGCTGCCCCTCCCCTGTTCCTGCTCTGTCTCCCTCTGTCTCTCAAAAAATAAACGTTAAAAAAATTTTTTTTAATTAAAAAAAGAATATACAGATTCATTCTAGCTGATCGTGGATTGCTTTTTAAAAAACAGAAAATATTTTTATATTTTTATAAGAGCCTTCTGAAGTAATATACTCCAGACCAAGAGGAAGAAGCTAGTGAAGGACAGAACATTAAAAAAGGGAGAGTAACTGATCAAAGTCGGAAAGGAAAGGTTTAAGGACGAGGGAACTGCCCTTGGCTCGGGAAGAAGGCAAAAGGCCTGTGCTTCCCTGAGAAAGCAAGGACATGGGGGAGACAGAGACAAAGTTTGTTATTTGAAGGGAAATAAATGGAGAGTCTGCGTGCATCAAGTGAAGGAAGAGAACAAGAGATTAAGTGTCCCCTGCTCTCAAGGGTAAGGATGGCACCCAAGGTGACCGACAGGGACAGGGGCCATGGTGCTTCATGAACTCCCGAAGCAGGAAAACCCATCAGGCTTTGACAACATGACCCAGACATGGCACCGAACCTCCCAGTTTCTAAGAGGCTTGGTTCTCCTTGTTCCTGTTTTGGAAGCCATTCAACACAACTATATTCAGACACTGATAATTTGAAATTCTGAATTCAAGTCACTGTTGAAAAGAAACAGAAACAAAACCCTGAATTCTTACAGACCTGCTGAGTATCCTAAATAAAACTAAGCCTTCTGCTTCAACCTAAGTTATCTGGTCACCATCTTCGCGGAGGCAGCCCGGAGGTAACAGAGCTACGCAGAGAGCAGCCTGGGTGTGGCAGGAGTCTAAGTCACAGAACTCTCTGAAGACGGTAGCAAGAAACACCGAAGCCACACTGTGCCGACAAGACAAGGGCTCAGGGCCAGCCTCTCGCATCTGCTGAACCACATCTCCGGTGAGGAGTTTCTAAAAGCACAGAACTTAAAATATTTGTAACCTGACTGAATAATAACAGTGCCTTTAGACACAGTTCCAAGGAGCTATTTCAAATGTATCTATCCTGACACAGTAGCTAATCCTGTAGAAACATATATTTCATTAAGTCAAAATAAATTGGAACATGTGTTTTGTTTCCCACTTTTAAGCTTCCAAAATACAAATAAGTCAAATTACACCCCTGCCCGACATTGCTCTGACATTTCTAATTTGGTGCTTTCTGTACCTGTGGGCTTAGCCAAAAAGCAGCTCTGTTTATAGGGCAGCCTGCTGTGAAATACTTCATCTGGGCGCAAAATGAAGATGCTGCTGCTTAGAAAAGCTAGGTTACAGTAGGAGCGATTTTTTTATCATAAGCAAGAGAGTAAAAAATGTTTAACTCCTCAGAACCTGAATAGTCTAAAACACCATACCTCCAAGTTAGAGAATGGGGTGCCCCCAAACTCATCTGACTAGTGTTTACAAAGTGGGGTGGTCTTGGCCATTCACAGAAAAGAACGACAGAGAAATCAACAGTGGAGATCTCACCTATGCCTTAGCTTCCTCACCTACAAATGGCTATCGTGAGGAAGAGGGTGCTGCCACATCCAAAGTGAAAGGCTGGACCGCACTCTGCAATGAGTCTCCACCAAAAGTCAACAAAGCCACCTTCAACTGTGTAGACTGCTGCTACCATAAACTTTTATACGATCCTCTAAGTTTTCTCAACTAGCATTTCTACCACTGTCCCTGGCTTCACGGCCTCTGACTGCATTTAGGAAAATACCCCCAGGTGCATCATCAACTGGGCGGGGTTCATCGGGATGCCTGCTCCAATACCTGGGTGATAAACACCCCACAGGCATATGCAATGTCAGAGTTTAGCTGGTGAACATTCCTGGTTCTGTGTGAAAGAGCTGACATCTTTTTCAGTCTGGCTTAGTGATGAATACAAAGATCAGGACACTTACCACAAAACCATGATCTCAATGAAGGCAGGTATGTCTTCCCTAAGACTAGTTCCTTGTTTTAAACAATGTACAGTAAGTTAGCAAAGCACAGAAAGTACAGAGAAGACAATTCAATGCAGTGGGGACACCGTACACTACAGTAAAGTGCGTGCATGGACTGGAAGTTGGACCTGTTCAAACCCCAACTCTGTAAAACTGAAGTAGTGTGACCTTTGAAAAAGGTAGCTCTCTGAGCCCCAAATTCCTAATCTGTAAAATCCTTATCCAACAACTCCTATAAAATAACAGCACTTAGCACAACCACCTGGTGAACGGTTAATAAGGGCTAAATAAATATTAATGATGGTTACAGAGATCATTCTGCTAGAAAAGACTTCTATTTCCCCACAGGCGAGGGGCACAGAGGAACTGTACTACATACATGACCATCAAAGCACATGCTATTTGCAACAACATGGATGGAACTGGAGGGTATTATACTAAGTGAAATAAGTCAGAGAAAGAGAGATATGTTTTCGCTCATGTGTGGAATTTGAAAAAGAGAAGACCATAAGGGAAGGGAAGGAAAAATAAGTTACAGAGAGGCAGACAAATCATAAGAGACTCCTAAATACAGAGAACAAACTGAGGGCTGATGGTGGTGGGAGCTTGGGGGAGCGGGAAATGGGTGATGGCACTGAGGAGGACACTCTGGGATGAGCACTGGATGCTGGATGGAAACGATGAATCACGGGAATCTACCCCCGAAGCCAAGACTACACTGTATACACTGTATGTCAGCTAATCTGACAATAAATTATAAAAAATAAAATAAAATCAAGATCTGCTCCCGTCTTTCAAAACAATAAAACCATGCTAAAATGTGAACAGTTCTAAAGAAAATAAGAAATTCTATACTGTACATCTGAGTTCATAATGGCAAACTGCATGCTAGATAATAGGATATTACAATAAGACTTCGTCACGATTAACATGAGTTGGAGGGATCTGGAAGACATGTACTTGGTCCTAACGTTGAATTCAATTTACCAGAACCGTGTGACCCTTTCATGGTGTCAGCACTTGTGCTACAGGGAGCAGTGACAGAGCGGCCTCTGCTTCAGAACGAGTTCAGTCCTAAGGGGGAAACAACCACTCACCTATACATCCATCAGCAAATAAACAACAGGGAAAAATGGAGGTGGGGGAGCGGTAGCAAAGGAAGGCTCTCTAGGGGATGACAATGCCAGCTACTGAGATTCCCAGACAAAGAACGGGAAGAGTTTATTCTAGAGGACTTAAGAGACCGCAGTGTGCAAAGACATGGAGACCGACGCCAGCGTGGGGCGTGCAGCAAGCTGAATCTCATTTAGCACAGCGAGAACGCACGGAGGGCCTGTGAGCGCCCATCAGGAGACGGGGGGAAACGGTACACACGTAGAGACATCTGTATACAAGTCACAGAGAGATCAGAACCCTACACACAGTGGGTCCCAGGCTTCACTGACCCTCAGAATGCTTTGGCACCTCCTGAAAAATTGTGATTCCAAGGAACAGCACTCCCCCCCGCCAATCACGATGGAATAATCAGCCATGTTTAACAGCTGAGGCATGCTGTTGGGCTGGATAAGACAGAAATCGGTGAGGGGCTGCTTCTCAGAAATCAAACTGGTGATGGGTTAAAACTGAAAGGTGAAAAGTTAAGATCTATGTTTAAGATAGTTTTCTTGAACAATCGGGGGGGGCGGGGGAGACATTAGGAATATGTAAGTGAGAACAGCTGCTACAGTCTAGACAAAGCGTGTAAGGACCTGGATATGGCAGACACAGGTAGTAGGAAGGGGAGAAATTCCCAAAAGATCTACAAGACAACAGTGGCTCCAGGGATCACAAATGCCTCCACAGGAGGCAGCTCATTACTCCGCCTTTGGATATGTTCGAGTCTGAGGTGACAGCTAGGGAGAGCTCTCCGGCTGGCAGGGCGAGGACACCGCAGGGAACCAGGAGAGCAGTCTCCACCAGAGGCCTGGACTCAGGGCGGAGCATAGAAAGCGCGCCGGCCGACACGGCATCCCCGCCGGGGGTAGAGGCCCACACGCAGCAGGGCACCTCACCTAGCGTCGCCGCCGCAGCCAGTCCAGCCGTGTAGGGGTCCGTCCCCGGGGGAGCAGCGCTGATGATGTACGGATTGGGGACAAACGCAGCGGGCGCTAAACCTGCTGAAAACACACCTGTCAGTAAAAACAAACCCGACTAAAACTGCAACCCTAGCAAATACCTGCACAGTTTAGCTACTCAACTCCAGGCTGCAGGTGAGAAAAAAAAGAAAAAAAAGACATGATAGGCTGAGAGGAAAGAGGGCTTTTAAAAGATAAAATAATTCCTACACTAAAGATTAGGGCGATGTTTATCTACCATCTTTTTACCATCTTTTTTTAGTTTTAGTTTTTACTTTTGCTAACAATTTAAACTGTTATGCAGTTCTAAATTCAGCACAATGTCTCAAAGACTATTAACAATTCTAACTGGTTAAAATAATTTAAAAGACTTTACAATGGGATGCAAAGAATAATTTATTTCCATTTAAAACAATTTTCCAGGGGCCCCCTGGGTGGCTCAGTCGGATGAATGTCTGACTTCAGCTCAGGTCATGATCTTGCAGTCGGGCTCACTGCTGTCAGCCTAGAGCCCGCTTTGGAACCTCTGCTCCCCCCTCCCCCTCAAAACTAAACAACCGCTTATAAATAAATAAATAAATAGGGCCATCTGGGTGGCTCAGGCAGTTTAGCATCTGACTCTTGATTTTGGCTCAGGTCATGATGTCAAGTTTTGTGAGTTTGAGCCCCTCATCAAGCTCTGTGCTAGCAGAATAGAGCCTACTTAGGACCCCCTCTCTCCTCTCTCTGTCCCTCCCCTGCTCATGCTCTTTCTCTCTCTCTCTATCAAAATAAATAAACTTACAAAAAGTATTTATAAATAACAATCAAACAATTTTTCAGGGATGCCTAGAGCATTCCACTCTTGATTTTGGCACCCAGGGTCGTGGGATCGAGCCCCACATCAGGCTCGACACTCTGTGTGGTGTCTGCTTAAGCTAAGATTCTCTCTCTCCCTTTGCCCCTCTCCCCTACTCGCGCTCGCTCTCTAAGATTAAAAAAAAAAAATTCCAAACAGCTTTTCTCAACGAAAATGTATGGGTATTTATTATGATTAGCATCTACAATCTACAACTGTTAAGTTAAACCAGACCCAGGCCAAGGCCGTTCCCACCTGGCCTTGCAATACATCTAGGCTGGAAGCTTCTCTTCCACAGCACACCACAATCCATGCTTGGAGAGGTCCTTCTATTCAACCATGTCATTTTGACACATTAAAAAAAAAAATTCTACATGTACTTGTTTACATATACAGCACTTTGTTTCAGAGAGACCTTGAAAAGGTGGGGGGGAGAAGGGGAGCAATAAGACAAAACGTACATCAGAACATTAACCACCGCTACAGGAAAAGGGCAAACCTACTTTAAAAACCAGTAATTAAATGAGAATACTTTTTAAGATCATCAGTACATGCTGCCTGGAAAACGGACGTCCGGGTACCACCTGCGACGTAAGAAGATGTGAAGTCGATGTAGGCCCAGTCCAGACAACCCTAACAAGAACAAAGCTATTACTCTGTCATCGATTTCACCCAGTCTTACCAAACAGAGCTGATGCCAGTCACAACCGTACTTAAGTATTTAAACCCTCCGACAGCGGAGGCAGACCAGTACCTGCTCAAGGCTGCCAAAAATAAAAAATGTGGCTGAAAGACAAGCGGACTAGAGGAGGAGGCCGTCTACTGAGGGCTCCGTCTGCTCTGGGTCACCATCGGCCTGCACTGCCAGGGCCCTTGGGGCAGTGGGCGCACAGCAGCGCGGGGGCCGCGCCCCGGGACCTACCGATGTGAGGCTGGTGGGCCGCCGCCAGTGCGTACTGCTGCTGCTGGGCGGCCGTCAGCTGCTGCACGGCCAGCGCGTTCGGTCTTTGGAACAGCTGAAGAAAGAAAAGGATGCGGTGAGGTGAGAGAAACTGTCTCCCGGAATGATTTTAAACTTCTCTGAACAAAAATTTCTACAAACCCTTGTTTAGGAATGATACTTTAAACAAAAACGTTCTCATGTTCTATTCCGTTCCCATTCCGATGGCATCACGAAGCTTCACAGTTCTGCTTTCCCAGTCTTTCTTCACCTCAATCTGGTGCACCCAGTTCCCACATGCCGTCTACTTCCCAGGTGAGGTGTCCCCAGAAGCACACACACACGTACAAATGTCCTAGCAGCTGTCAACGGGTCAAGGGTCCAGCCTGATCCAAGGCGTACTCATAGAGGAAGTCTACTACAGAATGACTCACCCCACCCTGCCGCTGGTGCTGTTACCTCTCCTCAGCTCTTCTGAGAACCCCACAAACACTTTGAAGGAATCCTCACCTACTCACATTTTGGAAATGAAAATGAAAAGTGTTCATTTCATCCCTGGCTGCCTCTTCCCGGGAAAACGATATTTACTGGATACCTTTCACAACTAGCGGCTTATCATAATGATGAAATTAGACAGCTGCCAACTTCTGGGAGCCCTCCAGTTTCCTGTTCTTTACGTGTAGGAAATCAAACAGCAGAAACATGGCTGCTACTAACAAAACCTGGACTATGAGCTCAGATCTAGCACATTCCTTAATTTGTGTTTAATGTTTATTTATTTTTAAGAGAGAGAGAGCACAAGCGAGCCTGGGGGAGGGCCCAAGAGAGGGAGACACAGAATCTGAAGCAGGCTCTGAGGTCTCTGGTCTGTCAGCACAGAGCCCAATGCGGGGCTCAAATTCACAGACCACGAGATCATGACCTGAGCCGAAGTCAGACACTTAACCGACTGAGCCACCCAGACCTAGCACGCTTCTTCATCCCAAGAGAAGGAAAGGAGTGCAAAGACCCTGACACTAAGAATATCCCAAAATTCTATCCTAATGCAAAGCCAATCATCCACTCATTCATTCTACAAATGTCAAGGACAAATAATACGTGCTAGGCATTGCACAAGGAACCAAGGATACAGCACTGAATAAAACGGTCATACATTTTAGGATGAATAGTACCAGTACAAAGACAGAGATTCTGGCTTGCCTCAACGTGCCTCCTTCCAAGGAGTCCTACTGAAAACTTCCTTATTCACTGAAATCAGACAGAGTGCTTACTGAAGTTTCCTCCCTAGAAAGGACCTTCACTCTACCTACCTGCTCTTTCTATAGGAGTTTTCAACAACTCAGGTGGTATCACTAGATGATACATAACTGACCCCATGGATCTTGAATAATAGATTTCCTCATAAAGAGACTGTTTCTGTCATTAAAGATCACGTCATCCCACCAACTCAGCTTAAGTATCGCCAGCACTGGACTTAGGTGGGAGAGAGACTTCTGTGAGGAGACCATTTTAAATAAAAAGAAAACAAAAGAGGCCCTCTGGGTGGCTCAGTCAGTTAAATGTCTGACTTCGGCTTGTGCTTAGTCTCTCTCAAAATAAATAAACTTAAAAAAAAAAAGTGATATTTTGAACATACTGACCAATTTCATCTGTTACCTCTCTTTGTAAATATTCATCTTTCTAATGACCAGGGTAAAACTAGCCTTTGTCTTTATGGTATGAAAGTAAATCAAAAATAACTATGTACAGATCTCAAGAATACTTTAGTTTTATTTTCAAGGTTAAAGAAAAAAGAACCTTCATTATGCTGCTGATAAAAACACAAGCACTAAGAAATACTGGAATTTATAGACCAACCTATCGAAACAACTATTCCCTCCAGGACGGGAGCCAATCAGTACTATCTGTAACTGGGATCCGGTGATTTCTGCCAGGTTGCTTTCACATGGCACTCTACCCAAGGACAGTGCCCCACAGTGTTCCTACCAACAGGAGGCAGTTCACCTCAGACGGGAGGGAAGCCAGGAAGGAGAAAACGTAACAGCAAAATGGTGCAAAGTTGTTTTTAAATTTTTTCCAAGGCTGTAAAAATACCTCATACTTTCACTAAATATCTACTGTGTCTTCAATGGGTCTCTGGAATTTTCCAAGCCTCAAACCTTTTGAAATATTTAACATCTCAGGACACTGCTCACACTAGTCTCTTCCCTCTGCACTTCTCTGCCCTGCTGCAAACAAAATCATTCATTCCACAAACATCTTTTGAGTACCTGTTATTAGCGAGGCACCATAACATGGAGCTAGGAAGCTAAAGACAGTGTGCTCAGAAAAGAACTCTTGAAGTTCTCTTCTCAACCAAAAACAGTACTCACTGCCATTCCATCTGACTTCTCACTTCATGTTTTTAACATGACATGTACCTCATTAAATGCTCACATACTGTATCCATATATACCCAGCGTGTGTAAATACCAACCGTTCTGGTGGTGCTCACCACCATGGAACCAAACTTTGAGAAGCAGTTACCACTTGTAACTAAAAACATCCAGACCCTACAAGAGCTCCCACACACCCTGTGTTTGAGAGTTGATTGATATCTTGGGGATTATGGTGAATAGAGAAGGAATTGTTTCCTTGAGTGCATTTTGCAGTAAACAATTAACAGAAGTAAATTATTGTCTACAGCAAGCAGATTTGATTATAGCATAGATTACAGCAATTCTGGCACATTCTCTTTATGTAAATGGTCCAATATTAACTGGAAATACAGGGTATTCAAAACAAAATTGGGTAATTGGCAAGTAATGGATTCCAAAGGATCCTGAAAAACTCATGCAAATGCCATCTGCTGGGCAAACCACTGAGCTCTGTTAACATTTTCATCGTTTTCAGAAAGGAAGCCAATGGTAACTGAGAAACACAATACTGTGAGATTTGGAGAGAATGCTTGTTTTAAGGTTGGTATGATGATAAATGTGCCACTACTGATTACTACTTACTTGGGTAGAATTCTTAAGTTGTTCAAGAGACTAAATGCAAGGGAAAATATCAACCTTATCAAGGTTCCTAGTAAGAAAC
Organism: Hyaena hyaena; assembly: GCF_003009895.1. Classification (NCBI taxonomy): domain Eukaryota; kingdom Metazoa; phylum Chordata; class Mammalia; order Carnivora; family Hyaenidae; genus Hyaena; species Hyaena hyaena. The sequence goes on along the minus strand of NW_024080635.1, from coordinate 3,005,559 downwards.
ATTGAGGCATATTTGGGAACCACACAAGCAAGCTGATTTGACTCCCTTCTCTGTCATCTGTCACTACATGATCTTTCGAAAGGTACATGCAGGCTTTTTAGTCCAGAAAGGGGCATTCAAAAACACCCAGCATAGTGTTCAAAGATCAAAGATAGCTAATACTGTTATTATGTTATCAATAATACTTGTTGGCATAAAAACATTGGTATGAGGTTTGCAGAATGTAGAGGAGTCATGCCTAAATATGGAGTTGGTGTGTGTGAAAGATTACCCACCCCCCGGCCCTAACCCTTCCCCCCCAAATAAAATGTCCCACCAGCCCTGGTTTTGACCAGTTTAAGGCTATATCCACAGTGGACAGGGGATAAGATAAGAGACTCTGGGGCCAGAAAGCCTAGATTTATATCTCAGCTCCAACACAGACTATGTGACACAGGGCAAGAGAACCTCTCTGTGACTCTTCTCTTGAACAGGGACAATAAAGACATGTCTAAATCATAAGGCTGCTGCAAGTATTAAAACTAATACATGTAAAGCACTTGGAACAGTCCCTTAGGTGTTCTCTCTGATGAATGGCACGAGCACCCCTGTACCTACAGACACGGCCCTCTGTGAGTCAGCCGCTCCCCACAACAAGGTAGCCCCAGGATGAGGAAAGCAGAGGTCAAGACTCTTCAGAGTGAATGTTAAAGTCAAATTCCAATGAGTTCATCAGCACCAAGTGCTGTCAACAGGTCACAGAGATAACAGGGAAGGAAGAAAAACCTTTCTGTCTTGTTGCTGAAGAAAACTTGTTAGCATACATTCTATGCGAAGAAAACCACGAATGCAGCAGAATGGGAAGGGGAGACAAGCCCACAATCAAAAGGCTTTGTGTTTGCAGTACTAGGTCCAAATGACAGAGCCCAGAGCGAGACACGCGGACATAGGAGTTCGTATAGCTAGTAGTATTATGACCTTCAGTAACTCTCTCAACTTCATGAGGTCTTAATTTTCTTATCTGTAAAAACCTAATACCTGCTCCACCCCATGGGGCTGTTGTAAGCATTCACAGCGAAAGGCGATTCCAAACACTGAAGGTACTACGTCAACAGTGGGACTATTTCTCTTTTAAGAAACAAGGTTTATCATGAGAGCCAGGCTTTAGTACATTAACTATGTGAAAGTCTGCTACCGTGTGAGGCTTCCAGATCAAAGCCCGTTTTCAACCAGGTTATCTGAACAACTACAATGATGATGGACAATGACTTCTGGTTCAACAACTACATATGCTGCTGAATTTTTTAAGAAGGAAAGCTTCTTCACATTTCCTTAGCAGATGAAGAATCTGATTCCAAAATAATCTCTAAACAAGGTGGGAAAAACAAAACATGTCCTTCCACACCAAGTCAGTAAGTATCTTTTGAGAAAAATCATATAAAATTCAGCAAAGAACAATAAAAGCAAGCTTCAGGTGGCCAGCCTGCCAGTGAAAGGCAGTATTTCCCAGGGACTGCACAGAACAATGAAAACGTCCTCCTCACTTGTGAACGGAAAGGAAAGCCGAGAATATTAAGGGCCTGTATTAAAACTAGGTATGGGGTGCCTGGGTGGCTTAGTCGGTTAAGCGTCCGACTTTCGCTTAGGTCATGATCTCGCGGTTCGTGGGTTCGAGCCCCGCATCAGGCTCTGTGCTGATTGCCAGCTCAGAGCCTGGAGCCTGTTTCAGTCTGTGACTCCCTCTCTCTCTGACCCTCCCCTGCTCATGCTGTCTCTCTCTCTCTCCTAGAAATAAATTTAAAAAAAGAAAAAATTAAAAAAAAAACAAAAAAAAAAAACTAGGTACAAACTTTGCTTCAGAAGATGACGTCTAATCCCTATCACACTTTTAAAAGCAATGCGTGCCAGCTTCCTCCCCCTTGTGCCTAGGGCTATGAAGGGACAAATCTGTACTTCAATTATGATTTTCCGAGTATTCTTTCTTTGCTCAAATTCATGCTCACAGGAAGCAAACCATAAGAGACTCTTCATGATAGAAAACAAACTGGAGGTTGCTGGAGGAAGCTGGGCGGGGGGTGAGCTAAATAGGTGATGGGTATTAAGGAGGGTGACCTATTGAGCACTGGGTGTTCTAAGGAAGTGATGAATCGCTAAATTTTACTCTTGAAACCAATATTCCACTGTATGTTAATTCACTAGAAATTTAAATGGACATTTGAAGAAAAATTTAAACTTTAAAAAGTAAAATTCATGCTTAGCAGGTTAAGAGGTTTAGTACATCAGTATGCAATTTTTTAAAACATATGGCATTAGGCTATTTTTAGATTAAGTGAATTCTAAATAAAGAACATCAACAATCAATCTGATTGAATTATAATGATGTGATCCTGGCTCTGGCTGCTGCTACCTAGCATTATAACATAATGAAATCTAGCAGCAACCTTCTCCAATATACTTAGGGAAATATAAATCACTGCATGGCTCTTCATTAAAACAAACAAGTTTGCTCAAGGATCATAACACAAATGGTACCAACACATTACACTTAACTGTTCAATAGTTACAATGTTCACTGTTCACAGAGGATTAAGGAGAAGACAATGAGGGAGAAGTGAGAGAAAAGAGGGAGAATACTCCAGAGATATCAATGAATATTTCAAACCACCCTAAATTAGAGATACTTAAACTCCAGATCTTTGTACTTGGGACAAGAAAAATTATCCTTAGTTTCATGACATTTAGCATGTCCTTCAATTATGATTGCAGGCAACAAACCACATAAACATTAGCAACACACTCGTGTGACTTCATCACCAAAGGAAGCCACATACGTTTCACATTCCTTTACGACTATTAGAGGTCTCGAAGCTTCATTCACGCTCATCATGATAGCTAGTACGCACTTCTGCTGCACGCATGCATCGATGATAAAGCAAACACATCCTGAATTTGTTAAATATTTCTAGAACTACTTCTATATCACTGGTTCCTGTGTAAACCTATTTATACCACATATCACACACAATTCAGCCCACAGATCTCATCTAACTGCTAAGGGGTTCATGGCACCAAAAAAAGGGATACTTGATCTATATAAATCTTAGGTTAAGTTTAGGATTTACAGTGATGAGACAAGTAATTATCCAAAACCCAAAGTATCCTTAAGTACCATTAAGTCTGTAATGAACTAAATGAAAATTACCTTTTCTATATTTTCCGGCTGTCCTATACTATGTATCTCAATATAAGCTGATACTAACAATTTTAGGAAACCAATTTATACACAAAATCAAAGTCCTGAATAAAAGAAAATAGGACACAAGAAGGAATTATTTATTTTGTCAATTTCCAAACCAGATCGCCTCATAAAATCACAAGTAAAGTAACTCAAAACTAAAGACAGCCTCTGATCCCCATTTAAGAAAGTCAACATAAAAGAGCAGAATGTGTTAAAAACATGCACTATACCAGATCTCGGGTTCAATCTTCACAATCATCAATATCGTCTGGGACTCAGGCCCGGCCCTCAAGGCCTCTATGACCTGGATTCAATAACCAAATGAACTACCTATCTGCTTTTCCCTCTGCGTATACCTTCTACTGCTGTCAGCCTAGGACCACACCACACTCCTCTCCATCTCCATACCTCTGCTCTCTTAATTATAGCTATAATACACAGCACCTTTCAAGTTAGGTCTATACAGCCTTGATCTCCATCGAGCCCTCCCCTGGTCTGACAGCATTCCTGAACAACCAATCTAGCATGTATTGTTCCTCAACTGTCCCACACTGTTCCATGTATTGTGGCCTTACTATGAGCACCAGCTCTATTCACTACAAGCAGAACCTAGCTTCCTAGAAGGACACAATCGTCAATAATAAACAGATTAATATGGGTAACAGGAAGTCTAAAACTGCTACCGAACTAGCACTCACACAAAAAACTAAGTCATGATAATTAGGTCATTCCTTCTGAGAAATGTCTTGTCACTATCAATAGGCAGAACAGCAAAGCTGGTAAGACACACAATACTATCTATGCAACCTCACAAGTCACTTTTTTTCAACCCTGACCACCACCTAGGATGACTCTACTACATTATCTACTAACCATGTACCTGTTAATTTCTAGTATTTAGCCTTTATGTTTTACTATTTCCTCCCATGGAATTTTCATTCTTTTCCTGACATAAACGAGTCTTGTGAGGTACAGCTCAAGATCCATCTCTTCCATAAATCCTTCCTTCCTCAGAATAGAGTATGCTCTCCTTTGTCTATGCTTCTAGGACATGGGCATGTCCTAGACTTGTCATCAAGTACACCCCTGCACTATTTAAATGACCAAATGAGTCACAACAACTAAATGGAGAGCTATGGCTTGGGGGAGCCCATCTCATTCATGAAAGATATGCACCACTACAAGTAAGAACAAAAAAATCAGGAAAGAAAGTTATAATCCACAATCCACAAATCTGTGATCTACAAAACTAGATTTCAAAAGAATTATGTACATTTTCTAATCAGATGGCAACAGGGGGCTGTGATCCTAAAAAGGAGGTAATTTCCTGGATATGATACAGGTCTAGTTACGTACATGAGGCACAAGCTTAGTGGGCTAGAACTAAAGGACTCACATATAAGAATACAAGCAAGGCCTCAAAGAGTGGCCTCCAGAGCTCTTAGAAGGCTAGTTCCAAATTTTAGTTTGGGGAAGTATATTCAATATGGGGGATATTCTAAGACACTGTAATAGGGATATGAGAAAAGTTTCCTGAAAATCTGGTCTGCTAAAGCAAAGCAGAAGACACTGAAGAACAAGAGCCCGGGCTTAGCATTAAGGAGCTTACAACCTAGCAAGAAATCATAGCACAAGGCAGAACATGGTGACTCCTTTTCTTAGGAGAAGCACAAAGCACTACAGAGCTCAAAGGAGACAGATAATACAGCTTATTGATCTGGAGGCCAAGAAAGTTAACAGCATTGGACCTTCAAAAATGACAACAATTTAAATTAGTAGAGGGATGCCTGTGTGGCTCAGTCAGTTGAGTCTCCAACTTTGGTTCAGTTTGTAGGTTCAAGCCTTGTGGCAGGCTTGGCGCTGATAGCTCAGAGCCTTCTTCAGATTCTGTGCCCCTCCCCCACTTGCCCTCTATCAAAAAATAAACAAACACTAAAAATTTTTTTTTAATAAACAAAAATAAATTAGTAGAAAACAGGAATGGAATGGAATGGAAAGCAAGAGTAAGAAATATTGGAGGGATAAAATATGAGATCAAACACCAATTTCCAGCAGAAAAGAGATCCTATCTTCTTAACACCTACTCCTGCCTCTATGCAGGATAACGGTCTTGACAATAATTAGGAGCCTTGGCCCGAGAGTTCCAGGGCATGCTATCAGGGTGCCCACTACAAGACTGTATAAAACAACCTAAGCAGGAAAGTAAGAATCATGGGCCCATGGGGTAGAAACAGCCATGCCCACACCCCATGATGGTGGCCTACCTATGCAGCGATGCCTGTATGCTGCCGCAGCCATGACATGCACAGGAAGTCAAAAGCCAACAAGTTTCGTTTTCAACACAATAATGTTCACTTTCAAAATTACTGAAATGGGAAATGGAAAGGCATCCCAGGTTTCATAAATCTGGGTGGGTGTTGTCTTTGATGTAATCGTGTTAACTGCTTATAAGTTTGCAAAAGGACATTATTTGTTCAAGTTCTAATAATTATCCAGAAATCAGAGATCAATACATCAAAAGAGAATCCCAACTCGGATTATGAAGTAAAAAACAAATGAAAGTGCATCAGGTTTTCCTTCACAAAAGGTTAAAGACAAACACTTCTTAAATTACAAGCAAAGGGTCAGACTGGATTCGATGGGGAATGGTAAGCTAAGTACCAAAAATGGACAGAGTTGTAATGGCGGCTGGGTAAGTTCAGACCAAAAAGAGTAAAAGGAAGATTCAGAGAAAACCTGACATGACAAGTTAAAGAATTCTAATGAGAGGTATCTAATGATAACTCAGAGCCTTCTTCAGATTCTGTGCCCCTCCCCCACTTGCCCTCTATCAAAAATAAACATTAAAAAATTTTTTTTAATAAATAAAAATAAGTTAGTAGAAAGAAAAACAGGAATGGAATGGAAAGCAAGAGTAAGAAATATTGGAGGGATAAAATATGAGATCAAACACCAATTTCCAGCAGAAAAGAGATCCTATCTTCTTAGCACCTACTTACACTCACAAACCTCAGTCTAGACAGAGAATGACCATACCCCTATCCTAAGCTGAGCAGGCTGAGGTCTACACGGTAGCAGTGTCCCCCTACATTTGTCCGTGTGGCACAAATTTTAAGTCTAATCTATCTTCAGCACCTGAAGTCATTTCTGGCTTCACCCCAAACTGCTATTTTGAGGATCCACTGTGAAAGGGGGCAAAGAGTGGAAGAAGAGAAAAAGCACAAAAAGTCGTTCCTATGAAAAGGTGGCATATTTATTGGGAACCTCAGGGAGAGTAGTGGACACTTCACAGCTAACGCTCTCTGGAAAAAGAGTATGTTAATTAAACCTAACAGATCCATGTGATATGAGCACACATATCACATCATCCCTCAAAGGGATTTCCTTTTGTAAACTTTATAGGGTTAACTTTACTATCCAGTTGTCTCTCAATCAAAGTTCACTTAAAATCAACTATTTAGGGCAATAACAAAAGGACAGTACAATACACTGATCTCCAAAGCCCATACATAAGCCCATTTCCCCTAGAGATGTAGCATTTCTAAACTTCAAAATGTGAACTTACCCTTTCAGGCCTAGAGGTTTATATTTATGCTCCAGTCCAAAATCAATGAGTATCAGAAATTAATGGCCCATCAAAGTGCTTCCAGCCACAAGAGGGAACTTATGGCACCTGACAAGATGGGGAAGGGAAGCTACCTCCCCCCCGCCTTTTATAATTTAAATAGTTAGTTGCTTTTTGTTTTCTAATTAAACAGAAGGGTCAGTAAACCCCAGAGTTACTCATACCACACGTTCAAAACCAGAAGGCCCACACATATTTTCTAAGGAATTGTGAAGAAAAGAAAGAGCCAAGTAATTTCACTGTAGATTTTACATTGAGTGATTTGTGTTTTTCCCCTAATCCTATTTTAAACTCTTTTGAAAGGTAGCAGGTATGTCTGTTATCTATAGCTGCTCACTTAATTAAAACACATGACTCATAAGATGACCTGGCCCTGGAGCCCTGCCAGCAGTAGACAACAGTTTACTATTTTAAAAACAAAACAGACCAATGGCTTCATAATTATATTAATCTTCAGAGAGATTAATTTAGCATCCAAGAGGATTGTGTTACAAGAGGTAACACTACCTCACCCACTCCCCAGGCTTTGGGGTGACAGAGGAGCCAAAGGAAGTACGTGGAGAGCAGAGTGATCTCTTGCCAATAATCTCAGCTTGGAATCCACTTCTTGAGGGGAAAGTACAGAGGCTTTTGTACGTCCACTTTGCTGTCAGGTTAAGACGGGCTGCCTATTGGTAGCCTGAAATAATGCCACCCTCCTCCCATCCCCCCCACTCTTAGTCACTTGAATAATGTGCTGGCTAGAGAAGAGTAGAGAGAGTGACAGAGAGACACACACAGTACCTGTTGTTGAGAATTGTAGTCAAAAAGTCCCACAGTTGCTGCTGCTGAGTCCACAGGTACCTGCGTGCCTGAATAATCAAATTGAAGAGGCTCCATGCCCACATGTTCCATGGGGTCCAAAGGGACACTCTGGGACTCCATGTTGGAGAAATCCTCCACGGGCTTGGCACCATTGGTGCTGGTCAGCTGGGCTAAGCCCTCAGAACCATTCTGGTTTGGACCCAGAAGATCCACTTCATTAGCAGAGTTCTGGCAATTACCAGGGGTACGGCTAAACAGAGAAAGTAAAGGGCATTAAACCTTATTTTGAGCGGGGAGGGACTACAGCAACCCAAGTTTAAAGGACAACGTCCTTGAGCAGTTTATTATCAATAGTACTTAGCACTATTTCTACAAAACAACCAGAGACACTTAACGGTATTTACATGTTATATCCTATAAAACAACTCTTCTATTCCTTGTCTTCCCATCACAACCCACCCCATAAATCCACATTAACTGCTATTAATTGACAATCCCTTTAACCAAAGGTCCCAGATTTGAGGAACAATGAATGAACTGGAAAAGGTGCTACCTGTGGCATCCATGAAAACAAGATCCAAAATGCAGGTAGTAAACTATGCCCCCCCCCCCCCAAACAACACCTACTCAATGGAAAAAGTAGCTTCTAGGGGGAAATTCCATAGATGAGAATGATTCTATTTTTTTAAAAATTTTTTATAGGTGAAAAAAATTTTCAGCATTACCTGGGTACTACTTGTCAGTGCTAAAACTGTCTCCCATTTTCCCCTTCTAAGCAGCCAGAAGCAGCAAACCATTACAAAACAGTACAAAATAAATTCATTATCTATGATATGCCCCTGCTGAGGAGACAACTCTAAGAATTATAAGTAATATGAGGGTACAATTTATCATCCAAACCAGGATACTCCTAAGAGCCCCGCCCCCCCCCCCCCAAAAAAAAGGCACTATTAATAAATATCCTGGGACATGGTACAGGGTATAAACGAGTACTATGTTGGGTGGCCCAGGATACATGATCACCCTATGTAAAAGGATTGAGGACTGTGTAATTCCATATCAGACTAATATAAAACAATATTACACTCTAGTAAGGAGAATGTAGCCAGTGAGTACATTCTGTGCCCTTCATCCCTAAAAGAAACCCTACAGCTGGTACAAATTAAAGCTACCGCGGATTCCCTTTCACACACATGCCCTATCACCACCCAGCCCGAAGTCAAATACTACCAAGCCCTGCTACAGGCTGCCTGAGAAGCAGGATAGAAAAGCTATCCACTTCACCTGAAAGACCTTAGGTAAGTGGTTATTACTCTGTGCCTCAAATTTCCTCCAAAGACTACAATGCTTTACTTTACACTCACAAGATTAAAAAATTAGATTAGGAATGCTAAACAACTGAAGAGTGTTCTGCAAATGATGATCCAAAGTGAATTTTAACTCTGGCTTTGGTAGAAATTAGGATCAGAGATAGATATGTGTGTATTTAGACACACATACATTAGCTTTAGAGTCACATTAAAATTATTCAAAATTAAATTCTCTACCTGTACCTCAATCACAAAGGCTTTTGAAAATTATATACCACCAGTAAGTCACCTATATAAATGAAGAACATTGCCAAATGCAGAAGACAAATATATAATATGATTTGAATAGTGTGTATATTAAATTACAGGGCAAAACCTGCAAATCAATCATGACCAGAGATGGAATGAGAGGCATCCATGGAAGGGATACAATTAAGAATAAGTCATATAAGCTACATCTCTGGGTCTTCAAAATGAGGGAAATGATACTGACCCACTACCTCAAAGGGAGCTTATGAGTCTCAAATGACATAATGCCTAAGTTCTCAACTGTTTCTCTCCACACTAACATGCCAGAGAGCTAGGATACACTTCCATTAGTGGCCATGGTTACTCTCAAGCTAGTGATTTGGAGAAACTTAGGGAAAGACCCAAGGAACCCACCCCAGGTGGTTTTGTTATTTGTGAATCACTGCAAGGATATGTATAGAATCATTCTGCAAATAAGAGAGCCCTATGCAAATACAAAAAAAATCTATTGTTTTGGCAAAGCACCAGGCATTGACAGCTCTGAAAAGTTCCACTTTACCAGTAAATTTAGAATCTTTGTGGTATGGCCTACACTAGACCCAATTCTCAAAAAGGACAGTTAAGGAAGGAAAAGGAAAACTAAAATCAAAATAAAGCTAAATCAAAACAAAAGCCCACAGCCCCCATTCAAAAACCAGAAGTGTAAAACATACAAACCTAAAATCTTTGACGTCTGCGTCAATCCCATTCTGCACTGGTAAACCATTGGTCTTGTCCATCACATCACCCTCCTCCTTCAAATCTCCTAGCTTATCTCCATCAAACGTACCCTTGTTCTTCTTTTCACCTTTGTCGTTTTCATCACTGTCTGCATCCCTTGGGCCCTGTTTAAAAAATAGCTTCAGCTTCACTAATCATCATCAACTAATAACAGCGGGCAACCACTGTGGACACCAGACTACACTAGAGGCTAATTAGAACAGGATAGTGTCCGTGCCCTTTCAAGACATTACAATCTAATTAACAGACAACACAGAGGCAGGAACACTGCAGAAAGTCTTGCCAAATGGGGGAGACAGACATACAGTTATGTTACAGAGTTCAGGACGGTCCTACCACGCCCAGTGCCCCACCGTCCCACTTTTTCTTTTCTACCCAAAGCCCAGCCACAATCTTCTATCTCTTGGTCCCACTCCCGACTTCTAATTCCAACTCCATGTAACAGGATGACTCCTAATAAGCCCCAGGTGTGGCAGCTAACAGTCTAGTTAGAAGGCTTTAAGCCTACAAAAAGAATTTCCTACTGTGCCATTGCCTGTGTAAACTCCCTTGCTTCTGAATACTGTGCTAAGTGTGGTCTGACATCAGTCCAATTCAATCACCCTACCCTTTCACTTGGGATGGGGGCCCTGCGAATCAATGGGCACCACCACCCCCTCTGCTCCACAATACTTCTTGGGGCTTACTGCATGAATGGATAATTCAATAATCATCCTCCGCTTTAATTTTTCTTCAATCCTTCAAAATATGTTACATCTAACTGTGAATTCTTTCACCAAAAGTACTCTGAGAAGTGCTTATCTGCTGTCTCACTCTCGACCTATCCCTTAGCAGATTATGAGACCATGAGGGAGCACCTTCAGTTGGATCGTTGATGCAGCACACTTGACCTCTGAAGTGTTTCAAGCTACAAAGACTGGAAGGTTGGACCTAAAAGAACTGTCTTGGCGCCAAGCACACTGTGATGCCTTGTCTTCTAGGAAATGAAGTCTGTCCCCTCTCACCAACGATCCTAAATTAAGACCTGGACACATAAAGTAAGTGACTTCCAAAAGGAAATGAAGATTTGGTAGAGTGACTGACGTGATTCAGAGCTTCGCAGAATCTTACCAAATGGTAAGTAACCTTTACTTTTATAAAACTGGAGAGAGGGAACCTTGATTGTTGTCGTCCTCACCACTGACTTCTAGTCAAAGGAAGAAACAAATATACCTGGACCAAATTAAAGCTCCTGGCAAAAGACAAGAGCCAATGAGAAAGAGAGGAGCTGCTTTACAGCATTTCCAGTCATCACAACCACATTTGGCGGGGGGGGGGTCCAATAATGGAGGCTGGAGCAGCAAACACTCCGCTGTGAACAGGCCGACCCACGAATGCCAAATACACAGATGCTCTCAGGTGAGTTCCTGGAGATCTCTGCCCCAGAGAGGGTAACTCATGAATCCTGACATTCTGAAAGCTTTCACCCGCCAGTTCAGAGCCCATTTTACTTTCAAAATCCTTCTCGGTTCAAGATACAGAAAAAGTATTTCATGGCTAATATGAACCAAGGAACATAAGAAGGAACATAGAAAGGATATACAACTTCATCTCATGGGCATCAAGATGCTAAACTACAGTTTTAGGCAGCCACAAGACGGGACTTTCACAGGAGAATCTTCCAAGTGTAAGACTGTTACAGGTTCAAAAGGAGTGAACAACAGCCAGTTAAGTACCACAGGGAGATCCCCAGAGCAAAGATGGGAATATGATAGGCTTCTAAAGACAGAAAGATCTTCCAAAACGTCCAGAAACAATACTTCCCTCCTACTGCAAAGGTAAAACTCACAGAAACCACGTATTCATCTTCCTGTCCCCAGTACCAAATACATTGTCTGGCAGAAGTTTAAAAAAATATGACGAAGAAAACTAAAATGACCAAAAAAGTCCTGCGAAACTGAACTACTAACATTAAGAAGGACCTTCCCAATGTCTTTATCATAAGAGTCCAGGAGGCAGTAACAGGGTCTAGATAACAAACAGCTCCCCTGTATTAGACACCATTAACGTGCAGTAACAAGAGTATTAGAAGGACCATCCCACTGACACAGCTAAGTCATCTTCCCTAAATCTACAAATCAAGTTACAGGCTCAGAAGGAACAGTTCGGCTCCAATTTCTCACAAACAGTTCAAAAGGTCTGGTGGCAAAAATAGGAAGAAAATGGGATAAACAAGCAAGAAACCTAGTGATGGGAGATTCACTCTCGCCAAATCAACATTCTGCATTTTCTTTCCTCAGTGACACTTTAGAAGGGCTTGCTGAGAAGCTGTCTGGCCTGTCTCGAAGCCACTGCTACAGCCTAAAAACAGTCACTGATACTTAACTTTCTCAACTATATGGCCAAGGGTTAGATTTTCAAAGGAATCCCTAGGATAGGCCACTTCTCACCAATACTGTACAGTCTATTCCTTCTATTTGAAGGTGGGGGGCCCAAGAGAGGCTTCTATTTCTTGATGCGGATGGTCACTGGGGGTATCATTTTGTAGAAACACATAAAGATGAACATATATGACTTACATACTTTTCAGCACATAGGTCATATTTCAGGAAAAAAAAGGCCACCTGGGCGGCTCAGTCAGTTAAGCATCCAACTCCTGCTCAGGTCACGATCTTGGCTTCAAGCCCTGCATCAGTCTCCACACTGACAACCAAGGGGATGCTTAGGAGTCATTCTCTCTCTTTCTCTCTCCCCCCCCCCCACCCCTCCCAGGCTCATGCTCTCTCTCAAAAAAAATAAATGAACTTAAAAAAAAAGTTTACTCAAGAGAAAAAGTTCAGTAAATCATTCACAGCCCTAAATAAAAATGGTTGGCAGGTTGGCAAATCTGATTTCTAAATGATACCAAGAGCACAAGTGGGAAGACTTTTTGTCAAAAGTCTGCTATTAAAAGAGAATACAGGGTTCAGGATCATAAAAATGGTCTCAAGAATGTAAACACTCTAGAAAGACAAGAACAGGGTAGAAATGGGATGGTACATTTTATGAGATTATTTAAAAACATTTAAGATAAGGGTATATTCATAGCTATGTGGTCTTTAAGAAAGCTATGTGGTCTTTAAGAAAGACATAATCCTGAGCACCAGGGTGGCTCAGTGGGTTGAGTGTCCCAACTCTTGATTTTGGCTCAGGTCATGGTCCAGGGTCATGGGATCAAGCCCCACACTGGGGTCTGTACTAAGCATGGAACCTGCTTAAGATATTCTCTCTCTCTCTCTCTCCCCCTCCCTCCCCCCCAGCTCACAAGTGACACGTGCGCGTGCGCTCTCTCTCTCTCTCTCTCAGGAAAGGAAGGGGAAAGGGAAGGAACAACCAATGCAGAGAGAAGGGGGGGAAGGAAGGGAGGGAGGGAGGAAGGAAGGAAGGAAGGAAGGAAGGAAGGAAGGAAGGAAGGAAGGAAGGAAGGAAGGAAGGAAGGAAGGAAGGAACTAATCCAGATTGCACAAAATCTACATTCTATCTCAACTGCTAACACTTAACTGGTCACAGGACTTTGGACAGGTCATGAAACCCGAGTCTTCGTTTTCTCATCTACAGAACAGGGATAATTTTATTATAACAGAGTAGTTATGAAATGATGCATATGCAAAAGGTTTGTGAAGTATAAATCATTTTACATTAAAGTAATATGATAATCCGTAAAAGCTATTCACTGGGATGGTATTTCTTAAGTAACATTATCCATGATACCAAGAGTAAAACTCTTAAATGTCCCCAGTTAAACGGTGTAACTCTAATATAAGTATATAGCCAATCTAGCCCTCCAAGGGCCACTCATTTTCACAGCACAGTGGCTGTATGGTTAGCGTTGAACATTGCAATCTTTTAAAAATTTACAAGTGTCTGGGCTCTCACCCAGAGATTCAGATTTAATTGGTCTGCAGAAGCTCCCACAAGTGATATAAAAAGCCTCTCCTCCAACAACTCTAATAAGCACTCACAAATGAGAACCACTGTAATTAAGTCCAACATAAATATCATAAAGGCAGGGTTTTTGTTTGGCTTTTCTGTCACACATTACCTAATACATAATAGTACTGAAAAGGTCTATTATCTAAATAATCGAAAAAACAAAGAAGGATTAATGGCATCCTTTTATTGTGGGCTTCCTTTAAATGAATGTTAACTCAAAGCTGTAGTACTCAAATATAGGATTCAATGAGTGCTCAAAATGCACGTGGCCAAGCCCAATCAAAATCTCAAGAGTGGGGCAAAAAAGGGCTCTGAGAGATCACGGTCTACACAGAGGTGGAAGACTCTGTCCCACTGCTAGATAAGGAACTGAGAGAAGGGCAGACAGAGGGAAGAACTTGATCTTGTACAGATGAGAGTCCATCCATTTACAGCTCAGCTTCATCAAAAGCCTCACATAACAGGAGGAATATTTCAAGAGAATACCTACTAATTCTGAATGAGTCAGAGAAATGAGAATTTAATTTCTTCTCTTACTGCACTGATCTTACCGCAATGCTCCATGAGGCAAGTCACACTCAATGAGATTAGAAACTTTCCACCCTTCTTTCCAAAAAAGAGCATTCTGCATATCCGAAATTAGAACAAAGTTTGACTCCAGGCCCTACCACTTTCCTTCTAAGCCTCATTTTTTTGCATCTATAAACTCACAGGGACAACAGTGTCTCCCTCAAGTGGTTGTCTCAAGGATTAAATAAGGCAATTCATAAAACTCTTTAAAAAAAATTCTTCAAAATACTTTATTCCACTTTCACATCTTTTTCCCACTGCCACTTTTCCCACTTTTTCACACACATCCAGCCCCCTCTCCCAAAGCTTCAAAAATCCTAGATATCTTATGTCCCCTCTTCCCCTGGGGAAAAAACTTATGGCTCTAATCATTAGACCCTTTGTACCACTGAGTTTCTTGAGATATGTATGCAGAGTTGAGCCACAACCAACTACTACATTTCGTCAAATCAATTTATAAAACATACCATCATTTTATGTGCTAACAAGGAAATACTGGCAATCAAGCTGTGACATACTACCATTTGCAGGCTGCACCCCAATTTCAGAATGAACAAGGTGGGGAGGTGTGCCCCTTAGAAACTGTGGAACACAGAATATACCAGGCACCGCGCATGTGATCACCTAATTCCTGGTGTGCAAGAAGTTAAGAAGCGTGTTCTCCTCTGTGTGGTAACCACCAGATCTGGGGGTCGGGGACATATATCCTGACCGTGCAGAATGGTGTTTGTTGTTATTACACAGATGCAAACACAACAAAACCATTTTCTGTAAGTTGATTGTTTTTTTAACTTTTTATCCAGTCAGTATTTAAAAGCTTGACACTGATAGATAGCAGAGCATGCAGATTTCTTGTTTAAGAAAAGTTCAACTCTAAAGGGGCTCCACCACAGGCGTCAGGGTGGCTCAGTCGGTTAAGCATCCAACTTCAGCTCAGGTCATGATCTCATGGTTCCACGCGTTCGAGCCCCCCCGTCAGGCTCTATGCTGATAGCTCAGAGCCTGAAGCCTGCTTCGGATTCTGTATCTCCCTTTCTGAATTTGATCCGTGGCCTCCCGGTAATTTAATCTTCCAAGAAAATTATGCATTTGTCAAACTTTAGTGTGCATGCAAATCACCTGAGGATCTTGTCAATCAATACACAGGTTTTGATTCGACAGGTCTGGGGTAGTCTGAGATTCTGCCCTAATATGCTCCTAGGTCGTGACAGTGCTATTGCCCCACAGACTTTGTGGAGCAAGATTCTGAAAGGTTTACAAAGCATCTTTGTATATTATTACACATCCATACAAATGAGACTTTGTGGGTTTTTAATTATTCCATTTTGCAGATAAGAAAATTAAGGTTCAGTTGAAATTCAAACCCCTGACTTCTAACTGCTTTACGCTGCACACGATTTTTAAACAAAATCAATTAAGTAGCACTGGTTACCTAAAATAAATGCAGTGAAGACCAGAAAAACCAGTTATCCAGTTCTGTGACCCAAATGAACTGCGGATGAGTGTGCACGCATGCTCCAGGCCAGAAAGCAGCCAGTCTCCACACACAAGTAAAAAGGCTTGCCCAAGGTATTTTTTTCTAAAGATCTTTCTTCTGCAAGGTAAGGTGGTCTTCACCTCAACTGAAGTTAAGTGGTCTTCTCATTTCCCTAGGCACCATAAACCAGAAATGTAGAAATTATGACCCACTCTTCTGACTAGCTAGGCTTCAATCTATTTGAAGATCAGATGGTATTTCAAAGGCAGACAGCAGGGTCCTTCGGTGGGATATTCACACAGTGGCCTCACAATATGGTAGTCCCGTATGATTTTGTAACCACTCTGAACCATGCTTTTGGGGGTATGCAGCGGAGGAAGGCTATCTTATTCCGGAGATAAACAAAATAAAGGATACAAAAAGAAAATTTTAAAGACTCAACTCTGACTTAACTGGTATTCTGAGTTTTCCTATTATTCTGAAACCTGCTACCCTGGTTTTTGATTCATATGTGGAATACTACCAAAATTTTATAGTGGGCACTAAGAATAAAATACTGCTGTGGGATTCCTACTGTCAGCTTGAAAGTACTCTCATTATAGAAGCCAAAACTACTCAACTGAGTCCATCTGTACAATCAAAATGAACTTCAAAAAGCTCAGACAAGTTAGACAAAGAGTTAAATACCTTCATTCAAGCTGTATCCAAGAAATAAACTTACTAAAAATGGAAAACCACTATAAAATGAGTAGATTACTTTAGTTCTAAACTACCCTTAACGAAAAAATCAGTCAGAGTCTGGATTATCTGTTGTCAGTATCCAAGAATGGCCCCTTAAGCACTTGCTTTGGGGTACACATTCATCATGCTATTGAAGATGAGGTTTTCAGCTCTGAGAATTAAAATGGAGTCTCTCCACGGTTTACTAGTGGTCCGGCCACCCAAAAAGTAAAAATATCTGAGTGCTCTGGCCCATAAACCACCAACTACCACTCTTAGAATAATTACAAAGCAGCAGATACTCTCTCTTCTCTGAACTCAACACTCTCAATGACAGATTAGACAAGGAGAGGAAAAGGAAAAGGAAAGGAAAGAAAAAAGGTTCACCTTCTCCAAGATGATGCATGCATTCTATGACAACCAAAAATTGATTCAGGTTTCCATTCCCAGAGCTTCGGTCAAAGGTCAGCCTAACAAACAGGCAGATGCAAGCCAGGCCATAAAGCTGATAAAAGTAGTTCACTGCTTCTCAGGCCTCCATCCACCAAAAGACTGGATATGCAATGTGGTGGCCTGATGCCACTGATCAGTCCTGTGTGTCAGCCTTTAGATGTAACTCAAGTCACAATACGGGATAGTATTTCATTACCCACAATAAGTTTCTTCTGAGAAGCTGGAACACATTTGGAGAAGTTTTATTTATCTTTATGCAAAACTCAGAGGCTCAGTAAATTATCTGCCTATGAGTGTGCAATTTTCTGACCACTATATCCTGAGGTCTTAAATTCCTCTGGTGACAACACTGTACAAGGGCTAAAAATTACCAATCTCTCAAGACAAGATCGAAGCCACCTTTACAAAATCTAACACAAGACAATGATGCAGAAGATACTGCTTTGTCATAAGATTAATGGAGGAGGAAATAAATGTGTAAGAGAGAGAAGCAGGTAAAAATCGCAATAATTCAGTCCCAGCATTTTCTTTCTCCTGATTCCAATTATTCTTCTACCTGCCTGCAAACTTTACAGTAACCCAGGCATGTATGTGCCCGCCGGCTAATACCCAAGAATCAGAAACTGGTCACACACATGATAGAGAATGCATCGCAAGAAGCGTACAGACTCCAGTTCACCACCCGGACAACTGTCTATGCCAACACCAACCTTTCTCCCACAAGAACTAACTAAATAAAAGTTCTACACAGAAATTAGCAGGCAACACTTCCTGAGAAATCTGTGCTCGTGAGATGGGGAAAGTGTAAGGAAAGAAAAAGAGGTGAACCGGGGATAGGTGAAAGAAGAGAAGAAGTAACACCATCCTTCCCATGGGACAAGAAGGAAACGATCGTTTTGCCTGAACCCAGTCCTCACATCCAAAGGGTAGATCTTATTTTTTCGACGCAGTCTCTTGGGAAGGTTCAAAAAAAGAAGTCTTTTCCTACCTGATCCACCAGCCACTAAACCTGACTTATGTCGTTGCAAGGTCAAAAGACCCAAAAGCAATTGGGTCAGCTTTGGAATGACCAGTACTCAAGACTCAAGACAAAGGCCACCTTCAGTCCTTTGATCATCCTAAGGGCTTTTATAAAAATAAAAGATCCTCTTCTGGCTAAATTCTTCACACCAAATTTCTAGGTGTGAAGCTGGGAGAAATCTAGAACATCCTCTTAGAGAAGTTAATTTTGGTCTGGGTTTTCTGTGGAATCAAAAGCTCCCTGCACATGGCAAGTATCAATGTCAGCTGAAGCATCGTCTCTGGCAAGCCTTGCATAAAGCTGATTCCATGTGGATTCTGGGTACTTGAAATGTCACCTGTTCTCTTCATGCCAACCATGTCAACAATCATTCGCTTCACGTCCACGAACATATTAAGGAATTGTACTTGGCACATGAGGAAGCTGCACCAAAAATGATCTCCTATTACTCCAAAGAAGTTTCAAGTAGAATGAGGAAAAGAGGACCACGCCTCTGATACCTAGAAACAGATATATGACAATACAAATCCTGATAATAAATGCTGTAAGGTAAAGTAAGATAGCTATGGAGGCAGATTAATAGAACTTGGGGGAAAGAAGGTCGTTAATACAATTGCCAAAAAACAGTATTAGCCAAAACCATCTTCACAGAGAAAGGACTTTGGAAAGGTACAAAGCAAGTCAAGTCAGAAGGAAAGGGGGAGAACAGATTCAGGCCACCTTTCATGGCCTTCCTAGCTGTGACACGGAATATAAAACCAGCCACAGAACACAAAGTGAGGAAGACTCAAGTGGAAATTCATGGTAAGATTTCTAGATCTAGAAAGCTGATGACAAGAAAAGAACCAGTTTTGAGAAAGAAAGGCTCTTAAAGATGCTTGAGGAAGACTGTTTAAGACTTAAAAGGGAAGAGGCTATAGACAGAGATACTGCTTTGGCAACAGCTGAGCATCAGAGAGGTCAAAGGGTGATGAACCTCCCCCCCAAAATGTGCAGATCTGGAACTAACAGACATTCTAACTCCCTGACAGGCAAGGTTATAAGAGGGCCAAAGACCATACCATAATTTAAGCCTAGCTAGCAAAACAAGAATGGTCCTACATCTCTGGTCCACTTTAAGGATTTCTGGGTATTGACAAAACGCTGCTCTCAGGTCTATTCCCTACTGACACCCCAGCTTCAGCTTTCTTATTTTAATTCTTTCTGTTTTTACTTTTTTGTTTGTTTTAAACCAAAAATTTTTCTGATAGACCAATGAACTGAGAACTAGATTCCAGTTCTACCTCACATTATTATCAATGTATCCCCCCAAAAAGCATCATGTTTCTGTTTTTAGAAGTTCAGTATACATCTCCTACTGTGTTTGCAGATGTGATTGCAATAAAACTGGTTTAAAATACACTGTAATTAGTGCTGTGAATATCTAAGGAAACTAAACAGGCAGGTTTTGCTTTGGGGGGGAGGGGGAAGAGAGATATAGGAACAAGTTCCTCAAGCCAACTTACAAATCCTCCTTTTCTTAGACAGGAATCGCCCGGGGATGAGCTCAACACATACTCCACCATGCTAACGCCTAGTCCCCCACTCTCCGACCGTGGGGACAGTACAGAATTGACCTCACTGTTCACATGGAAACTCTGACCAGGTCTTCTCTGCACCATGATTGGCTGGGAAACTGAATGATCTACAAAAAAGATACACAAGCATGATACAGTGCAGCCAGAGGCTCAAACAAATTATGAGTGATGTCTCAAGGATAAACCAGTGACTGGGAATCAGGAAGCCTGCCGTGGTCAGGTGAGCCAAAACCTCCTACTGTGTTTGTCCCTAAGTATAAATTCTACATAAACTAAGGAAAACGGAACACACTCCTCATATATCCAGGACAGCAGAACAATTCGGCAGTTCACATAGCTGGCTTATCTAGCTATAGTGGATAAACTGTTTATCCCTTTCAAGTAGCAGAGTTTCTTTTTAATATATTTTATTAATAATATTACTAAACCAAAATGTGATTTTACTGCCCTTTTTAAAACCAACAACATAATTTGCTATTTTCTGATGACTCACTGTCATCTGAGGTTCCATTTTTACACCGCGCTGCAACACAGCACATTGGCATTTTGGGCTTTCCGTCTCCTTCCTCCCTATGCTCTGTTACTTTTTTCTGCTGTCAGTGTGTGCCTCTACAGGTTCTCCCCGTCCCTCTTCAGGGGCAGTCTGTCAAAAAAGCATCTGTGCCCCGTGACTTGATTGGGCCCCAACCACATTTACAAATAGATCATCCCATACACAGTACACAGCGGGGGCAAGGGGAAGAAAAAGAAACATGAACTTCAAATGGCAGGCATGGATTTTCTAATTCCAAGTATGCTGACAGCAGTACAAAACAAGAAGTTATAGCTGAAATTAAGGTCATTTCAAATAAGACCGCTCCCCTGTGGCTAGCACTTCAATAAAATATTGAAGATTTGATTTTGTGTTAATTATGTTTTAATAAATTACATCATATAAGCTCCTTCATGGCAATTATACTAAAGGACAGGACACTGCTTGACATGCTTATGTCACTGATGTGAAATTCATGACTTGCCAATTGCTGAGGAAAGGAGCTCTAAGACAGGCATAAATCACAGTACAGATGCTAGATCTAGATTACCTGATGTTCCCCAGGCACTGTCTCGCCATTGATCACCCAGGAATATTCCTTTTGGTCCATCTTTGCTGGATTCATCTGTTTCCCAAAACTTTTTACCTGGCAAGAGCTGCTGCAAATTAAAAATAATAGATGCTTTTAAAGAATTCATAAAGGATGAAAGTACAGCAGTCAACACTTTCTTTTAGACAAGGTACTGCAGATGCTCATGTGCTCTGAAGGGCTTTAATCACATGTTCTGACTACACAGACTGTGGTCAGAGCACTACTGTATATTTGGTAAAAGTCACAGAGAGGCCTACGGCGAGGAGGGGCCACAGATCAACCCACCACAATAGAGGCTCAGCTTAAATATCTAGAATTAGTCATTTAACCTATGCCAAGATTTTAACGGAGGGCAGGGGAGAGGGGAATAATATTAGACCTATAAGCTAAATGCTTGCTAAGAAGACTCCTTCTGAGAAAGAATGTACCTACAACTACTAACACACTACTTCTGCCTACATCTGTCCTAACCAGCCATGCGAAGTTACTCAAGCTGGGGCATGAACTCAGACCCCAGCTATGGAATGCCAGAAGCAAAACTCACCTCCTTCACACAGACTGTTGACCAAAACGCTTTCATTACCAGAAAGGAAAACAAACAAAACCCTTCCCAACCACAACATTAACCTATTCCAAGATTTTGGAAAGACAGAAGCTATTTCCCCATTAATGGAAGGGAAATAAAACCTCCGAACCTCAGTTAATTTTAACAAAACTTAGTAATGCCATTAAAGTGGCTTCACAAAACATTCCATGCTTCACAGAAGTGTATACATCCCTGGCCCTAAACCAATATGAGTACTTTAAACTGGCTGTGACCAAAGAAATGCAAAGTACCATTTAAGCAAAACCAGTACAGTTTTGCACAATACCAAAGCATTAATGGCCAGGGTTACAAAGTGAAATTCCACTAGAATTCCATCATTCTTCATTCCGGTCATCAGCTTTTACTCAGTAAAATGTACCCCTTATTTCCTCTAAGTATTTTTTCACTTCAGCTACTACTAGTCAGACAGGAAAATCAGAAGTCTGAGACTGTAATCTCTACTTCTTTGAGCATAAAAGAAGGCACCTGGAGAGTTGAAGTTCTCAGAGGAACAGAATCAAAAATCAGAAAGCAAAATATTTGCTCTCCTCCTTTCCAATTTATAACCCATACTGCAATGATAATGGGGGAGGAACTCAACTTTGCCGGCACTGAAATCAATCTCGGCTTTCCAAATCTGGATTCTGGGTTTCTCAGCATAATTTCAGTTTATCTCTATAAATCTGCCTGGTAGACCTGGGTACAGCCTGGTCAAAGCAGTTTCCCGCACACTTTTCAGGCCCTAATTTGTTATTTTCTAATCCAGCAAGATCGTGACAAAAGACACACTTTGGTCTGACATTTAGTAAACATACGTTTACCTGAAGATGAACAGTTATAAGCAGTCAGTGCCTAGAATGCCTTGTGGGTTCATTCTCTGAGGGAAACAAGGACAGAGCTGGTCTGTTAACTTGAGATGGGGGCAAAAGTGGGGGGGAAATGGCGGGTGGGAGAAAGGCGAGCTAAGCAGTAGGGTCAGGAAGTCATGGACTAGACAACTTTGATGTGTCCTAGGACAAACTGAACTGCCCGGGGCCTCACTCTTTCTGTACTGATGACAGAAATAAGTTTCAGGTTGTGATGACTAGAGATGTCGATGAATGCCTAGCACGCTGCCCACCACACAGCAGGCTCTCAATAAATGTATTCAGTGGCATCACACCAAGGCAAAATAGCTGTGGATTACAGAAGGGACACTGAAAATTAATGTGAACTGCTCAAGCACTATTCAAGAGTTGTTTTTAAACTTCTTTTTCTTCTTTTAGTCTCAAAAATGGCCTCTCTCAAGATTACAAATATTTCCCTATTTGGTTGTAGCTTTTCCAACTAAAATTGTGATTTTTCTCCTGTATTTTGTACAGAGTATGAACAAACAGGAGTGTGCCTTAACTTCTCTTCTGTGTACAAGAAAGAATGTCAGAAGTAGGGACCCCTCACTTACTGGTTAATTTCCATATAATACTGGATGTTTTCCATATAACAATGAAAAGAGAGCAAAGGTCATGAAAAAACAGTCAAAGGGCACCTGGGTGGCTCAGTTGGTTAATCATTCAACTTCAGCTCTGGTCATGACCTCACAGTTCATGAGTTCAAGCCCCGAGTCAGGCTCTGTGCTGACAGCTCAGAGCCTGGAGCCTATTTTGGATTCTGCATCTCCCTCTCTTTCTCCCCTCCCCCGCTCACACTGTCTCACTCTTTCTCTCAAAAATAAACATACATTTTTTTAAGGAGTTAAAATGGCGGTCCTCCCTCTCCACACAAATATGGAAATCTTTACTGAGAACTCAAGGAAAAGCTTCTTTGAATGCCAACCTCCATATGCAAATATAGTCTGTCTATAATTTGCAAACTGCTTACTGAAAGCAGCAGCCCTTGAACTCAAGGCTTCAAAACTGACGTCTGGAATCCCGTCATCTTTCACTATGGTTTGCCAGGCTGTCATAACATACAAAGCCAGCAAAAGCAGGTGAACATGTAAGCAAGGGTGGTTCCAGGCCAAATTCTCTCAAAAGGAAACAACACAACAAACATGTAGAAAGGTGCTTAACAGTGGAGATGTTACTTCAAAGCAGTAACAGATGCAACAAGTCTTAAAAGAATGAATACACACCAGAAACCCCAAGACCCTCGTCAGATACTAAGAGTCAACCATTTCTCCCACTATTAGCAATCGGTATAAATGTAAATCCTACATAGAGACTAGGGACAACCCAAGAAGTACTAGAACTCCATATGCTTTTGGCAAAGTAGTAGTGAGGCCAATTAACTATTATCAATGCAAACAGCTTGGACTGAAGGGCAAGTGTGTAACAGATAATGAAAAAGAGGGTGGGAGAAGACGGTGCTAGCACACCGATTCTGGAAGGGGAAAAAGATGGAACCAACGGGTTACAAGAATGCTCTTCAAAAGGGAGAAAACTAAAATACTACACCAAGCAACATGAGCAAAGACAGAAGGAAACTTAGCAAAGGTCGTCAGAGCCTCTGGATCTTCCACAGAACCTGGCCTTTCTCACTTTCCTCCACAACATACCCATCTCCACCCCTCACTTGCAGGGTCCACAGCATCTGACTGGGACCCTGGTCCACAGCTCTGCCTCCCGGTGCTCATGCCCGGGAGCTCATGCTCCCCTTCCCTTGACCGTGGGCTGGACCTAATGATTTGCTCCTAAGGAATGATACGTGGTAAGAGTAATCGTGTGTCACCTTCAAAATTACCTTACAAAAAACTGATGATCATCTTGCTTCTTTCTTGTGTCCTCCTGCTTGCTCACTTGGAGGAGGCTGGCTGCTACGCTGTGACCTGCCCTACATGAGGCCCCACGGGGCAAAAACCAAGAGAGGCCATGGGCCATCAATTCATCAGGAACTCAGGCCCTCTGTCCTACAACCTGTTAGGAACTGAATCTTGACATCAACCTCATGAGTGAGCTTAAAAGCAGACCCTCCCTAGCTGCACTCTGAGATGGCTGCAGTCCCCACTGCAGAAAGACCCAGAATAGAGGGTCTTTCAAAGCCAGGAGTGGGTTCCCGACTCACAGAAATCGTGATGTATAAACAACTCCGTTGTTTTAAGCTGCGAGATTTTGAAGTAATGTGTCAGGTGGCAAGAGGAACCAATATGGTTGTGAATGTATTTGAATACAGTTGTTCTGATATTCTCAAAACATTTCTTAAAAGTCTGATTTTAAGAGGGGCGCCTGGATGGCTCGGTCAGTTGAGCGTCCGACTCTTGATTTTGGCTCAGGTCATGATCCCAGGGTTGTGGGATCGAGCCCCACAAGAGGCTCAGCGTTGAGTAAGGAGCCTGCTTAACTCTCGCTTGCTCCCACTCTCTGCCCCCCCCTACTGGTGCTTTCTCGATAAACAAACAAACAAACAAATAAATAGGGCGTCTGGGTGGCTTGGTCAGTTAAGTGTCGGATTCATAATTTAGGCTCAGGTCATGACCTCATGGTTCATGGGCTCGAGCCCACCCTGCATTAGGCTCTGTGCTGACAGTCCAGAGGCTGCTTGGGATTCTCTCCTTCCCTCTCTCTCTCTTTCCGCCCCTTCCCCTGCTTGCTCTTGCACCTTCTTTCTCTCAAAAATAAAGTTAAAAATAAATAAGTAATACAAAATCTTTTTAAAAATAAATAAAAGTTTGTTTCCAAAAAGCACTCCTTGTTCCTCTTCTAGTATCTACAGTCCAAGTGCTTTCGACTTTGGAATAAATTACATGCTTTTCATTTCCCACTCTCTCCTACTTTGTCTCATAGCCCTTCTGCATTAAAAAATGTATTAACTTCTGCAAAATTAGATGGGCTTAGACATGTTAAGTTTATCGAAAACTAGTAGCAGTCACATATTTGAGTCAACTAAAATAAAGACATTCACTGTTCAAATCTGATCAGAGTTAAAAGAAGCATTATATAACCTATTGAATTATAACATAAAACAAAGTGATGATGAGTATCTGTTATTTCAAATTCAACAGCAACTCCTCTGGAGGTAACACTGTCTACAGTACTGGCTACAACATACTGGTTCACCAACCCACTGGCATAAATACTAGGAGTTGCCAAACCTTCATTTAAGCCAAACCTAAATCCAATCACCAAAATTTTAAATCCAACGACTCTATGAAAAGTTAGTTACTGCTCACCCCATCAAGAACTTGGAATAAAAAATTGTTCTTTAATGGGACAAAAAAAGAACAGATCACAGCAGAGGTTTACAAAATTTACTTAAAGGAAAGATTAGGCAATAAGAGGATTAAAAGATTTGACAATTCTAAAGGAAGATAACTGGAATTAGGAATTGGTCCAACAAAAGCAGAAGAGACTCAGGGAGTCAGATGTGGGCAGTATTACCCAGCTGGCACATTTAGGGAGAGGGCATATGATGCACAAACAAGTCTACCCTCATGAAAGCAATTAATGCATCAAGCTAGATGGCAGCCTGATTACAGCAGCCACTAAAAACATCTAAGTAGCTTCCCTGGCTCACACTCTGCTTAGCAAGCAAACTTGGTATGAGAACTTGGCTCCCTCCAGCCAGGCATGCTGATCACTGAACACAATTATCCTGTCCACTTGAGAGTTATTACTTCTCCTTATAAATTAGTAAACTGTATTTTGGTTTTCATACAGAAGTCTCTTGTGGTTCTGGTTAGTGTAGGTCAATCCTATAATCCAATCACCTCTGAGTTAGTAATCAAAATCCCATTCAAGACCTGCTGAGAACCAGGACCTGGGAGGTCCCAGCAGACTTTGTACCCTTCCCTGTATTGTCCCATTAAATGGGATTCCTAGTTGCCCCAACCCCCCAAATGTGTGAGTTCTCAAATCTTTGGGGGGGGCGGGGAACCACTGTTTATCCCAGTTTGAACCACAGGTTTATAAAAGAAAAGACTTACAGAAAGTAAAGAAATCAGTAAGCATATTCATGAGGCCTCTGGAGAACAAAAGAGAAATCAAGCACGGTTTACAAGCAATGTTAGCCACTTGGAAAACCTCTAAATTTTGTTTGGAAACACCTTTTTTCTTTTATCATCTAACAAAAGAAACAACACACAAAGCCACACTTGCACAATCAATCACAACATTAGCCCCCACTAAGAGCCCTTTAAACAGAGCAGGAGACAATAAAGTGCTGAGAACATCAGGCTCCTTATTTTAAGAAATAAATAATACAGTAAGTACTAAAACCTGCACGGTGCCCTGAAATCACTTTTAAAAACCGACCTGGTTTTGAATCCCAATTCTGTGAATTTAACCACTCTCGGCCTCAGTTTTCTCACCTATAAAATGAACTATTACGAACATTAAATGAGATCTGTGCAAAAAAGGAGTACAGTGCTGAACTCTGAGCAAGCACTCAAAAAATCGGCTGCCACTATGACTGAAGAACAAAGTGGTAACTCTCACACTACCAGTGGCTAGCCAGTGAGATGCTCCTAGGTACTCAGCTAGCAGCTGTGAGCACAGCATCACCCAGCCCAAGTCTGCATAACTCCATAAAATTAAGAGCCCTAACAAAACACCGCAAAAACAGCCATCATTACAGCTCTGCTGAAACTAAGAGGCAAGACAATTATTAGGGACTGGACACAACTGATTACACCATCACTAGTATCTGCACAGGTAAGTGTCCGTGAGGTTTTCTGAGTACCTGAGGTTTTCTCGATACTCATGCACACTCCAACAAGCACTCTGCATTCAAAAGGAATAAAATGTCAGATAAGTGCTCACAGGCTCAACACTGTCTGCCTCTCAGGGCAGAATTAGGCTTCTTAAGGAGTAGCAGTCACAGGGCTGCACACTGCAGCCCTACAGGCATGATCAGGTTTGATCATGTTACCTGGCAATGCAAACTTCCAGCACAAGCTGAGTTTCATTACTGGAACGTAACCAATGCAGGAGTTAAATACTTGATATTTTAAACAGGTGGTAAGATACAGGATCCCGCCCCCAATTTTTTAATCTCTTAGTACATATTCTCATTACATTCTCATTGCATTAAAAGAATTTGACATCAACTCAGAGAAAGGACCACTCAGAACTGACCGAAATAAGTAAGTATAATTAGTAACCACTGACAGTCACATGTTTTAGGCAGAGTTCTGATGTGTGAAAATTGTATAATTTTCAGAAATCCCTTCTCAAAATCTTAATGCCCTGCCTACTCACCCCCACTCCAGACCATACAGGGCTATAGTGACATCAAGAAAGATAGTACACCAAGTGCTTTCGTAATAAATACTATGAACTACACTCAAAACTCACTGAAAAAGCTTTCACAAGAAACAGTTTAAGTATAAAATTATACATTGATATACTCTATAAAACTTTTTTTAAAGGATATATCCATTCATTCACTGTTAAGATAATTCTTATGGAAAGAGTTCAGAAAATATATATACATCAAGCATCATGTTCATTCCTGAGAATATATCTCAACAACAAAAAGACTAGAATTCAAAAGAAAAAAAAAACAAAAACCCTTCATTCAAAGTATAAGAGCAAAACAATGAGGAGCAAGGTAGCTGTGGCACAACAATAGAAGTTCATCCAAAACAGCCTTAAGGACTCTAGGTGATGTTTACAAAAGAACATTCACTTTTCAAAGTAAAAGACACTGCACGGGTAAAGACCGCTTCTGGTGCACCTTCCCTTCCAGATCAGACTGGAAAGAAAAATAAAACCTCAAACAGGTGCTTGCTGGTATAGTGAGATTATGAATGACTTATTACAAAATCGACTTTTATTATGATTTAGAACTGATTTTCTAATAAATAAAAATTGAGATTATAGTGGTATGGAATTCACTACAAATAAGGCATTTTCTTTTAAGCAGACACACTTGGTTTCAACATAATCTCACAGTAACAAAAGTTAGTGGCAACTTTAAGGAGTGCTCACACCGTACGTTTCAAATATTTTTAAGCAAGCAGATAATAACATCTAATCCGCTTTGAAACCTACTGCCTAAATAAGGAACATTGAACGTGTTCAATGGTTTTCTCACAGCCAGTTACTTTTTTTAATTAACAGTAAGTATAAAGAAGGTGGTGTTTTCCTCTTCATTTTCCCTTCCAGTTTAAGAACAGGATCTTCTCAGTTCACATTTCCTGTTGATCTAGCTACTAATTAAGGAAGTGCTCTCCATTCTCTTTAATCTGTTACTCAATACTTATATGTAAAGATCATTTTTAAATGTTAAAATATTTTTGACTGATTCATTTCATTCATATCACAAAAAAACTAAGAATCAACATCTGCTATAATTTTTTCACATCTCTCTACCAGGCAGATTCAAAACCTGGCACCTAGTAATTACCGCCTAAAACTACCCATCGATGCATCAAGATGCTTACCACTGAAAACAAATTTCCACGTGAATGGTCTCTTAAGTAAATAGCTTTTTGGTTGAAATCTAATGGACTGTTTTTAAAAAGAAGGATTTTTTTTGCATAATTATAATTATGCAGTATATAAAATTAACAGGTTTTTGAAAAATATTTTCCGGCTATTAAGCACTTTTCATAAGTAATGTCAATAGTTACACTGAATGTCCTTTAGAAACACTTCCGCCACTAAGGATGAAATGACACAGACCACTTAGGCCTGGTCAGTAAGAGGGAAGTTTGATCTCTCCCACATCTGGAAAACCACTATTGCTCTTCTGGCTACTGAAAAATTTTGAAACTTTCAGCATCTGCAGTACTGATGTCAAAAGGTAAAGCACTGCTCGAACAGGCACAGCCTGTTGTGGCCACTACTGGAAACAAAAGTAGCAAAAGACACTCTTCTTCACCCTGAAAGAAAAAACTAAAAAGAAAAGCCTATCAGGAATCAGAGTGATACAGCCACCAGGCATTCATTTTAAGAATAGCACACTAGGGGCGCCTGGGTGGCTCAGTCGGTTAAGTGTCTGACTTCGGCTCAAGTCATGATCTCACGGTTTGTGGGTTCAAGCCCCATGTTGGGCTCTGTGCTGACAGCTCAGAGTCTGGAGCCTGTTTCGGATTCCCTGTCTCCCTCTCGCTCTGCCCCTCCCCCACTCATGCTCTGTCTCTCTTTGTCTCAAAAATAAACTATTTAAAAACCTTTTAAATAAAAAAGATAAGCACACTAATAGTGTGCTTCAGACTGTTAAACTTCACAACCTCCTACAGATGAAGAAAGGAACACCAACCTGGGACAGGACTGGTCAGGATTCCCATACGAGAGTTCAGAGCAAGAAGACAGTGAGAAGGACTCTCGACCAGGAGCAAAGACAGAGAGGAAAGCACGTGGGCAGGTGCCCACCAGGAAGAAAGGAGTCTGGACAGCAACAGGGGGAAGCAGCAGGAGAGGTGGAGAGTGGAAAAGCCCACTCGTCCCGTGACAAGTGAGGCTCTACGCCAAAAGGCAATAATAGGAAGGAACATCACAAAAATTAAGTTCAGAAAATTAATCTGATATTTCTCCATAAAATGGGGGAAGCGGAAGGGAAAGTTAAATGGATGCCAGGAGGCTCAGCAAAGAGGTCACTGCAATAAATTAGGCATGAAAGGGTAAGAGAGGGGACCTGTGGAAATGGGGCAAGATACAAACTGATGCTTCTCTGCTTTCAAAGCATGAAGAAAACCATGTAATTTCAAAGCCCATTATGACAAGCAAGAATGAAGTCACTAAATATACAAGCCAGTCAATCACTGAAATTCTTTTAATGAGAAATCTATTCTGTAGAGTCGGGCAACAGGCCCAAGTATGTGCGAATATGGCCTTCCATAAGTTCACAAGTCCAATGGGTAAAGTTTTCAGGTTGCCCTGAAGATCCATGGTGCGTTGCTTCCTAGGGAACAGTATGAACAAAAAGACGAATCAAGCAGACATAAGAATTTGGTAGCTCTTAAATTTTAGGACGGCCACAAGTTAGCACAAGTGCAGTCAGTTCTTCAGCGGACGGCTCCCAAACTCCACAGTGCACGCCCTTCAAAGGAGCACAGTGGCTGGCCCCTTACCACACAAAGAGCACAATCACTGTTAGCAACTTCATCCATGAAATGAAAGAATACTTTCATTAAAAAAATTCAGAGATACTGTTACACATCAATCCCCACGTTCTTTTGTGACAAATTACCCTGGGGCAAGCTCCACACTAACCCTTTCTCCACTGCACACCCCCCTCCCAAATCCACTGAAAGTAAAATTCTTTACACCTTCCCCCTTCAAATTATCAGAACAGAGCCAAACGAAACTTCTTTTCTCGCTATCTTCGTAAAACTTGACAGTTTGACAGTAAATGTGTTCAGAAAATGAAATGCCCAGGGTGAACTAGGCTGTTCTGCGGGATAAAAGGACAGCACGTAAGGAAACAGAGGCCTATGTTATTTAGGTTACCTATAAATGAGATAATTTGTTTTTGTACATGTATAAACTATATGGTTTGTCCTGTAACATAACCACATAAATGTTACACTAGGTCTAAACTTAATAATTATCTAAGTAATTTCCTGCAGTGGTACCTAAGAGCCCAATGTGCAAAAGATAAGCCCCCAGATCACATAGAAAAGCTGCTAAGTTCATGAATAAAACCATGAAAACATCTAGTTTGCTTCATGACCTGCCCACTTCATATCCCCAAAGCAGGAAACAGCTCGACTAAGAGAGGAGAAAGAGTCCTTTGCCTCAAGATGGGAGCAACTACTTAAACCCACCCACACACCAAGTCAGCCTTAGGGTATTTTAAATTATTAAATTGACAGGACAATGATCTCAGTGTGCCAGACATGCAAGTTCCCTTTCTCAAGCACTCCAGGAGATGAAAACTTCATAGATACGGCTACTATGTATATATACCAGGAAGACCCATACAGAAAATAAACAATTGCCTCTACGTGCTTTGCTATAATGAGAATCACAGAATGTATTAATTAATCAAGAAGCAACGGATTTGGTTAATTCTGGCTCCTCATCAGTAAAGAAGAGAGAATTACACACAATACTGTTTAATACACACTTGAACAAGAAATACAACAAGAGTAATTCCTGTTTTCTAAATACGATTACATCTGGTTGTGTAGATGATGTCATGAGGGTATTTCCACGCCCCCGCAGATAACCCAGAGAAGGTGTCCCACTGATCTACTTACAACTATACTAAACAAAAGATCCTTTATAATAAATCCCTTATATCGGATTCAACTTGGATGATAACAGCATTGCTGATTCACTATTCATCTTGTGCACTACTCTTTGCAAAAGTAATAAAAAAAAAGTAATAAAAGAGTTTGAAAATGTAAAAATATGCAGAGAAGGATGAATGAATAGAGGCTTTTTAGTTTTGTCAGTTCCTCATCCTCCCCTTCACAACCCCACATCCCTCAGGACAGAAAAGTAATCTGAATAAAGAATACAGGTAATAAATTTATTTACTGAATTGAACTAATATCAGCTTCTATAGTAAAAGAGAAAATAAAGAGGAAGCCATGCTTAGAAAAAAATATATTTATTTTGTAAGACTCATTCAACACAATATATGGGCAGCCACTGTCTACAATGTTATTAAGCTGAAGCCTCTGCCCTAAACAAACTTATGAGCAGGGAAAAGAAAATCGTTATACACAAATCACTACATAGGAAATAAATTAGAGCCATAAGAATGACACAAATTACTTGCTACTTGAATTCCTCTCCATAGATTCTGGTTAGTAAGAGCATAAAAAGTTTTAGAGAGGAGCTGATAAGTGAAGTTAAATAATGGATAGACTCTGGACATGAAGAAATGAACAACAGAAAAAAACAACAAGATTTGGAGTGACAGAGGTATGAATTCAAACAGCTGGTTCATGATCATGCTAACTTCTCTAATCCCTTTTTGCCTGGTCTATAGGAGGGCATCGTGATACTGTAGGACCACTGTGAAGACTGTAATGTATACAAAGTAGTTAGCATAGTACCTGGGAAATTACATACGGTCAATGTACTGCAGCTATTATTATTCCTAGAGCCTACTGAAATAGAACTTCTCTGACATTCAAACCCACAACCTGATACTCATCACTTAGCTGGAATCACTTGACCTTAGGACTCATTTTCCTCATGTAGAAAAATGGTACTATTATCTCCCAAAATCTGTTCTGAGATTCACATAAGCAATGAAATCAATGTCAAAATATCTTGAAAAGTGTTAATGCATTATTGTAGTTATTTAGTTGGCCTACCCTCAAATAAAGCATAGTAATGGCATGGCAAAAATGAAAATGTTTCAACCAATGGAGGATAAAGGGGGAGAGATTTAATGAAGACAGACTAAGCAGTATGTGGATAAGCTGCATCCCGCTGCAAAGGATATACAGTGATAGGTCTGTCTATTCTTCCCAATACAGGACAGAAGGCAGATAATGGAATGCATGAGGTTCCAAACAGGTCTCAAAGTGGTGGGACAGAATTGAAAGCCAGGTTCCAAATGTCAGATGTACCCACATTCTCAATGTTAGAAAGACCCCTTTTTCTACTTGTTCTTCAAAACGTCCAGTCCCAAAACTATTACGAGATCCCAGGAACTCCCCCAAGCAATATCTTAAAAAGGTCACTGACATCATTTCTAACACACAGTCACTAACCTAATACAGGAGAGTTATGAACTAAGATCTCATACCTCCAGGTTACTTGGTCTCGCTAACTATTAGGAAATATTCTCTTAGCAAGATGCCAAAAATGCCCAACAACCAAATGGTATTAATACAAGGTTAAAGGAACCAGGCAGTCTTACCATTCCTATCTGTACTCAAAAGCTACATTTTGGGGGGAAAGGGGATTCACTGCATTATTTGGTCAGGTGTTTTTATAGTAATACGCCAGAGACTTTATTAATTTTTCTTCCCTTCTGCAAGAAAGGGTGCATAATTCTGCTGGCATACAATATATCTCCTTTCCAAATTCTGTCCATTTTGGAGTCAACTGAGTTACTCTTATCGGACTCTAATTGCAAGAAACTACCAGTGTACGGTAGTTCTTGGGCTGTGAATCCTAAAAGTACTTTTAGCTACCAAAAAGCGTCCAGTTCTATGAGCCATTTTGTTTGCCAAGATGGAAAGATGTGGAAAGGAATTTAATAGACTTGGTAACCACATAACGCTTCCACTTGCCTTGATTTCAGAATTACCACCCATGAGCCCTTAGGAACAGGCACTTCAATACCTTAGACAACTGCAGACTGGTGAATGAGTCACTTAGAAAACTCAATGAAAAGTTACACAATCTCTACATCACAAAAGGGAAGTAACTCTAAAAAGACATTTCTAGATGCCCTCTGGCATATCCTAGAAAAAGTGGCACTATTCCTATTTTCTATCTTTTTAAAGATACAGAAATGAGGGCAAACTCCAAAATCTTAAAGATTTGAAAGAGTCCTGGGAAACTAGTCCAACATTTTTGTCTTACAGATGGAAAAAAGGCCACCAAAGTCCAAAGAAGATGAACGTGTGAGCCAAGGCTGGACTGCGGCTTCAGGGTTCTGGTCCAGAACACACTCTATCCCACCAAGTTATAACTTTCTTTGGGTGAATGGCTCTCTGGCTCTCTAAATCACTACCAAATTCCTCCCTTTACTAGCCATTTTGCTATTTTACCCTTACTGACAGAATTCCTATGTAATGTCCAATAACAATCTACAGCTCTATCTTAGGGGCGCCTGGGTGGCTCAGTCAATTAAGTGACTTCGGATCAGGTCATGATCTCACGGCTTGTCAGTTCGAGTCCCATACTGGGCTCTGTGCTGACAGTGCAGAGCCCTCTTCCGATCCTCTGTCTCTCTCTCTCTGCCCCTCCCCAACTTGTGCTCTCTCTTTCAAAAATAAACATTTTTTTTAAAAATTTTAAGAAAAAAAAAGAATCTGCAGCTCTATTTTAAATCTATCTCACCTTATTCTACTTCCAGGGAACATGACAGGATTCTCATTAGGACTCCACACACAAGAGCACCTCCCAGATCTGCTTCCTCGGATTTACAAACTTGTCTACGCTTTGTTCTATGTTTCAGCTTTCTAAAACAAAGATGAAGGAACACATACCTAAATACGTTCCATTTATTCCAGAAATAATCACTACTATCTCAACATCCCTGAAAATGGTCAAGTTTTCTATATGTTTAAGGAATCTTAAACAGAAAAAAAATGCTCAGTTTTTAGAAAACCAATTATGCAAAACAAGGTGCCTTTTCTGTCAACAGCTCTCTCCTTGTCAAATCCATCATTCTTTAAGACATAAAAAGTAGGAACACTGCTGTCCTCTTACAGGTGAAGCAAGTAAATTATACAAGATCAGAAACCAAACCAACGTAGACACCAAGCCTAGGAACCCTAAGTTAGTGAGCCTTCCTCAATACTACAAAGATCTGAGCCTGAATACTCAACCAACAGCCTAAGTTTCTCATGTGTAAATTTAAGAAACTGCTCCAATATGTGCCTTTCAACTTTTCAGGACTAGATCTTTAAGTTGAATGGAAGTGGCAAGCAAGGAGAGTAGATGAAATATTTGAAAGTAAGTTGTGGCCTAATCCTAAGACATTCACTTTACTATTTTCCTTTTTGTGTTGACTTTCTAGAGTAAGAGGTAAGTAAAGCACTTGTATTGTGATCTTTCAGCTTAACAGCTGTACTTCAGACAGCCAGCAAGGTTTGAGGTGATGTTTTAAGTAGCCACTTCTTACCAAGATTTCTAAAAAAATGCTGTAAATTTTGAGAAGCCTAGTATTGGCTTTGATGAAAACAAATGTTAACAAGAGCCAAGAAGTATTAACTTTACTAGAGATCACTTACTCTTAATGGAACCAATTCTCTTTCAATTCTAACAATTCATAACATTTGTAATATAAGGAACTAGGACTCATTTTCGCTTACCAAAATGAGGTATTGTTTACTGTTATGAGGACTCAACACAAGTGCAAGCGCGCATGCACACACACACAAAACACACAAAATAAGTGGAACAAAAATACAGTGCCTGGCTGAAAAAAATCAATGCAATTTACTTGAAATTTCAGTGTTTATTTGGGTGAAGACTATATTTATACACATTCCCTCTCTTTCATTGCTTAAAGGGAAGGAAATTTAATGTGGTTAAACTAATTAGAAGCTGTAGCTTTATTTTATATTAAAAGCTTTTAATTCTTCAATTCTCTTTTGCCAATCTCCTTTGTAACACTGCAAAAAACATTCTCCCATCTTGTACCTGTCCAGACCCAAACTAAATAAACCAGAAGACAATCCCCAAGTCTTATACTCTTCCATTAGGGTAATCACAAACTGTCCGAGCAATACTCATCACTCCTTTCTCTAAACCTGAAACGTATATAGGAAACACTGTGCATTCCTTCTGTCATCAAGTGTATTCTCTGCTTCCTCAACTAGCTCCGGAGCTCCTTGAGTATAGAAACATCACTTGCTATAATTAGTGTGTCTACATTGTGCCTGGCCAATGTGTTATGCTTTCAAAACATAGGGGCACCTGGCTTGCCCAGTCAGTAAGGTTTGCAACTCTTGATCCTAGGGTCATGAGTGAGAGCCCCACACTGAGGGCAGAATCTACTTTAAAAAAAAAAAAATTACTTCAGTATCTGTATTTTGGGAGAAACATATATTAATTTTTTTTAAATCCTCCCCCAAAACATCAATTTTTACACAGCTTACTAAAATGAGATTTTTACCACCAATTACTTTACAAGCATTGGCTTCATTTACTCCAAGGGAACATGCTTTGGAGAAGAAGCCGGCGCAGAATCCCAGCTTCAACGCTTACTACATACATGCCCTTGGGCAAACTAACTCATCTCTCTCAGCCTTTTTCTCTACCTGGAGAAGAGCTCCATCCCAACAGAGTTACTGACAAGACACCGCGCGCAGAGTCCTGAGCACCTGTGTTGGCACGCTGTCACAAATGGCAGTTCCTAGGACTCTATGAATACATCACAAGGAGTGAAGAAGGGTGACCCCGCGTAACTGCTGGGATACATTTTGGTTATCTCCATATGCCTACGTCCAGGTGTGTATATACAGATACCAAAAAAATAATATTTCTAACCAAAATATGAACGGTGAGGTTTGGAAACCGTGGGTAGGGGGAAAGGCATTTTTGGAAGGAAAAAATTAATTAGAAAATATTTTTGTCAGGGCATCTGGGTGGCTGCCAGTTAAGCATCTGACTCTTGTTTTCAGCTCAGGTCATGAACTCACAGGTTCATGAGTATAAGTCCCGTACCAGGTTCTGCACTGACAGTGTGGAGCCTGCTTGGTATTCTCTCTTCCCTTCTCTCTCTGTCAAAATAAAAAGTGTGTGTGTGTGTGTGTGTGTGTGCGCGTGCGCACGCGTACACACACACACACACGTATAGTTTGGTCATCATTTAAATAAAGTTAACTTTCTTTTCGATTCTGTTCACTATTTCTTCAATTAGACAGACTTAAGCCTTTAGAGATTACATAGTGTACAAAACAGCAAAGGGCATTATTTTACTTTGTGTAATTAATTTTTAAAATCTGGGATTCGATTTCTGCTAGAGTGGACCAGGCTTAAATCACAGGAGTGGGAAACAAGATAAACATGTTTTCCCATTTATACTTAATATCTGATTCATCTGTTATTAACTTTCTGTTTAAATTTTGCTCCAAACAACTGAGAAAAATCTCTTCCCCATTAACCATAGAGAATGTATTAATGTGCACTGTTTTAATATTAGGCAGACACAGGAGACATAAAGCCACCTACCTAACTTAAAGCTCTAGAAGAAAAACAAGAACAGGCCCAAAACCCATGAATCCAAGATGACAGGACACTGGGACTCTGATCACAAGATGATTCACAGAAGCTAGAAACAAAATCTTGTAACACAGGAAGCAAGACTCTCAGAACCAAAACACCAGAAGAGTTTAACTAATGCCTAACCACAAAGGCAGTCTATGAATATCTGCTATACATCAGGAGAAGAAGTATCTTGATTCTGAATCCTCAGAACGTAGCACAGTGCCTGGATCAAAGAATATTTGCTATGTCAAAGAACAAATGTGTTTAATGAATGGTATAAAAGAGAATCCAGAATACAGCTATTCTCCCTCCTTTAAAACATTAAAATAGATGTGGGAGCTTTTAAATATTAGAAATGCAAAAAGTAAAACAGAAAAAAAATAAAATAAAATAAAAAATAAACCTAAGGTTAAGCTCTAGAACAAGAGAACCACAAGCAAATGCCCCCAGCTTGAGAACCTGTGACACCTTTGGCTCTTAATTCAAACTGTATGTTCTACCTTGTCACCAATACACTCCAATTGTCAACAGAAGTCGGCTGTGCTTTATACTGCCATTTCTTTTAGAATTATGGCAATCTTCCCTATCAATGTACAGATGACAGGACATTTTGTTTTCGCAAATTTTAAAGATAATAAACAAGCCAAAATTCTTGTTCCTTAATTCTTTGTACGTAAGGGATAGCTGACTGACACCTCTACCTTCTGGAATTATTGCACTAGAAATCTTAACAACTTTCTCTCCACAATGGAGCTCTAAACAACCTCCTCAACCTACTCTAAAAGTAGGTTATCAACATGTTCTGATTAGCAGCCAATCTGAGACTCCCTTCCGCTGTGAAAAGAATCTGACAAGTGGAAATGAGGCAAAAGGAAGGACATGTGATGCATATAAAATTATTTTGTAAAACTTTAAAGCCTCAATTACAACGGACTGGTTAATATAATCATCAATAATTTGTGCTCATGTTTTGGTTGCTTTGCTTTATTTTTAAGACATTAGGCTAAGGTTACGCTCTTCTTATAATGAAATCATTTTAGCAAAATTCTGCAATATCCCATTCCTATCATGAGGATGGCAACAAGGAAAAGCAAGCACATACTTCTGGAGACTAGATTCGGACACATTTGATGGAAGACAGCTCCAAGCTTCCCTTAAAAACAGGCCCAGTTTTCTGACACACCAGTTCACTTACCTCTCCCATCGCTCTTCCCTCCAGAGCAAGTGCTTGAAAATCATGATTCAGTTCATCCATAGAACGCACCTATCATTCAAAATAGAGAAGGAAAAAGTTTCGAGTTAGCATCTTGAACTATACACTCACGTTAAACACAACTGTTTACTTTCACATATTGACAAAGACATGACTATAATCGAGTGGCTGAGATTAAACATCCACTTACCTTTAATCATCAGGGTTCAGAGCCAATGACCCCTGTTTTCTCCCCGCCCATTCTTTTTTTAAGCCAGAAAAAGTATATTCCATCAAATGAGAATGATGTTAGCTATTTTTCATATATTTTAAATTGATAAGACCAGCATGCTGAAGGGCAATGACCTATGATTATGTGACCTGAACACAGCTCTGGACTCAAAAGCCACAGTGCTTGCCCCCAACTGTGAAAAGCAAGTAGAAGCAAGGGCACAGATAAAGAAGATGTGGTTTATCTATACAATGGAATACTACCTGGCAATGAAAAAGAATGAAATCTTGCCAATTGCAGCAATGTGGATGGAACTGGAGGATATTATGCTAAGTGAAATAAGTCTGAGAAAGACAGATTCCATATGTTTTCACTCATGTGGATCTTAAGAAACTTAACAGAGGACCATGGAGGAGGGGAAGGGGGAAAAAGTTACAAACAGAGAGGGAAGGAGGCAAATCGTAAGAGACTCTTAAATACAGAGAACAAACTGAGGGTTGATGGGGGCCGGAGGAGAGGGAAAAGTGGGTGATGGGCACTGAGGAGGGCACTTGTTGGGACGAGCACTGAGTGTGGCACAGAAGCCAAATTGACAATAAATTATATTTAAGAAAAGAAAAGAAACAAGGGTACTCATTTGATCCCACCCAGGATTTGCTTGACAACCTCAGGGAAAGGCACTGTGAACCATATTCTCTGCAGAGGGGCTCCTGGGATCTCAACTCCAGGAGGAAAAAGACAGCATTTATCCCAAGAAACCCTTCAAACCTCACCTATCATTAAATGTACTACCCACATCATAACAATCTTTCCAGGCTTCAATTAACTCCTATCTAAAGTCATTTCTACAAGATAAGGTTAAGATCAAGGACAAGTGTGAAACAGTGTATTCGAAACAATAATTCAAAAGCCCTGTGTTGTCTAATATTCTAGAAGTCCTCTCGGTTATGAGCAGCAAGCTGTCCCTCGTTTAGTCAAGAGGATGGCTCTTCTGCCTACCTGAGAAAAGACGGCGCAGTGCCTGAAGCAGGGTCTCCCAAACCCCTCATCTGACCATCACTACCTCCCCGTGTAGGTGTCCAGCTGCTAGCAGGGGGTACATGCTGAGGTCAGGCTAGGGGCGGGCAGGGAGAGGGAAGAGCATGAAGAACATGAGCCAGAATACAGCTAGGAGAATCAATTGAAGGATTTTATTAACAGGGCTGCCTGTTTATCACCCAATAATATTAATTTGACTGAACTGACACCACGTAAAAATATAGTTGCACTGCTGTTCTGAGTCACATATTTTCAAAACCCAGAGCTGATACACGCCACAAAATGACACAATGTGTCACTAAGACAAAACAGCTTTGGGATGCTTGCTAAAAATGGAAATTTATAAAATTCAAAATGAAGCTAAAATTCAGTCCTATGAGAACAAAGAGACATGGAGACCAAGTTGTTTATTGTGGTTAAAGTCGTTTCAAAGGGCCTTGAAACAAGCTATGAAGACCTTACAAGGTGTTTCCTTTAGGTAAACACACTGAATAAGCTTCTAAACTATAAGTGGCAAAGATAAAGGGGGGAGGGGCGGTGGGGGGAGGGGAGAACAAGGACAGGATGTTAACTGGAAAACTACAAATGTCATAGGAAATCATTTTGAACCATCAGGCCAGAGTTTACATTTACAAAACATGTAAATCAAATGCATAAATCTCTAGATCTAGCTCTTTCTGTAGAATCTAATCATACACTTAACAAGAGCTAGGCATCTCTTGAAAATCCAAAAATCTACAGTTTTAACCAAGAATGCTGAAAATTCTATTTATATTTCCCAAGGAGGGAAATAGAGGAGTAAGGGAAGGTATGGAACAGGCAGTACGCATATTTATGTCATCATCACAACAAAGTCACAGCAATGATTTCCATTTAAAAGTTGAGAAAACAGCCTGAGAAATGCCCTTCCCAACTATTGTTAAGAGGGCAGAGCACTTACATGGCACTGACAGGATTTAAATCCAGGTCTTCCAATTGAAAATGCAATGTCCTTCCTATGTGGCCAAGCTGGGCTTTCAGGAGTGAACTCTCCTGGGTCTTTTCACCTTTGCTTTCCATGGTCTCCTCCTCCAACCTTCAAAGTCAACCCATCCTGCTCTTGGAGGAATTTCCATTTCCTTCTATATGATCTTCCAATCCACCATTCACTCATTCATTCTCTTTCTCTCTCTTCCCCCCCCCCCACCCCCGTTCTCATTTGCTAGCTCTGTCAGGTCTTCTCTCTCCCTCTCTTCAGTTCTCTCTTCACCTCCTGCAGTCCTCCCTAGCAGAGGAGCCACTCTTCCTCCTCCCTCTGTGCACCACACTCCTAGCTCCTGTTAGGGGTTCTTCTCACCCGGGGAGAAGGAGCCTCACTGTCCAAAGTTTACCATTAGCCCACAGGTGACTAGACCAGGCAAACCAAATCATTCTCACAAAAAAATGTTTTTAACTAGTCAGGAACTTATTGTTTAGAGTAGAAGCTATATCTGGCATGGTCATCAACACCAGGCAGACTCTCCACACAAATTCTTCCTGGGAAACAAAACTAATGATCAGAAAAAGCAGCTCAGGAATCAAAGGAAATCAAAGAATGAAGAAATATTTTAGGCAGGTAACCAAAGAAGCTCCTATCATAAAAGAGAAAAGATGGCTATGAATTATAGTCAGAGTAAACGCTCCCATCACGACAGAACAATCCTTCTCAGTCCTGGCGCTCCACTTTTCCTTTCTCTAGATTTGAGTGCCAGGTTAATGTTCATTTCTAGCACCGCTTACTAATTCCTTCTCCTTTTCTGCTAAATGTAAGATGTCCTTCCTTCCACTAACTGATCTTACCTATGTCTTTTTGTTTCACAAATCTATTTCCTATTTTTCCTCTTCGGGCTACTTGCCAGTAACATGTAACGTTCTCATAACCATCCAGGACTTTCTCTACCACTGCCCCTCCCCAGAAGGCATCTGCCAGTCCCTTTACTAAAGAAGCAAAGTGAGAAAAGCACTTTAGTGCCCGCCCTACCTCTATATTCCTCTCTTCATCCCACCACAGATACCATCCATACACAGGCCCTACGCTTCTGAGCTTCCCTTCCATTCCCCAGCTCCCAGAACTTTCTTCTATAAACCTCAACACCTCTCTCTCCTTCTAGCAGGACTCCTGTCCTAACTAGACCTATAATTTAGAAAATTAAGTTGCATACTTTACCACACAGAAGTTATAAAATCAAAGCAAATAAACCCAGAATTACATATCACACTTGGAAAATTAAAAATTAGGCAAAAGTATCACTTTAAAATCTTTAAGATAATCACATTCTAAAGCGCCTGCCCTCTTCATCACCCCTTGAGAAACCCTACTTACCATACCCAATGTCCCATAAACTTATCAGAATCATCAACGAATGATACACATGTCACTATTACCTTACCTGTAAAACTGAGATAACATCAACTATTTTACAAGTCTGTGTACTGGTTATAAAGGAGACACAATGTCCAATGCTTAGTAGGCACTTATTCGATTGTACCCACCTCACAGGTTATTCTGTTTTAAGTAACTGAATAATGTTAATGTCTCCTTCACCCATTCATCCCTTGTTGGGAGGGCGGAGGGTGGTCTCTCCAGTTCAGCATTTCCATAATCAATGTATTAGAAGTACCTAGATCATGCAAATATCTAAATTACTTTCTAAAACTTAGCATCTCAAAGTATGCTAAATCATCCATTCAGAGAAACTTCAACACTTTTACTCTCCAGCCTCATCCATTCAGAAACTTCCAAGAGAAAAACAGAAAGAAAAAAAAACCCACCATCACTGGCTCAACCTCATGTTCTTTCAGTTCTCAGTTTTTAAAACACTCAGTAAAATCACTTTCTAAAATTCCTTCATTCTCGAACTTCCCATGCCACTATGTTCTCCTGATTCTCCTCCTACCTCACCTTCAGATGTTTGACTCTTTTTGCCACCAACATTATAGTTGGTGGGGGGGGGGGGGGGGGA
Source organism: Hyaena hyaena (assembly GCF_003009895.1). Classification (NCBI taxonomy): domain Eukaryota; kingdom Metazoa; phylum Chordata; class Mammalia; order Carnivora; family Hyaenidae; genus Hyaena; species Hyaena hyaena. Next base: position 2,962,882 of record NW_024080635.1, on the reverse strand, counting down.
GAGACAACAACCTAGGCACAAAGACATCCAAATGTATAAAGTCTGTGATCCAAATATTTTATGAATTACAATTAATCCATTTTTCAAGCAGATATTATTGAACATTATACCTCAAAGAATGGAATGAAGCAAATAATCACAGTAGACCAGACAGTCCAGAAAAAAAGACCTATAACAGAAGCACGTTTTGATAGCGCTGTGGTTAGGTTCTTAGCCTTACTTTACCAGCATTCCTGTCTCCTAACTGCTCAGTGTGTCTTCACAATCACCGTCCCTTTACTTGAGCCAGTTTGACCAGCTCTGTGCTGCTTGTACAGAAGAACCAAACTCAGACACAAGGGTATCGCTGACTTGGTATTTATTAAATCACACTTGAAGTCTATTTCTTTTTTAATGTTTGTTTATTTTTAGAGAGAGAGACAGCACGAGCAGGAAATGGGGGATGAGGGGCAGAGAGAGAAAGGGAGAGAGGGAACCCAAGCAGAGCCCAATGCGGGGCTCAATCTCTCAAACTGTGAGATCATGACTTGAGTCAAAGTCAAGAGGTAGATGCTTAACTGACTGAACCACCCAGGCGCCCTGATATATTTTAATAAAGAGTAGCTCTGAGCTATATAGTGCACTTAGAAAAATAAAATTCAACAAATCAATACTTTCTGAATATTCTCTGTAATGGACATGTTTCAAGACATCTGCTCAGAAAGGACAAGTTCATGATTCCCACCACCTCTGGCCACAAACACCTACTGCAAAAGTATTCCCCTAAATGGCCAAATCCCTAGTAACCTGGTGGGAAATGATAAACTGACCTAATCAGGTTCCTCTCTTACCATCTGAGCCTGACAGCTGTAGAGAGATAAAATGAAATTTCCTAAAGATCTGGCAGTTGGGACTATCATTTTTGATTCAAGTATAAGCTGATGAATAAGCAGGAGACAGTCAACACACAGAAAGATGGTGCTGGAAACAGAAAGCCACCCAGCACCAGGGGGGGCCCACATTTACATTTTCTACTCAGGGGAGGTCAGAGAGAATCCCTGGAATTCTTTCACTTAATGCCCTGAATTTTTGCTAGTTAGAATATATTTCTATACCTTGAGACTAAAACTTACTAGAATATTTGTTTCCTCAATCACTGAATCTAAGTTGTCAGAGGAGCTTTTGTGCCCCACAACTACCTTTGTTCTCCTGGAGGATTTTTTGCACAGGCAAGCCTAGATCACGAGGGCTCTGTTTCACTAGCACAGATCCAGAACAATAGAAGCAGGAGAGCTGGTGCCAAGAACCATACAGGAAGGAGACACCAGTGAGACAAAGCCAAGCAAAAGCAAGAGAAACTTGAGGGGTGCCTGGCTGGCTCAGATGGTTAGCACATGCGACTCTAGATCTAGGGGCTGGTCTGTTTGAGCCCCATGTTGGGTTTAGAGATTACTTTAAAAAAAAATAAAACCTTAAAAAAAAAAAAGCAGGAGCAACTTGAGTGATGAAATATGGAAAGGGAATATGAGAATTAACTACTAAGTCTGTTCTATAGCACCTCCTGCACCACTACGTATCTGTATCATAAACAATAACAACTGATATTTACTAAGCCTTACTTTGTGCCAGACCATCCTATAAATACTTTATATGTTTTGTGATGTGTTTAACAGTCACAATTTGAAAATGCAGGTGCTCCTACAAAAGCACCCACTTTGTAAGAAAAGCAAAAACTGATTACATTTCTCAAATAAAATCTAAACACATCAGCATTCTTCTTGGGGCGGGGGGGGGGTGGCATTGACCAAAAACACCCCACTCTTTCGGCCTAAGTGGCTGCAACCTCTGCTACATGATCTTATTCATGAAGGTTTCCATTCTTTTTCACTGTCAATAACAACACTAAACACCAGCATCTGCTGAGTTTCAAGGCACAATACTACAAAAATAGACGTTATTCCACTTTATACACTAGGAAACCAAGGTTTAGGTAAGTCATTTGTGCGAAGTCATACAGCAGATACAGTGGAATTCAAATTTAGGTCTCTACCCTTTACTACCTTCTCTGTTCTCGTCAAAGTCATGTACAAAAGCACTCCTGGGTTAAAGAGTTGTTCCAGCAACTAACTGCTATTTTGATGCTGTCTTCTATGATACACAATGGGGAAAATGAAGTCACCATGCCAGGATTAGACTGAACGTCCACTTCTTTATTTATTTTTAATGTTTATTTATTTTTGAGAGACAGAGAGAGGGAAAGAGAGAGCGAGCGAGAGCAGGGGAGGGGCACAAAGAGAGGGAGACACAGAATCTGAAGCAGGCTCCAGACTCTGAGCTGGAGCTGCTACTGAGGCTCAAACTCATGGACCACAAGATCATGACCTGAGCCGAAGTCAGATGCTTAACCAACTGAACCACCCAGGGGCTCCCCACCCCCGCCGTCTACTTCTTTATTATCTATCATTAAAGACTGCTACTACCTTTCCTAATTAAAGTAAATATATTAGAGTTACAGATTTCCTAATGTGCTAGTGGCATTCTGCTAGGATGATGAACAGACCCACATAATAAACTACTATGATTAAGTTACCAAAACTGTTTTGCTACCAGACTACCAGAATATATACACCTCATGTAAATGTCAGTACTTCCCAAACATAAATGAAAACAATTTAGAAAGTAAAAGGAATTAATATATATTTTCAAAAATCATTTAATGATATGAGTGACCTTTAAACACAAATGCTGGTTCTGCCAGTCTTTTTCTTCTTAATTTCACCAATCATGTTCAAGCTGAGATCAATAATGAAGACAAGGCCATTTTAACTGCAAAAAGAAACTGCTTAATTGTTATGGAAGAACCTAATAAAAAGTACAAAACTTAAGATCATGATCAGAGCTCCTGGCCGACTCATGTTAGTAGAGCAGCAACTCTTGATCTGAGTTCAAGCCCCTCCCTGGATGTAGAGATTACTTAAAAATAAAACACCTTAAAAACTTAAGATAATGATCAATCTTCTCTCTTCTTGCCTGGAAATTACTATCCATAGCCAGATAGCTGACTGGCATATTCCTAACCACCAAGAGAACAAAACTGAAAAACATTAAAGAGATCCCTATACTACTAATATAGATTATATTTACCTCAAAAAAATGTTTATTTGCAAACGGGAACACACCAGAAATTGTTCATTAGCAGTAAAAAGCTTTCTTCTGAAATACCAATCTCAAGACAGAATATATGGAAAAAATAAAAAAAGATAAACGAAGAATACTCATCCAGAAGTTCTTAAATCAGGCTGTGACAAATCTGTGTCCAGCTCTTTTCAAAAAAAGAAATAAAATGTAAAGGCACCACTGACATCACTGCAATCAGGAACAATCTTACTGGCAGAGTATTAGAGTCTATGTCAAAGTAACAAAGATTTACCCACAAAACAGGCACAGAAGTGGCTTTTCCAAAGGCTTGCTAATATCAAATTTTCTGAGATTCACTTTGTCACCCCTGGGGCTGACTAACGGGCATGTAATAGCAGGCATAAAAGGTTTATATGAATTTCTACCATAAGAAGGGTTTGTCAGAGAAAATAAATTAGGGGCCTACACAGCCACTGATAGGAATTTTCTACAAATTATAAGACAGTGAATATTTTTTAACAGAGATACAATTCAGACCACCACTGGAAACTACCAATTTTGGAAAATAAGCTCAGAGGAGAAACTATCAGCTCCAGGGGGTGAGGTCCTTACACAAAGACTACTTCTCTAGTCTCTCCCTTGTTGACAAACCAGAAGGTGGACGTAAACAAAAGTTCAAAGACCATGGCACACACGTTGTGCTGCTCTCTTAACTGCTGTCAAAACCCCTAAGTAGCAAAACCACGCTTTGCCGACAGTGCCATGGCAGTCCATCTCATCTCTCTAAAGTAACCCCCACAGTATTAAAGACGTGACCAGCAGCACACACAAGTATCTGTAATGTGAGAAATTGCCCTTGGTCTTACAAGTGATAAAAATAGCAGAAACAGAACTTCCAGTGCCAGCTTCTTTAAAATGGTTCTTATCGTGCTTAGAAGAATACTTTGTCATGCTTTTTAGAGCATTTCTAGAAAGAAATTTGATGGGGCGCCTGTGTGGCACAGTTGGTTAAGTGTCTAATTTTGGATCGGGTTATGATCTCATGGGTCGTGAGTCAAGCCCCACCTCGGGCTGTCTGCTATCAGCACAGACCCTGCTTTGGATCCTCTGTCCTCCTCTCTCTCTGCCCCTTCCTGCTCCTTCTCTTTCTCTCTCTCCCCCTCTCGCTCTCAAAAATAAACAAAGAATAAACTAAAAAAGGAAATCTGGCCATATGCATCAAGCTTTATAAATGCTCATTCTCTCTGATCCAGGAATTCCACTTCTAGGATTTTAGCCAAAGCAAATAATCAGAAATATGATCAAAGACTTGTTAACAGACCTTTAACCTGGCACTGTGATGGCAAAAGTAGTAAAGTTAAAATAAATCAGAAATCATTAAGTATAGCATATATTCATTTATAAAATTTTATGCAGCTATTTAAAATATGTTTAAAATTGTTAAACAGACAAAATATATATGTGTGTAAGGTTCTAAAGCAGACTACAAATCCACATATATAAAAAGATATGAATGTATTCCCACACAGAGACATAAACAAAGTAAGACTAGAAGGTTAAAAAAAAAAAAAAAAAAAAAAGACTAAGAGGTAATATACTCAAATGTTAAAATTTCTTCAGTACTTTCTATATTTTGTATAATGCCTATGGGAAAAATCAGAAAGAATCTTCTAAAAACAAATTTGACAGTATTTTTGTCTTTAAAATATTAATACCTTTCAAGCCAATAATCGTCTTCTAAAAACATCTTGAATAACCACAATAAGGAACAAGTCCTACAAGCCAAGGTGCTCATTGTGCAGTTACTTTCAACAATAAGAAAAAAAACAGTTAAGGAATACTTTCAACAGGGGCGCCTGGGTGGCTCAGTCGATTAAGCGTTCAACTGTTGATTTCAGCTCAGGTCATGATCTCACAGTTTGTGAGTTCGGCCCCTTATGCTTGAGATTCTCTCTCCCTCTCTCTCTCAAAATAAACAAATTTAAAAATGTCTTCAAAAAAGAAAAATACTTTCAACAACAAGTTAGGGGTAGGACAGCAAACAGTAAATAAAAAGGTCAGTTATGGTATATCCAGAAGCAGTTTCTGCAGGAACAGCACTGTGAAAAAGAACAGAAATAGAATGGGCCTTTTTATAGCTGTTAGAATAGCTCATACTTATTGACTATGTTCTAGGCAGCAAAATGTATTACTTAATTCTCAAATTATAAAATAATTCCCAACTATCCTCCATTTCCCACTTTTTTTTTTTAATGGAGGAGGGAACTGAGGCAGAGAAAGGTTAAAAACTTGCCTAGAGGTACCCAGGCAGGCTGGCTCCAGTGTCCGACTCTTCCCAGGGTCCTATATCGGGGGGACCAAAATGTGGGGGGGGCTCCAACTGCTGGGCAACAAAGACTCAAGGGCCCATCCGGAGCCACAAAGCTGAACTAGACAAGAGCCTGTTAGGAACTCAAAAGCGGAGAAGGGGTTGTGCACACTACTCTGCCGCCCAACTGTGTATCTGAAGATAGGACAGCCACCCACACAGCCCGTCTGTGGCCAGAACTCTAGGATCCTTCTCCGTTAATTCAAGGATGATCAAAAGGAAATTAAGTCATCATGAGACTATAGGGAGTAAACTACTTAATGAGGAAAAAAGAAATCACATCCTGAATATATAAAAGAGAAGATTTCTGAAAATGACTTGCCTATTGGAAGAGAGAATACAGATATATAGACAAAAATTCATAGCAAAATTCAAATCCACAAGACAGTAAACAGTGAGCCAAATAAATAATAATGTAAACAAATTTGAAAAGAACTCAATCTGGAGGGGAAAGATAAAGATTAAAATAAAAGATAAATGAAAAAAAAATGGAAACCCAAACATCTATCAACTGATGAATGTATAAAACTTAGATAGTATATCATACAAAAGAGTATTATTTGGCCATAAAAAGGAATGAAGCATTGATACATAAACACACATGAACCATTAAAACATTATGTAAATGAAAGAAGCCAGACACAAAAAGTCACATATTTATATGATCCCGTTTATATAAAGTATCCACAATAAACAAATCTACAGAAACAAGAATAGATTTGGGTTTGCCAGGGACTTGGGAAAGGAGAAAATAGGCAATGACTACTAATGAGTACAAAGTTTCTTCTGGAAGTGCTAAAAATGTCCTACAGTTACACAGCTGATAGTTGCATAACACTGTGGATGTACTAAAAACCACTGCATTACAAATTTAAGGACAAATTTTAAGGTGTGTGAAAAATAGCTCAATAAAGCTGTTATTTAAAAAATAGTAGTTGGCAAACTTTTTCTGTAACATGGGTTTTGTGGGCTACACAGGGTCATTACCATATATTTCTTTTGTCTGGTTTGTTTTGATTTGTTTCAACTATTTAAAAATGTAAAAACCTTTCTTAGCTCAAGGGCCATACATAAACAGGCAGCGAGCCAGATTCGGCACAGAGGCCATAGTTAGCCAAATCTAGTTTAAAAATAAATCATTTTGGGGGCGCCTGGGTGGCTCAGTCGGTTAAGCATCCGACTTCAGCTCAGGTCAGGATCTCTCAGTTCGTGGGTTCGAGCCCCACGTCAGGCTCTGTGCTGACAGCTCAGAGCCTGGAGCCTGCTTCTGATCCTGTGTCTCCTTCTCTCTGACCCTCCCTTGCTCATGCTGTCTCTCTCTCTCAAAAATAAATAAATAAATAAAACATTAAACAATAAATAAATAAATAATTCTTAAATTTTTCCAAGGGACTACATGCCAAGTTAATGCTGATCTGTAAACTAAATAAAGATCTTTTATCAAACTTATAAATGGAGTTCCACAAATGTTATTAGGATAAAGGGACCAGGGAAAATGTACTAAACAGAATTTAATATTTTTATCAATAATTAAAAGTCATATAAATGGTAATAAAAACCACATTAAAAAATAAAGATAACTGCTCACATGAAAAGATGCTGAACACCATTAGCCATCAGGAAAACATAGATTCAAACCACAATGAGATACCATTACGTACCTATCAGAATGGCTAAGATAAAAAACAGTAACAATACCAAACACTGGTAAGGGTACAGAAAAATAAGACCAAACGTGACTGGTAAGAATGCAAAATGGCACAGCCACTGTGGAAAACAATTCAGCAGTTTCTTCAAAACCTGAACATGCGACTCTCCTATGGCAGAACGCACACCGGCACTCCTAAAGCAATTATCCCAGGGAAATGACAACTTATGGTCACAGACACACTTGAACATGAATGTTCATAGCAGCTCTATCTGTAGCAACTAAAACCCAGAATCTGCCCAGATGTCATTCCGCAGGTGAAAAAACTGCGGTACATCTACACCACAGCACAGCAACAAGAAGGAACGAACTACTACATGCAACAACTTGCTAAATCTCCAGGACCTTCTTCAGAGCAAAAAACAGGCCCAAAGGTGATATGATGATTCGATTCATAACAGTTTGGAAAAGACAAAATTCCAAAACTGAAGAATAAGAAATTAGAAGTTGGGGGTAGTTCCCCTACGCCCCACCCCACTAAGGGAAGGTGAGTGTGGTTATAAAACGAGCTACTCAGGGGCGCCTGGGTGGCTTAGTTGGTTACTCTCCCAACATCAGCTCAGGTCATGATCTCACAGATTGTGGGTTTGAGCCCTGCATCAGGCTCTGTGCTAACAGCTCAGAGTCTGGAGCCTGCTTTGGATTCTGTGTCTCCCTCTCTCTGCCCCTCTCCCACTCATGCTGTCTCTCTTTCTCAGAAATAATTAAAAAACATTAGGGGCGCCTGGGTGGCTTAGTCGGTTAAGCGTCCGACTTTCGCTTAGGTCATGATCTCGCGGTTCGTGGGTTCGAGCCCCACATCGGGCTCTGTGCTGGCTGCCAGCTCAGAGCCTGGAGCCTGTTTCAGTCTGTGACTCCCTCTCTCTCTGACCCTCCCCTGCTCACGCTCTCTCTCTCTCTCTCCTAGAAATAAAAACATTAAAAAATTTTTTAAAAAAACATTAAAAAAATTTTTTAAATAAAAAAAAGTTTTAAAAGGGCTGCTCAAAGGTCTCTTGTGGTTTGAACTATTTGGGATTTTCATTATGATGGTGAATATACAAACCTACACAGGTGATAAAATTATACTGAACTTGGGGGCACCTGGGTGCCTCAGCCAGCTGAGCATCTAACAGGTGGCTCAGATAAGTGTCTAACTCTTGATTTCAGTTCAGGTCATGATCCAGGGCTGTGGGGTCGAGCAACACATCAGGCTCTGCACTGAGCACGAAGCCTGCGTAAGATATTCTTTTTCGGGGCGCCTGGGTGGCTCAGTCGGTTAAGCATCCAACTTCGGCTCAGGTCATGATCTCGCAGTTTGTGGGTTCAATCCCCACATCGGGTTCTGAAGGCTCAGAGCCTGGAGCCTGCTTCAGAGTCTGTGTCTCCCTCTCTCTCTGCCCCTCCCCCACTCACACTCTGTCTCTCTCTCTCTCTCTCAAAAACAAACATTAAAAAAAATAATAAAGATTTTCATTTTTTTCTCTCTCTACCCCCTACGCCTGCCCTTCTGCCCCCCTATCCCACTCGCTCACTCTTCTAAAATAACAGAAAGAGGCCCTTTATCTTCATGAATAAAATTTCCATACAACATTTAAAATACACACACACACACACACACACACACACACACTGAACTTAATACACACACACACAAATGAGTTCAAAACTGGAAAAATCTGAGTAAGACTTGGATTTTTATCAACGTCAGTATCTTAGCTGTGCTGTCATGTTACACAACATTACCTGCAAGATGTTATTAACAAATGTTATACTGTAAAATGTTACCACTGGGGAGAAATCTGGCAAAGTATGTAAGGGATCATACACCGTATTTTTTTTTACTCTGTATTATTTCTTACAATAGTACGTGAGTTGACAATAACTAAATCAAAATTTTAAATTAAAAAAAGACAGCTGTGGGACACCTGGGTGGCTCAGTCAGTTAAGCATCCAGTCAAACTTCAGCTCAGATCCTGATCTCACAGTTAAGTTCGAGCGCCACTTTGGGCTCTCCACTGTCAGCATGGAGCTTGCTTTGGATCCTCTGTCCCCCTCTCTCTCTGCCCCTCTCCCTTTCACTTGCTCTCTTTAAAAAATAAAATAGACAGAGGAAGGAAGGAAGGGAGGGAGGGAGGGAGGGAGGAAGGAAGGAAGGAAAGAAAGAAAAGAAAGAAAGGGAAAAGGCAGGAAGACAGGCAGACAGAAGGGTGGCTCGGTCAGATTTTGGCTCAGGTCATGATCACAGGGTCATGGGCTCAAACCTCACATCAGGCTCCACCACGTAGCCTGCTGGGATTCTTTTTCTCCCTCTCTCTGTCCCTTACCTGCTTGTTCTCTCTCTCTTTCTCTCTCTCTCTCAAAATAAGTAACATTAAAAAAGAAAAGACCACTATAAAGAAATAATGAAAATACAACTTAAAAATGATAGTTCCAAAATATGAGAACAGAGAGTTGCTGGAGGGGTTGTGGGGGGGGGGGATGGGCTAAATGGGAAAGGGGCATAAGGAATCTACTCCTGAAATCATCGTTGCACTATGTGCTAACTTGGATGTAAATTAAAAAGTATTTTTTAGAAAAGAATAAAATTCAAAAAAAATTGATAGCTCCAAAAAGAACATAGTTCCTGAGCAAAAATAAACTAAAATTAGCAAATATATAACCAAAAGAACGTTTTTCTCAAGCTACAAAAAAAAAAGTCTCACTCAAATAGCACATAAAAATCACATCCGGAACAAGCTATACTAAAGTTGGAGTACTCCTTCAGTATCCCAGCAGGGGGGGGAAAGAGCTTACTCTTGATTCTCTAGAATACTACATGCCAAAGACATTAAAATATACAAACTATGGCCAAAGATTTTGTCTTGATACAACTATCTTTCACATATTAAGGCAACAGGAACACAACACAGAAAAGTAATAAAAACATGCCACCCACATTCCATCTTTCAAGTAATGAGCATTCTAGCTGAATTAAAATTAAGCACACAAAACGGATAAACAGTCACAAAACCATTTAATGGAATACTACTAAGAAATAAAAAGAACCAATATACTGTTATATACAACATAGATTCTCAAATGCATTATGCTAAGTGAAAAAAAAACAGATTCAAAAACTAAATACATTTACAGTTTATGACATTTTGGAAAAGGCAAAACTAGAGGGGCAAAAGACATACTCATGGTTACCAGCAGCTGGAAATGGAGTTAAGAACTGACTATGAAGGGGCTCCATGGAACATGGGGAAGGGTCAAAACTGTTTCATATCTTGATCATGGTAGTTACAAGAATATATGCATTTGTCAACACCTATAAAAGTGTATACTAAAATAATATATTTTACCATATATAAATTATATCCTAAAAACAGAAAAAATAATTACACAAGAGGTAGAATAGCTTTACAAAGATCTAGCAGTATTTTTCCCATCCCTTGATTCAAACTGCAAATATGGATAAACAAAATATTCATTACAGCACCACCTACAATGGTAAAAATTTAGAAGCTTAAATGACCAATATTAGGAAATTATATAGAAAAGAGTGAGGTCATTAAATATAATGGAATATTACATAACCTTAAAATTATCTATGGAAATATTGTCACAAAACTATAATCACGGAAATGTTTTTATTTTATCTGAACTTGTTCCAAAAAGGATTCAGAGTGACTTACAAAACCAAGTAAATTCAAATAGTGAGAAAATTAAGGCAAAAGGAAAATAAGAAGAGCCTTGTTTATAAAATGTATGCAACTGAGTCCAATATACTTGCTAGAAATGAACCATAAATTTAGCTCTAACTTCTCCAATGGTTATACTCTGGTTTCTCTTCAGATCGCATAAATCTTTCGCCTTTTTAACTTCTCCAATGGTTGACCAAAACACGTTTTTATAATTTTGTAATTGGATGTACTTTCCAAAATATTTACAATGAGCATTTTTAGATTTTAGAAATCAAAAGTACCTACTAGCTATTATTTTTAATGGGAGGGAAGAACATTTTATTTGATTTTTAAATCACTGTTTATGAGGATACACAGAATGGAACTGAGCCATGGAAAGAGTCCTTAGTTCACCTATAACAGAAACAAAATTATATTCATTGTCAATAAAAATGACCCTTCTTTTAACATATCTGCATACATACATAGGTTTTTTAAGTAATCTCTACACCCAACATCGGGCTCAAACTCACAACCCCAAGATGAAGAGTTGCACGTTTAGGGGGCACCTGGATGGCTAAGTCGGTTAAGCGTCCGACTTCAACTCCAGTCATGATCTCGCAGTTTGTGAGTTCAAGCCCCACATCTGGCTCTGTGCTGACAGCTCAGAGCCCGGAGCCTGCTTCAGATTCTGTGTCTCCCTCTCTCTCTGCCCCTCCCCTGCTTGTGATCTATCTCTCAAAAACAAACATTAAAAAAATTTTTTTAGAAAAAGAGTTGCACATTCAACCGACTGAGCCAGCCAGCTGGTCCCTCTGCATGTATTTTTAGTTGTAAAGGGAATAAACACTGCTGAGATAACACACAGTTCCTTGAGTTGAACATTTCATTATTACTGTTACAGTTAAAAACAACTGGCACAAGAACTAGAAGTTTCCTCTAGCTATCAAGTCTTCAACCAGGAGGCCTACAAAATGTCTTCCTCCATTTAGCAGCCCTGTCACAAACCCTCACTACTCCTCTGTTTCAACACTCCATTGTACTATGTAAGGCAATAAGGAATTTCCATTGACTAAATCTACCCAGATAAATCACAGCAACATAATTAAGAAGGCAGCTACCAAGCACATCAAATAGCTCATTCTGGACTTTATGATCCTAAAAGAGTACATAATACATAAACCCAAAACTGCATCTGTGGGAGAATATATTTTTGAGTTTTATCTCCTCTGTGCGCCTGGGTGGCTCACTCAGGCACTCACGCTCTTGGTCATGATCTCAGTTTGTGGGTTCAAACTGTATCGGACTCAGTGCTGGCAGCATGGGGCCTGCCTGCTTAGGATTCTCTCTAACCCTCCCTTGCTCCTGCTCTCTCTCTCTCATAAAAAATAAACTTAAAAAAAAGTAAGAAGTGCTAATCAAATTAATCTCTTAATCACTGGCATGTATTAATTTAATTCTTTATAGAATTCCCCCTGATGTTAGGCAACTAGTAAACCTTCATTTGCCCCTTTTTTGAGCACAGTTACTATCTTTAGTTCCTTACCCTTAACACAGTTTGTATTACTGTGAGGTCTTGAAGTATGGAAGTTTTCCCTCTTGGGGTTGAAAAGAACTTCAGCTATAGCAAACTTATCAGGTCTTAAACTTGATTATGGGTGCTGTGGGTGCCATGGAATAATGTTTGAAACTGGATTTTTTTTTAACGTTTATTTTTGAGAGACAGAGAGAGACAGAGCATGAGCAGGGGAGGGGCAGAGAGAGAGGGAGACACAGAATCTGAAGCAGGCTCCAGGCTCTGAGCTGTTAGCACAGAGCCCAATGCAGGGCTCGAACCCACATACCATGAGATCGTGACCTGAGCTGAAGCTGGATGATTAACCGACTGAGCCACCCAGGCGCCCCAAAATTGGATTTAAAATTCACAACACATAGGAGTTTTTGTCTTCCCATTAAAAACAATGTCTTTTAGGTAATTTTGAATTCTGAAAACAATAAACCCTGGCTGCAAACATTTTGGCAAGTACAGACAACTACAAAATGGTATAAAGGCTACTGAGAAAATTAAAGCAGGTAAGGGGGACAGAACTGTAATTTAAATGGTATTCATGGAAGGCCTCAAGAAGAAAGTAACATTTAAGCAAAGGACTTGGAAGGAGGTGAGGGAGCAACTTTTATAGCTACCTATGGAGAAGCATTTATACCTTAGGGGATGAGGTATACCTGTGATTCCAGAAATAACAAGAATTATCTTAAGGTCACTCCAAAATGCCATTAAAATACAGGAATTAAAGTGTAGGCCTAGGCAGAAAACATATCAGGAGTTGCCGCTCGGGAATTAAAAGTGGCCTGTGGGGAGCAGGGGGAAAGTGGCCCGTGAAACTTCTGGAGAAGATGGGAATTGTCATTCTGATTACAGTGATATTTCATGGGTGAATACTCTATGTCAGAACTATCATATTATACATTTAAAACATGTGTTTTATTATATCAATTATACTCAATAAAAAGTAATTTAAAAAAATTCTAGCCTTAGAGCCCTAGCCCTCATGGTTTTGATTTCGAGTCCCACACTGGGTAAGCAGCAGCCCTGCTTCAGGTGAGCCCCTCTTCTCTCTCTCTCTTTCTCTCTCTCTGCCCCTCCTGAGATTTTCTCTCTTTCTCCGCCCCTCAGTCACTTGTGCCTTCTCTCTCTCAAAAAAAAAAAAAAAAAAAAAATCTGGGGCACCTGGGTATCTCAGTGGGTTAAGTGTCCGACTTCAGCTCAGGTCATGATCTCGCGGTTCATGGATTCTAGCCCCGCATCGGGCTCTGTGCTGACAGCTAGCTCAGAGCCGGGAGCCTGTTTCAGATTCTTTGTCTCCCTCTCTCTCTGACCCTCCCCTGCTCATGCTGTCTCTCTCTCTCTCAGAAATAAATAAAACATTTAAAAAAAAATTTTTTTAATCTACAAAAATAATATATATACCAACAGAGAAAATAAACAATACTCACACAGTGTTGGCAGAAATTTAAATTTGTAGAACATGGAAGTCTGAAGAATAATGTGGAAATATGTACCAAAATCTTAAATACATTCCTTTGTTTAATTTGTCAATTTCACTTCTGTAAATATAGTCTAAAGAAATGACAGCAGAGGGGCACCTGAGTGTCTCAGTAGGTTAAGTGCCCAACTTTGGCTCAGGTCATGATCTCACAGTTTGAGTTCAAGCCCTGCCCCAGGCTCACAGAGGCCACTTCAGATCTTCTGCCCTCCTCTCTCTGCCCTCCCCCCTCGTTTTTTCCCTCTCTCAAAATAAATATATTAAAAACTTTTTTTAAATGGCCACAGAACATAAAAATAAAACTACCATATTCTTACTACAGCATTGTCTAGAATGTCAAAAGCTGAAAATACTCTATAAATTCACTGATGTGGGAGAAGTCAGTCAAAATAAATTACTGCAGCAAGGCCCTTAAGGAAGATACAAACGTTACTGACCTGAAAGGATAGCCACAATATATTAAGGGCAAAAAGACTACGATACAATGTGTTCCCACATGTGTAATATGTAATATACTTAGAATGTTCCCACTTGGCTTAAAACTACAACACACTCATAAATCTGTGTTTATATATACAGACACAGAAAACACCTAGAAGGAAAATGACCTGTGCTGTTGAAAATATTTTACTTTGAAAAAGTTAATGAAAATGTTTAGATCATAAAAAATTTCCATTTTAGACATAAAGTAGACTAGTGGTCGCTAAAGGAATGAGGGAAGTGGACAGTGACTGGTACTGGGTACATGGTTTCTTTTTGGCATAATGAAAACGTTCTAAAATTTGACTGCGGTGATGACTGCACAACTCAGTGAATACTTAAAACCACTGAACAGTGCATTTTATTCTATTTTTTGAGACAGAGGCTGAAACAGAGAGTGAACGTGCAGGGGAGACGAGCAGACGATGGGGGGAGAGGGAGGGAGGGAGGGAGGGAGGAGGGGTAGAGGGGCAGAGAGAGAGAGAGAGGGAGAATCTTAGGCAGGCTCCTCACTCAGCGTGGAGCCCAACGTGGGGCTCGATCCCACAACCCCGGGATCATGACCTGAGCTGAAATCAAGACAGCACCACCTAGGCACCCCTGAATAATACACTTTAAGTGAGTAAATTGTGAGGCACCTGAGTGGCTCAGTCAGTTAAACATCCAACTTTGGCTCGGGTCATAATCTTGGAGTTCTCCAGTTCGAGCCCTACATCAGGCTCTGTGCTGACAGCTCAGAGCCCAGAGCCTGTTTCAGATTCTGTCTCCCCTCTCTCTGCCCCTCCCCAGCTCACGCTGTATCTCTCTCTCAAAAAATAATTTTTTATTTAAAAAATTCTTAATAAACAAGTGAATTGTATGGTATGTGAATTACATCTCAAAATTTTTTAAAATTCTGCTTTAGAACAAAGTCCATAACCATAATACAGAATAAAAACTGTTAAAAATCAGTTTGGGGGCACCTGGCTGGCTCAGTTAACAGAGCATACGACAATTTTTTTTTTAAGTTTATTTATTTAAAAGAGATACAGAGCAGACAGAGAGAGAGAATCCCAAGCAGGCTCTGTTCTGTCTTTGCAGAGCCTGATGCGGGGCTCAAACCCATGAACTGTGAGATCAGGACCTGAGCTGAAACCAAGAGTCGGATGCTTAACCAACTGGGCCACCCAGGCACCCCCAGAGCATACAACTCTTGATCTCGGGGTCATGAGCTCAAGCCCCACAGTTGGTATAGAGATCACTTAACAAATAAAGATTTAAACAATAAATAAAAAATAAAGATAAAGTTCAGTTTGTAACTTATACTATGCCCCAATAAAAAGCTTGAACCCAAACAGTACCTCTTAAAAACCTTCAAATAGGAAAAATGAGTCACTAGTCTTAAAAACAATTAACTACTGACAATATAGGGTTAAATTACAACTCTGATCCTATGTTCATAGTGTACTTTCTGTACTCTCTTCTTGAACTATGTCAGTACAGAATATTCACTTCAGAGAACAGGAATGAACTCTGTAACTGTATCAGGTTGAAAAAGTATGGCACTGTGTTCCAATAAGTGATGTAACTATGAACAGAAACAAGGTTTTAATGTTTTACAAATTAAAGAAAGTAAATCTTGCTCCCCCAGCCCCTTCTGTTTGCCCATCTTTTAGGGTTTCAAGGAAGGTCAAAAGGCGGGGGAGGGGGACAAAACAAGAAGAAAAAGCATAAAACCAGAGCTGACAAGAATTAATTTAAAAGTTCTTTAACACAACCTTTCAATAAATGCTAACTGGCTCCTTCTCTTCAAGCCCCAAAGCCTCTCATTAAACTAAGACCACACAGTTCTGTTATACCTCACACCTTATCAATTCAAAATAACATCTTAATACCCTTCGAAATAAAACATTCCACTCAACAAATCTCTTCAATATGCCCTGAAAACATACTGTATCCATTCATCATTCAGGAGGTAGACACTACATGCCAGGCACTGGGGATGCAAGGCTGAAAGACTCTTCAGGAGGACCCACCACAGCAGCTGCCAACCACAGTGTGCCCGAGGGTCCCTAGGGTGTGTGTTTAAAAAAACACAAGAACTGCGTCTCATCACTGGAGATTTTGATTCAGTAGGTCTGGCCTTACGCCCAAGAATGTGTTTACTGAAACCGCTTCCTAGCACCCAATGGTGAAAGAAAAAGTAAATATTTCACTCCACTACAGGGAGCTGAATGTTGCAATAAGATGAGTATCAAGTATGACAGCAGCACCAACAAGACACCCAATCTCGAAGAAAAGAGTAGAATAATGGGGAGAGTTTACCAGAGATGAGGATACTTTAGTTGAAACCTGAAAGATGAGAAAGTGGCAAAGTGGATGAAAACAGAAAGGAGTTCCAAACAGAGAAAACTGCATAAGTAAAATAGCACAACTATGCTGAGGAATTACACACACTATAAAACTAGCAGGTATGTTCAGAAAATTACAAATACTTCAATACAGCTGAAGTAGAGTAACAGTAAAGACCAGTAAGCGGGTACAAAACATGATGGACCTAAATTAGTCTGTGCTGAAGAGTTTAGAATCTATTCTAAAAGCAACTGAAAAACAAAATACCAAAATTTAGGCAAGGTTGAGACAAGAGATTTGTGTCTTCAGAAATATCAATTTGGCAGCAACACAGAAAATAGGGGAGGCAGGCAGCACAGAAAACCAATCAGAAGACTACTGTAAATGTCCTGGCAAGAAATATGAGCCTATCAAATATAGCAATATAAATATAACCTTGGAATTGTTTGTTGGAGGCTGGAGGCAGGGATCTAAGATTCCTAAGTTGCCTGTAATGGGGATGGCATCCACAGAAACAGGATGTAGGGAATGACAGACACTAAGCAAGTTCAGTTTTGAACAGCATCATATCACTCACTGAGGACCTATTATGCATCCAGGATTTAGCTCCTATAGTTAGACATACAAACTAAACTCTTACTGGTGTCCCTAAACTTTAATATATGCACAGCAGATAGAGCTTAAAATGTGTGATGTGGAAAAAGAGGCCTGTGTGTGCGTTTTAGGGAAAAGGTGAATACTCCATGAAGAATGGTACGTCTCCAAACAGACTGGGCTGGTGGAAAGGGCACGAGGCAATCACCTTCAACATATATCATCTGAGACCATAAAACATGCTAGCTCATTTTTCTTTCCCTGCATTCCCTCATTCATAAAATGGAAACGATAAAAACCAACAGAGTTACTGGGGATTCAAATCATACGTAAAAAAGACTAAAACGGTTTCAGAACACAACGAATTACATGTCATTATTACTTCTAGATACAGAAAGGCAGTACTCAATATTAAAATTTCTTCTAGATCTCACTAGATACACTCAACCTATCCTAGCAACCTCTGCTCAAAACACTAACTTTTTTTTTATTAAAACAGAGATAATTAATGTAAAAGAGATCACTGCATCAGAAAAAAAGTCAAATGATTTCCAAGATCTTTTCCAGTACCAAAATTCCACTGCAAATGTACTGGCTAATTCACTTTCATTCAATACAATAAATCAAGCTCTTTTTCTTTAAATACATATTTTTCTTTGTTTTTTTTTTTTTAGCAATTTTATTTATTTATTTATAAGTAAGCTCTACATTCAACATGGGGCTTGAACTCATGACCCCGAGATAAAGAGTCACATGCTCCACAGACAGAATCAGCCAGGTGGTTTAAACCTATTGAAATTTCAGGGTTTGAAATCTGGAAAATACAAAACACGAGATGTAATCGAATTGCCCATAATCTCCCCACCCTTCCAAATAAAAGCAATATTTTGCTCTACTTCCTCCCAGTCCTTTTCCATGTACACCACTCTTAATAGATACACAGAACTTAAAGCCCATTTTCTAGATAATAAATTAACAATTGAAGGAACTGTATTTAATATAAAATTAGGCTGGGGCGCCTGGCTGGCTCAGTCAGTAGAACATGCAACTCTTGATCCTGGGGTTGTGCGTTCAAGCCCCACATTGCATTTAGAGATTACTTCAAAAAATAAAATGGGGCACCTGGGTGGCTTAGTCAGGTTAAGTGTCTGACTTCGGCTCAGGTCATGATCTCACAGTTTGTGAGTTCCAGCCCCGCATCGGGCTCTGTGCTGACAGCTCAGAGCCTGGAGCCTGCTTCCAATTCTGTGTCTCCCTCTCTTTCTGTACCCACCCTACCCTCCCCCTGCCCCGCTTGTGCTCTATCTGTCTCTCAAAAATAAACAAACTTTAAAAAAAATTTTTTTAAGAAAGTGAAATACACACACACGATTAGTCTCATCTGATCTGTGTCACCCAAACACACCACAGCCCCATCTTTAGCATTCATTTCAACACTCACTGAATTCTCATCTCGAAAAAAATTTCTTTATAATTTCTTTCTCACTTCATGAAACTAAGTTTCTTCATAGAAAGAACAATATATTAATTTCACTGGTTTGCATTTTACTGGGCTTCTGACACATATAAGTAGGATCTCCTTAATTTGGCCAACTGGGGAAAAAAAGAACAATCTGAATCAATAAATTCTTAGCAAATTAAGGAACATTTTTTTAATTAACAGCAGGTATGGTGCTTTTAAATACATACAATAACTAGAATTAGGTTAATGAACTGTTCCGTTGTTAAAGTCATTAGGGAACTTCCTTAACAGAGAAAAATGATTTTTCATTAGTGGATCAACTGATTATATAATCATGACATCTAAAGAATAGAGTTTCCTAAAAACACCTGTTCTCTATAATTTAAGTACACCTCTTCCCAGCGTTGTAAACAAGTTTATTTATGCTGTTAACCTGAAAACACTTACTTCATAGAGAAGAAAGTTACTATTAGTTCCAGTAAAACTTATTGCTTAGAAAAACCCCAAATCCATGGTGGAAGGTTGTAAATAAACTAACCCTCCCAAGCTTATTTCTAAAAAGCATTGACACATGTATGACAAAAAATCTCAACGAAACAGGTATAGAGGAAACATACTTCAACATGATAAAGGCCATTTATGACAAAGTACATCATACTTGAGGGTGAAAAACTGAAAGCTTTTCCCCAATAATCGGAACAAGACAAGGATACCCATTCTCGCCACTTTCATTCAACACAGAACTGGAAGCCCTGGCCACAGGAGACAAAAAAAGAAATGACATCCAAATTGGTAAGGACGAAGTAAACTGTCACTATTTGCAGTTGACATGATACTATTACAAAAAAGAACCTAAAGATTCCACTAAAAAAACCATTACAATACATGAATTCAGTAAAGTTGGAGGATGTAAATTAACATACAGAAATCTATTGCATTTCTATTCACTAATAAGGAATGATGACAAAGAGAAATTAAGAAGACAATCTCAGGACACCTGGGTGGCTCAGTCAGTTGAGCATCTGACTCTTGATTTTGGTTCAGTTCTTGATTTCATGGTTTGTGAGATCGAGCCCCACTCAGGGCTTTGCACTGACAGCACAGAGCCTGCTTGGGATTCTCTCTCCCTGTCTCTCTGCCCCTTTCCCACTGGTGCTCATACACTCTCTCTCTCTCAAAATAAATGAACATTTTTTTAAAATCTCATTTATAATTGCATCAAAAAGAATAAAACACTTAGAAATAAATTTAACCAAGGAGGTAAAGACCTGTACTCTGAAAACTGTAAGACACTGATTAAAGAAATTGAAGATGACACAAATAAATAGAAAAGTATACCATGATTACAGAATGGAAGAATTAATAGTTAACAATGTCCATATACCCAAAGCAATCTACAGATTCAATGCAATCCCTATCAAAGTATCAAGAACACTTTTCACAGAACTAAAATAATCCTAAAATTTGTACAGAACCAAAAAGAACTCAACAACAACAACAAAAACCACCACCACCACCAAATAGCAAAAGCAATCTCAAGAAAGAACAAAGCGGCCAGAGGCATGCTCCCAGATTTCAAACTATACTAGAAAGCTACAGTAATCAAAATAGTATGGCACTGGTACATAAAGACACAGATCAACAGAGACTAGAGAGCGAAGAAATAAATCCACACATATATGGTCAGTTAATCTACAACAAAGGAAGAATATACAATGGGGAAAAGACAGTCTCTTTGATAAATCATGTTAAAAGAACTGGACAACTATAGGCAAAAATCTGAAATGGGACCACTTTCTTCTACCATACAAAAAAATAAACTCAAATGGATTAAAGACCTAACTGTAAAACCTAAAGCCATGAAACTCCTAAAAGAAAACAAAGGCACAGTAAACTCTTAGACAGGAGTCTCCTGTATTTTTGGATCTGTCTCCTCAGGCAAGGGCAAAAAGAAAACAAATGCAAAAATAAATAATTAGGACTACATTCAACTAAAAAAGCTTTTTCACAGTAAAGGAAACCATCAACAAAATGAAAAGTCAACCTACTGAATGGAAGGTGATATTTGTAAATGATATAACTGATAAGAAGTCAACATCCAAAAACATATGAAGAACTCATACAAGTCACCACCAAAAAAACCCCAAATAATCTGATTTAAAAATGCACAGAGGACCTGGATAGACATTTTACCAAAAGACAAACAGATGGCCAACAACCACGTGAAAAGATACTCAACATTATTAATCATCACAGAAATATAAATCAAAACCACAATGAGATACTCCCTTGCACCTGTCAGAATGACCAGTATCAAAAAAACAAGAAGTGGGGTGCCTGGGTGGCAGAGTCAGTTAAGCATCTGGTTCTTGACTTTGGCTCAGATCACAATCTCACATTTCATAAAATCGAGCCCTGCGTGGGGCTCTGCACAGACAGCAGGAGCCTGGTTAGAATTCTCTCTCCCTCTCCCTCTGCCCCTCCTCTCTCTCTCTCCCTCCTTTCTCTCTCTCTCTCTAAGTGTATCAACTTTAAATATAGACTTTAAAAATGTAAAAAAAAGTGATGAATCACTGGCTTCTACTCCTGAAACCAATACTATACTGTATGTTAACTAACTTAAATTTAAATAAATTAGTTTTAAAAAGAAAAGAAAAGGTGCTAAGAAAATATGTTCCTTTAAAGTGCCCTCCTTTAATGCTCATTACCATTTAGCCCATCCCCCACCCATCTCCTTTCCAGCAACCCTCAGTTTTAAGAGTCTCTTATGGTTTGCCTCCCTCTGTTTTTATCTTATTTTTCCTTTCCTTCCCCTATGTTCATCTGTTGTGTTATTTAAATTCCACATATGAGTGATATCATATGATATTTGTCTTTCTCTTACTGACTTATTTCGCTTAGCATAATACACTCTAGTTCCATCCATGTTGTTGCAAATGGCAAGATTTCATTCTTTTTTATCATCTCCAGGGTTTTTCTGTTGAGCATTTAAGGATATAAATAATAAAGCCCTTATTTAAAAAAAAAAAAAAAAAAAGACAAGTAACAAGTGTTATTGAGGATATGGAGAGAAGGGAATCTTTATGCTTAGTTGGTGGGAATGTAAAGTGGTAGGTACAGCCACTGTGGAAAACAATGTGGTTTCCTCAAAAAAGTTAAAACCAGAAATTCCATACAATCCAACAATTCCACTTGTGGGTATTTATCCAAAGAAAATGACAACACTATTTCAATAACATACATGCACCCCTATGTTCCCTACAGCATTATTTACAATAGCCAAGATATGGAAGCAACCTAGTGCCCACTGACAGATGAAGGGATTAATAAAGTTGTTGTGCATATATTTACAATGGAATATTACTTATTCACAAAGAATGAAATCTTTCCATTTGTGAAAACATGGATGGTCCCAGAGGGTATTCTGCTAAATGAAATAAATCATACAGAAAAAGACAAATACAGTACCATTTCATGTACCTGTGGAATCTAAAGAACAAAACAAGTGAACCAACAAAACAAAGCAAACACGAACTCATAAATACAGAGAACAAGCTGGCGGGGGAAAGGGGTAGAGGGAGGGGCAAAAAGGTGAAGGGGATTAAAAGGTATAAACTTCTAGTTATAAGACAAGTAAGCCATAGGCGGGGTAAAGTATAATATGTAGAACAGTCAATAACACATAAGTTCGTATGGTAACAAATGGTAACTAGACTTACCATGGTGACCATTTCATAATGTTTACGTCAACTTGCTGCATTATATATCTGAAACCAATACGTCAACTATACTTCAATAAAAATTTAAATTTAAAAGTTATAAAAAAGATACAGGGGTGCCTGGCTGGCTCAGTTGGTAAAGCACGCAACACTTGACTCTTACTGGGCCTAGAGCTCATATTTAAAAAAAAAAAAAAAAAAAAAAAGGGCCTACAGAAAAGTGCCACCAGACATCTAGAGTTTGTGATTCAGATTCTGGGTTTGAATCAATCATTAAAAAGATAAAACCACTGGGGGGGGGGGGGGGCAACGCCTGAGTGGTTCAACTGGTTAGGCATAGGACCTTGGCTCAGGTCATGGTCTTATGGTTCATGGGTTCAAGCCCCACATCAGGCTATGGAGGTGACAGCACAGAGCCTGCTCGGAATTCTCTGTCTCCCTCTCTCTCTGCCCCTGTCCAGCTGTGCACGCACACGTGCTCCGTCTCTCAATAAGTAAATAAATATTTTAAAAAATGAAACTTATGCCCTTTTAAAAATCTTTAGGTACCCAGGGGCACCTGAGTGGCTCAGTCGGTTGAGGCTTCGACTTCGGCTCAGGTCATGATCTCATGGTTTGTGAGTTCAAGCCCTGTGTCAGGCTCTGTACTGACAGCTCAGAACATGGAGCCTGCTTCAGATTCTGTGTCTCCCTCTCTCTCTGCCTCTCCCCTGCTTGCACTCTATCGCTCTCCCTCGCTCTCTCTCCCCCTCTCAATAAACATTAGAAAAATAATTTTTAATAAATAAATAAAAATAAATAAAACATGATGCTAAGGGAAAGCAGCCAGTCACAAAGGACTACATATCACAGGATGCCATGTATATGAACTGTTCAGAACCGACGAGTCACAGACACAGAAAGTGGACTGGTGGCTGCCAAGGACTAGAAGTGAACGTCAGCGGGTACAGTGTTTGGGGTGCTGAAATGGTCTAAAACTGACTGTGATAATGGCTGGACAACTCTGCGAATACACCGAAAACCACTAAACTGTACACTTTAAATGGATGAATTATGTATCAATAAAGCAGCCATTAAAAAGAATCTTCAGGGCCCTCAATTTCCACAAACCTAAGAATTTTTCTGATGAGATTCATAAATACACTAAGGGTACTTTAACCATAAAAGAGCACTTACTAAGGCAATAAACAGACTATGCCTGCTAACTCTTCTGAAACCATAACTGAGGCACTTTAAAATCCACAGTTCCCAAAAATATGGAAACACAGAACAAACATGGAAGGGCATTCCTCTGGAATAGATCCAGCAACTCTTCAACTGCAGATTTTATCACCAATGCCATGTACTCCCTTCAGGCCCAAGGTCTTTAGTCGAACTTCCAAATATTAAAGTCACCCAACATAATACCAGTCACGGGCCACCATTTCTCAAGACAGTAACAGGCAGAGCGCGAGGTGCCGGAGCCGTGGCGGGCTGCAGCCACCCTCTCCCTGCGGCTCCTTACTACGTCCCGAAGATGAAGAAACTGAACGCAAACGACTGAGCAAAGAGGGCCAGAAATCCCTCCACCAAAAAATACTACTACTCACTCTATCCTCGGCACTAACTACTCTCTTGGAAGTGTACTGATTGGCAGTTCTCCGTTCCTCTGTAACCGTTACACCATTCCCAAGGACGGATAGATTCTAAGCAAGTGCTAGAACTTATTTTTAAGTATTTTTTCCACAATACCCAGAAGGATAATAATTCTGTAATCTGGCTTAGCCTATAGAAAGTATTCAGCAAATGCTGTCGCCTAGAGAAAATGGACAAATGCACAAAAGCTAGTTGTTGTTTTTTTTTATACTGGAACCCAATTCTTAAAAACTGAAAATAGTTCCAGTCAAAAAAAGGGATCCTTTTGACTGAGTACATACAGGTTAAGTCTTTGTGAACTCCAAATATAATGAAAAAGGCTTCAAGAGTACAGGTGTAAAACAAACTTTGAAAGCTCTGACTACTCGCCTTTAAGGGATGATGTTAAATGGCAATGGCCCAAGTGCTGAAACATCTAAGCAATCTACCAAAAAGAGGCTCATAGTGTAACACAATCATTCAGCAGGGACAATAGAAAAAGACCTCCAGGAAATGAGGGGATTCTCAGTATGGGGAATACTTGGGATCCCTCCTAGTTTAACGCAGTATTAATTATGAATGTAAAGACTAACTAACAGACACTGGAGAGTACAGATGTATCAACGGTGAGTGTCAAGATACCAATAGAAGAGGACAACACCAAGTGAAAGAAAATGGGGATACAGAGTCAAAGGGAAGGTTCACCCAGTGAACTCTGCCTGACTATCTCGAATTATCTCCCACCAACTGTCGATCTACAGTGGTAGATACTGATATATCCCAGTGGCAAAGACTACAAGCAAAAGTGGAAATGATGTGTTGAGTTGTCCTCTAAATTTCTTAAAATCTTTTTTTTGAACTTATTTATTTTTGAGAGAGACACACACACACATCATGAGCTGGGGAGGGGCAGAGAGAGAGAAAGGGAGACACAGAATCCAAAGCAGGCTCCAGGCTCTGAGCTGTCAGCACAGAGCCCAACACGGGGCTTGCACTCTCAGACCAAACCATGAGATCATGTCCTGAGCTGAAGTCGGAGGCTTAACCAACTGAGCCACCCAGGCACCCTGTCCTCTGAATTCCTTTTTACCCAAAGCAGAGCTCCCTATCTCTGCCCCTTAAAATCCAGTTCAGAGGCCACATAGTCAACCCTAAAATTTTTTCCCTATTTCATCACCCACTTTATCTCACAACAGTTTACAGAGAAAACAGATTTCACAAGAAGAGAATAAAACAATCACAACAAGTCAAAGACTTGACCTTGGGCTTTGCATGATGAAACTTTTAATACTCAAAATAAAAGTTCTTAGGTTATAAAAATCACTGTTAAAATAAATACACAAAATTTTTGTAGACAACATTTTTTTAAAATCTTACTTACTTAGATAGGAAGACGTGTTTTCTAGTATTTTATAAAATCTTGGTCCACATTCATTGTCTTGTTTGCTGTGGTTAAGTTTAACAGGCCAAAAAAGCAAAATTCATGAGGCTTCTTAACCACACTCTCCTCCAAAAACCTCAATTTGACCCAAAAATGGGGGCTCTGAAGTTGCTAACTATGCCAAATATAATAATTTTAAGTATTAAAAGAAGTGACAATATGTTTGTATTCTTAAGGTAGGAAAAAAGACAAATACAGAAGGACCAACCATAAAGAGTTTGCACACTACAACTTTCTAAAATAAACACACAAATCTGAACCCCTTCCTCACCTCAAAATTATTTTTATGGTTTCTAAGTTCCACCTAACTTTAAATATTTATTCAAATATTTTAATATTTTAATTTTTAAATTGAAAGTATCTTAAATGAATTTTAAAATATTTAAAATTCAATTACATTATATTTTAAATACAATTTTCAAGATTTTTAAAGTAGTGCATATTCCCTCAACATGTGTTCTCAAACTGTTGTTTAAGCCTTTATAGAACCTCATGCTGATTATTCGTTAAGGTTTACACTTAGAAAATAAAACGTGCATATTAAAAAAAAGTCACATACATATTTAGGCACAGCTTACAGAACTCGCCATTAAAAGGGAAAACTCAGACACCATGAGAATTTCTACATCAGGCAAGAAAATCCTAACTTCAAAAGGTAAAGAAAAAAAGTTTTTTTAAGTGAAGCAACCTGTTTATAAATGAGACTAATAACGAGTAAAATGGCCATAAAGTTTCCAGCACAATAGTTTCCTTCCCTCCAACACTTCTGACTGGCTTCACCACCTGTTTTTTTTCACTTTTTACTTTTTATATTTTTTACTTCACCAACTCACTTTGGTAAAAGCATTCTGCCAATGTGATCCTAAGTGTTGTTCCATTTTGCCAAAAGGCCTTTAAAAAAAGAAAAAAAAGCTAATGAAACAGGCCCACCAAACAGGAATAGCCCAGGGTTATGGCAGAAGGTGAGGGCAAGTGCGATCACTTTATATTGAGTCATTCTGTCTCAATATAGATAAGTTTCCCACAATTACTACTTGGAATACACATATAATAAAAACAAATCTGAAAAAAAAAAAAAAGCAGTACTGTTCCTGTGGGGAAAAAAGGACTCTTGCAATTCTAGGAGAAATATCAACACTATTTGTATTCTTCTCCTTATTATCAAGTTTATCATCTCTAAAATTCAAGCCAAATCATGGCAACTAATTTTCTGACCTCAGAATGTGCTACTTGTTGCGATCACTTTGTTTGGTTTGGTTTAATTTTTAAGGCTGGAACCATTCCTGGGGGGAGGCAGAAATACAGACAGCGCATGGGAACTGGAATAACAAAGACCTGATTTCAAAACCAGATTTTTGCCTGGTAACTAAGCTTCAGTTTCTCATCTTTCAAGAAGAGTATTATCTCCCCCCAAGGGATTGTTCTGAAGATTAAATACAGGAAATTAATATACAGTCCAGTGTCTAAAATGTAAATGCTCAGTGAATGTTTCTATCGCCATCAGTCGCTCCCACCTGACAGATCAAACTCCTTTTTGCTCCTCCAATCAGTAACAGTGGCTGCTGAGGGCAGTGATTCTCCACCTAAAGATAAGCCCCTCTGCTCTTCAATTACATGACACTCTCCCTTGCTGGTTGCCCATGTTTCCCAGCAGGAGAGCTGAGCTCTAAGCGCCCCTGTTTTACCTGAGTGCAAATCTGAAGCACTTACGGTCCTCCCTCATACTATCGACACAAAAATTACAGACACCGCCTGGAAACGGAGCATGAAAGAAAACAGTCTCTGCCCTGGAATAGTTCAGACCAAGAGAGGAGAGCAACACCAAAACCAATGAATTACAATACAGCATAATGACTGCAGAAGAGGTAATCTGTGTGTGGCCCATATCCACAAGCAACGCAGCAACTACCTTGAGTTTCTCTAATGCTGTTCGTTATATCCTGCGTCTGGCCCAACAGAATTGTGTTGTGACAAGTGCCAACTCCAAACTGGTTCACTGGTTTAGGTCCCCAGGATATGGAACAGGTTTTTGCCATTTAATGTTAACTCTAGTTTGCTGAATGACCTGGATAAAACTGCTCCATCAATCAGATGCGATTCCTTATGATAAGGCCCAGCATAAGCCACAGCCCAGACTAAGCCTTCAATAAACACCTGCTGACTTGCACAGCACAACCAGATTTTAGATCTTAGAGTTTTGCCAAAAACTAACCCAGAGTTTGATTTTCTCACCTAGCACAAGACACGCAAGCACCGTGACTCTCCTTTAAGCTTTCACCCAAAAGCCTATCATTAGGAAAGCCAACATAAGATCTATAACAGAGATTTTTAAAACCAACGTTTATGACTTCTAAACAATGTTTAGCTAAATAAAGCAAAGATTACCGTCCTTCCTCTTCTGCCCCCTCTACAGATACCATCCAAACCAATACCCCCTGCTTTGGTCTCCCTACTCGTACAGCTGCCTACAGCCCAAGCTCAACAGGTGGGCTACCAAACTTAATTATCTTGTTCCCAAACCAGACACCCCTTTCTATTCCTTTTCCTCTTTACTTCATTTTCCCAAGGACCTAAGATTTCTAATTCAATCACCAACCTCTGTACTTCTCAGTCCCACACCTCCTTTTCTACTGCTCACCCCAGGGCTGTGAGGGTAGTTCTATTGCTCACCCCAGGCCTGTGACGGTAGTTGTCCAAGCAGGTTCAACCCTCACCCACTCCAATGTCTCACTGCCAACTAATCTTCCCAAACACTCCTCCACACATTTGCACTCAGAAGCCCTGCAGCCTACTCAACTAAATCTTAGCCCTGGCATTCAAGCCCTTCTCTTTGTGACAATGTCCTTTTTCCCCAATTTTATTTTAAAGCCAAAGGATTCAGGACTCGTGCAATCCGTAAATTTCCTCTGAAGCTTTATTATATGCCAAAATCCAGGGACTGGGATATTGAGATGAATAAAATCTGATTCCCACCCCCAAGGCTCCAAGCAAATAGCAGATACGGACGGTGCCTTAAGGACAAAAAGTGTCCTAAGTGCACAAGAAGCCCCCACGTGTCTGACTTCTTAGTGTCCCTCACTTACACACAGTAGGTGCTTTTGAAGCAGCACTGATATTTATGATAGTTCCAATAAACCAGTGACCTATAATCAACATGCTCGATCAATCTCATGAATAGGAAGATAAATCCCACCTCTTCATTTCTACTAAGATAAAGAACCATGGCACACATGCTGCCTTTTTTGAAGGGTCAGGGAAAGCACAACTGAGAATTCAGATTTGCAAGTGTGATTGTGCCTGATTTACTTCTAAGGAAGAAGAGCAGCAGCAGGGCCCTAGTGGAAGATACCAGCTCCTTTCGCTAGTTGGTGCTCAGACACTGACAATATAAAATGAACCTCTGCGAATTAACCAATACCCTATTTCAAAGAATACCCTGATTAAAACATTCTAAGCCTTTCGTCACCACCAGGAAGTTAGGAAACCTAGATCAGCTGAACTCTCGTCTCAGTAAAAAAAAAAAAGCACTGTGACTCCAGCTGCGGTTTGGGATTAGCGAGCGCAAGCATGTTAGAATTCACCAAAGGAAGCCAAGTGCTTACAAGAGGACAAAGATGGCTGAAACCTAAGAGCCACAACCACTCCTCTGACACAAAACATTAAATATGCCAGTTCCACTCCAAATACATTTCCCTTGAGCAGCTAATTTGTTATCAATTTCCTACTACTTTCAACTACAACGTCTTAAAAACAAAAGTCACCCACACCCAGCAGAAAAGGACTTGAAAACATGGACGCATGCCTCTGGGTCATTCAGTTG
The DNA here is from genome assembly GCF_003009895.1 of Hyaena hyaena. Classification (NCBI taxonomy): domain Eukaryota; kingdom Metazoa; phylum Chordata; class Mammalia; order Carnivora; family Hyaenidae; genus Hyaena; species Hyaena hyaena. The sequence goes on along the minus strand of NW_024080635.1, from coordinate 2,933,537 downwards.
GTTAAACGCCCAACTCCTGATTTCTGCTCAGGTCGTCATCTCGCAGGTCATGGGTTCAAGACCCAGCTCTGCACTGACAGTGCACAGGCTGCTTGGGATTCTCTCCCACCCCTTCTCTCTCTCCCCAGCTGTGCTCTCCCTTTCTCTCTCAAAATAAATACACTTAAAAAGAAAAAGAGAATATACGTCAAAGGGGAAAAAGTATAATTTGTTTAAAAAGTATACCCTGGGGCGCCTGGGTGGCTCAGTTGGTTAAGCGTCCGACTTAGGCTCAGGTCATGATCTCACGGTACATGGGTTCAACCCCCACATAGGGCTCTGTGCTGACAGCTCAGAGCCTGGAGCCTGCTTCTGTGTCTCCCTCCCTCTCTGCCCCTCCCCCGCTTGTGCTCTGTCTCTCTCTCTCAAAAATAAACATTAAAAAAAGAATTTTTTAAAAAAAGCATACCCAAAAATGTAATGTGCACATCAACACAATCTTAGGTCTTTTCTTAAATGAATTGGTTGTTACCTATTCAGCACCAGAATGATAAATGATCCAGTGACAATATTACAACACTCATCCTTTAAAACAAGTGACTGTTAAGTCTGGACCAAATGAAATCAGCAATTTAGGCTTTTAAAGACATTCACTGAAAGCAGATATCCTAAGTGGACAGAGATTATAAAACAGTTTCAAAGCTGAAATAGTGAACTTTTTTTTACCTGATGTTCTGCATGAATGTTATCCCCAGTAGGCCATCGATGTTTGCTATTATTATAGCCGCCTCCACCACTTCCTCCTCCCCCAAGCTGCTCACCATGCTGCCTCTGAAAGAAGTAGTCCACCATAGCGTCGTCTTGGGAACGGCCTGCAACTCCTATGGATCCTGGGACAGGGCTGGAGTGTGTCCCAGCTGCAAGAGCCTGGTTTGCAGCTGGTTGTGGCTGCGCTTGCGACCCTGTTCCAGATGTCAAAACAACAGGCATGTTGGGATTAGCTGGTTCTTGAGGGTGATGTTTCAGGTGGGGGCTGAAAGAGTCCTGCCAAAGCACTGCTTTTCTCTTCAAGACACATGCAACGCTCATTCCACCAACACCTAAAGACAAAGAGGTTACAAATGTTTAAAATTTGCATTTTCAAAACATAATTTGATATATTTCTGTTTTGATCAAACAAAAATATGAGCCCCATGCCTTTTGCAATACCACATCTACAACCAATTTTGACCAGGCAGCTACATGTTTCAGAATACATACACAATTTTCCCAATCTGAAACCTTTATTATAAGTTGCTGACTATGTGCAGGTGTGGAAATAAATGTAAGTTGGTTGGTGGCAGGCAATCTGACAAGGTATTGGGATCAGAATTCACTACAGCAACTTCAGGGAATTCACTACAGCAACTTCAGGAAGCCATATGTTGCTACCAAATGTAACAATATAGAATTGGACTTCAACCGCTCCTCTACTCAACTTATTTACACCATAAGCAAACTGTGACAGATAGTTCTTCAACGAACAAAAGCTCTATAAAGTATCATTTCACAAGTGGAGCAGACATAAGCCAATAAACCAAACAAAAATTCAAACCTAGTATATGATTAGCAATAACTCAAACTGTCTGAAAATTTGAAAAGACCCTTTAAAATGTTCAGAATATTCACAGGATGCTCCCTGAAGACACGGTAAGAACCCCATGACCAAGCACCGTAACAGAATGTTTTTAGTCTGAACCTTTTAGGCTGCTGTTGAATGGCACTGGGCGGGGGAGGGGTGTCAAAACTTTTACCAATAATTTACGATTGGAATCACATCATTATTCCCTTACAAACAGGATGACACCAAACCAAATGCAAACACTTTACTAGTATAGAACATCTAACTGTAAAATACCAGACACTTCAATAATAACTGTATTTCAAACATAATGCAGACAGTATCATATCAGCTCTATTTTACAAGAAAACACTAAGGGACAGAAAAGTTATGGGACGTGCCCAAGGCCACTCAGCTAGTGAGAAGCAGAGGAGGGATTCAAATCTAAATCTGTTTTGGAGGCACCTGGCTAGCTCAGTCTGCAGAGCATGCAACACTTGATCTTGGGGTTGTGGGTTCTAGCAGTGGATGTGGAGATAACCTAAAAACAAAATCTATAAATAAATGAATTAATTAAATTTGTTTTGTGCTCAAGCTTAGTTTTTTGTCAGCCCCTTGCTACTCCCCAGTATCCCCAGCAAATCAACACAAATACTCTCTCACTTGCACCTATTTAACTACTCTTCTCTGTAAGGAACAAAGAATCTCTGAAATGTTACTATGAAACATTACTATTTAGATCTCTTAAAATAAAAAGATACATTTGTACATAAGGGAGAACATGTGTCAAACTGTGGGTGCTTAAAAATTGCTACAAAGTAACCAGTTACCTATTAGACTATACCTGTCTAGTCACTGGAGTCTAATTTCAAGACAATCAATTTAATAGTCCACTGCAGCACACACCTTCTCTCTACCCAGCTAGATGGTAACATTTCCAAAACAGGATCACAAGATTTATGAAAAAATCTATTAAATTATTTCTTTATAGAATTAAACCTCCTGATAAACCATTTGCGTCCCACAACTCATGCTTTGAAGCCAGAAGACACAATGGAATTTGCAATCTGTTCAAAGCTTAATTTGGAAATGCCTAGTTTCAGTTAATTCCAATCCATCAGAACTTTACCAGGGTAGTGGGGAGTCTAGCTTTCTAGACTAGTTTGTGATTTCATGAGTAGAATCGTGCTCATGCGTAAGTGCCAAAACCAGAAAATCATAGCTGTGTTTACCACAGGCCTTTGCAAAGTGACAACCAGCCTAATACTCCCATTTGATTTTCAAATGAATTAACTGCACTTTTTTTATGGATGTATTAGTAACATACGACATTATATTCGTTTCCAGGTATACAACATTATAACTGGATATTTATATACATTTCAAAATGATCACCACAATAAGTCTGGTTACCATTCGTCAACTAAGTCACTGCTGTCTTATTTTTCTTCTACAAAGGACTATCAATCTAATAGTCTATTCTAGAGCAAGCGAGGAGTCCCAAAACCCAAGCTTTACCACTAAATTAGCAACCTTTCTGAGCCTGTTTCCTCGTCTAGAAATTGGAAGAAATCCTTTCTCTAGGACTCACAGGTGTATTTGTTTGTTTGTTTTAATCAGAATAAAATGCTACAACAGTTTTTGGTAAATTTAAAGTCACCAGGCTGAAACTCCAGGAATTCAATTAACACCAGTTAAGGCAAAGAGGCTCCAGTCTCTAAGAGGATTCCTAAAATAGCAAATGCAATCTTTACTGAAATAAAAGATTTGCCACAATACATCTCTAACAAGGAATTTCCATATGAAAAAGGGTTACCTCTGAAACACACAGGACACAACTAAGTTCTAACAAGGGCTTGGGGAGGGGGGAGGAGTTCCTACCAAAAAAAGTTCAAACAAAACAATTGGCTTTTGTAAAGCTATCTGTGTGCCCTAAGACTTCCTGCTTTACCTAATGAGGCAAGGCAGTTCCTCAAACAAGAGAAAACCTGGCAGAAGGGACAGCTTGAAAGTGAGCAAATACCTAAGCAATTAACATGTGTCTTGGGGAGTTGTGTAATATCTTGGCAACTACAGCACAAAAATTAAGAAATCAGTCACTTAAATATTAGAAAACACTTAAATTGCTGATGCCTTTTAGAGCTATAGCACATTCTAAAAGTACTTTAAGCAATTAGAAATAAGTGCTGATTCTCTGTTCTTCCGAAGTTTTCAAACTGTTTACACCAAAATGTGTTTTTTTTAAATAGCCCTAATAGATTTTATTTTAAGCAAAGGAATTCGGTTTAATCTCCCAAAAGCTCACCTTTAAAAAAAAAAATGCTTGGTAGTATAAAAGGTGTTTTCTTTTGTTCTGTTTTTGCCACCCCGGGGGGAAAAATTCTGTGATCATAAATTTACTTTAAAGCAGTTCATCTCAAACCCCAACTAAACTTCAAACCCAACTTCAAAAACGCTGTGGCCTTGGCCAAAAGGAATTCAATTGTGGCTAAGGCAAAATACGAATTCAAAGTTCAAACTCCAGTGAGTATTTCCCAAAGATTCAAATAAACAATCAACGGCCCCAGCGAGTGTTTTATACAGTTAAAATTAGCAGTGAGTCCAAATGTTTATTTGTTTACTAAAAGTGCACGGGGAGCCACCCATCTCGGGAGTAAGTGGCTTGTTTGGTTGTTTGGGTGAGTTTTTGTGTGTTTTCAGAAAACACCCAAAACGCGAAAGCTACCAATCCATTGTTTCAGAAGTGGCTGACTTTAAAACACAACCCCCAAGAAACCCTCTCTCGACTCTCATTCTTAATCCCCACGAAGAGTGGAAAGCGAACGGATTGGATATCGACAACTAAAAACGGTGTTTTCTCAACTAGACAATAAAGAGTAACTTCAAGTTACGGGGAGGCTGAACCCTTGCCTAATGCGGTGTCTCGCGAGTGCGTGTGTGTCCACGCGCGCGCCGGGGGCTTGGGGGGGGTGCTATACTGGGGGGAAAAAGTTACAGGAGCTTATTCCTCACTTGACGTGGGAGTGGTACTGACAAGTGTAACAAACGACGTCTGTTTACCAAGAACGTCTGCTAGCACTAAAACTATCCGGTACTGCGTATCTGTTTTCCTACTACCGAGGGGTGAGCCCCTCTGTGAGTTGAGACAGCCGCTCACCAACGCAGGGAGGCTCAAAGAGGAAGAACCCACGAAAAACCCAAGCTCTCACGGAAACAAAAGGCCACAAGCACCCAGGAGACGAAAAAGCGATCTGAAACTTCCTGCTCGCCACTTCTCCACATTTAAGGCTCGCAAAGTTCCCCCATGGTGGGTCTCGCCTGTAGACAAGGGCCAAGGCTGCTTCCAAAGCGATTTATTGTTCCTCCTGCTTCGGCGCTGCTACGGAAGCTCAAGAAGTCGAAGAAACCCAGGGTGGCCCAGAATTACACTTCATGGCCACACAGAAGACTCGCGGCTTCGCAAACCCATCAAAAAAAGCAACCCGAATGGCAACATCAATCTTAGGAGGCTCCAACAGGGCCGAGCAGAAAGGTACAGGCATGTCTATGCCCTGGGCCCGGGCCTAAACCCCCGGCATTTTCCTCGCTTCGACCCCGCTCCCCACCCCCTCCCTCCTTTGATAACAATAGGGGCCTTGCTGCTGACTCCAAAACATGTACGAGGAACAGCGAGTGGGAAGCCTCAGCCAGGGCCTCGGGCAGCTTTTCCAAAGCCCTTCTCACCCGCACAACCGCTCTCAAACACCAATACAAAGGGACAATCTGCTCGCTGGGGGTCCGGAGCAGCGTTTGGGGCCGGCGGGGTGCGGATACTCACGGGCGGAGCGGTAGGATGAAGATGGATTTCAGCCCCCCGATCTTCTCTCTCCGGCGCTCTCGCTCCCCCTTACCTTTCACTCCGACAACATGGCGGCCCACTGGGGACGGGGCTGGCGCGGTGCATCCTGGGATGGGCTCTGGCCCCGGCTCCGGCGGTGGCGGCGGCATGTGCGGAGAAGGCAGGCGGCTCTGGAACAGGTTGCCCGGTTGCCATGCCAACCCAGGGCCTGTGTGAACTTGGGAAACTCGCAGGCAACACAACCGCTGGCGCGCGCGCGAGGGCCCTCCCGCTAGACGAGCGCGCGCCGTGGCGGGCAGAAGGCGGGGTCCCGCGCGGGGCAGAGGAGCGCCCGCCGTGCTCGCGACGCCCGGCCACGCGCGGCACGGAGCCGGGCGCCCCGCCCGCCCCCGCGCGCTCCCGGCGCCACCGCCAGGTTGCACCCGCCTGCGGGGTGGAGGGACGCTTCCCCGGCCCTGGCTAGACGGGCGCTGGCTTCGAACCCCTTTGAGGCGGCTTCGTGGCTCTGTGGCCTTATTTGATCTTCCTGCCTCCATCGCCCCACTTGAGAAGAGCGAGAAAACTGAGAACGGCTATTCAACAGAACTGCCGTGAAAATTAAGTAAAACAACATGGTTTATTATTCCTTTTAAAGATAGCCAGTGCTTAGTACAGTGCCTGGGGCCTGTAAGCTGGGCCAAGGCATAGTTTGCAGGGCCCAGCGCAAACTGTGAAAAGTGAGCCAGGGTGAAAGTGCCGGGCCCCCGGTTCAAAATTGTGAAGGAATTGCAACACCACGGCAGCAAACAGTAAACCAAAACCAACGACGTAAAGCCAAGCCTGTCTGGAAGCACTCTTACTGTCTTTTGACAAAAGTGACTTTTCAGATCAGTAGTTTGATAAGATACGGTTATCCTATCTCAAACTAAGCCCAGGATAGATTGAAAGCTCAAGCAAACCGCACAATACCACAAAAGACCAGAAGGGGATAATGGGGGAAAGCTTTAGAATTGGAGGAGCGAAAACGTTTATCATGCATCAAAAGCAATAATTTACTTTAAAACGTGAAAGATATTTAAACATCTGTCAGGAAGCGATGCCACCAGGAAGGTAGAACAAATGAGAAAATAGCCTTAAAATATTGCAATATGCAAGGTAAACAGATGGTTAATCTTCATGATAAATACAGACCACCGTCTCTAATCAATTTAAAAACAACAATAACAACAACCACCACTGTAATCCAAAACAAACAGACATCAAATCATTAGTGGCCAATAAACACAAAAAGATAACTAACTAGCCTGGGGGCCTCGGGGGCTCAGTAGGTTAGGCAACGGAGTCTTGATCTCACAGTTCCCGAGTCCCAGCCCTGCAGTGGACTCTTCCTGATGCCCCTGAGCCTGTTTGGGATTCTGTCTCTGCTTCTCCCTGCCGCTCACCTGCTTGTGCTCTTTCTTAGAAAATAAGTAAATAAATTTAACAACAAAAAAAAAAAAAACAAAAAAAAAAACACAGCTAGCCTGGGGCTGAGGGGTAGAGGAAAAGGGGAATGGAAAGGGACAGCCAGTGGGTATAGATTTCTTTCTGGGTGTTGAAAAAGGTTTAGACTGTAACGATGGCTGCACAACTCTGAAACACTGTGTACTAAAAACCACTGAATGGGGCGCCTGGGTGGCTCAGTCGGTTAAGCGTCCAACTTTGGCTTAGGTCACAATCTCACGGTTTTGTGGGTTCGAGTCCTGCGTCGTGCTCTGTGCTGACAGCCAGCTCAGAGCCTGGAGCCTGTTTCAGATTCTGTGTCTCCCTCTCTCTCTGACCCTCCCCTGCTCATGCTCATTCGCTCGCTCTTGCTCTCTCTCTCTCTCCCTCTCACAGAAATAAATTTTTAAAAACATTAAAAAATTTAAAACCACTGAACTATATACTTTAAATGGGTGAGGTTTATGGTATGTGAAATATATCTCAACACGGCTGTGAAAAATGGGAAAATAATAAAAAGAAATCACTTTGAAATATAATATTTTCATCTGTTAAATACACTGGCAAAAAATTTCAGTGATGATAAACCCTCCGTTTTGTCATGTTTTGTGAGAAAATCAACACTCGTGTTGTTTAAGTTGTTGGAGTTTAGATTACTTTTACTTTACAGGAGGAGCACCTGGCTGGCTCGGTCTGTGGGGCATGCAACTCTTGATCTTGGGGTTGTGGGTTCGAGCCCCATGTTGGATGTAGAGACTACTTAAAAATAAAATCTTTAAAAAATGTTATTTTTATTTTAAAGGTTAAAAAGTGAGATTTTCATTTCTGAGAAAGAAGACAAACTTGAAAGTTAGAGAGGTCCTGAGCTCTGCCACTTCCTGGCTGTGTGGCCTTGGGCAAGTCCCTGAGTCTCAGCCCCATCATCTACAAAACGAGGATGTCAATACTCTTCTCACAGCGTGGGGGGGGGGGGGTTGTACAACAGTTTAATGAACTAACGTATGCAAAGCCAGACAGAATTAACACTCAATAAATGTGCCTGTTTCATTGCAGCTGTAGCCTTGTTCAAAAAAAATCTCATTTTTGAATTCCCTATGGTCATTGCTCACTAAATATTTGTTAAATGAATGACTCCAACAGCCATGTGGAGGGTCAACTCTCAAATTCAACAACGCTGAAAGTAATATGTTGTGTTCAGAGAGCCAGCTCTTAAGCCAGACAAGAAATTACTTACTTAACCTCTCTGAGCCTCCATTTCCCCCCATGAAACACGAGGTTAATATAAGAGCACTAAAGGAAATAAAGCAGATAAAGCATTTAGGCCCGTGGGACGAAGACACGGAGTGCTGAGTAGCCAATAATTGAAAAGCATGTAAGAGGAGGAAACATAGCAGACATGAGAAAATTACAGTTTCCAGAATCAGACCAGATTCTGCGCACCATGATTTCATTCTAAGATCCACAACTAACTCCCTGGTTTCAAGCTTTAGCTTGTGTTACTCAGCCATAAAGATTCTAATATCAGTGTTGCCTCCACGTAGTACCATACCACACCAGGACCCTGCCCAGTCAAATGTTGCAGCCTCAACAGAATATGAGTTACCCAGCCTGGTTTCCCTTAATTGCTCTTATAGGACCTGAGGCCCCTGTCCAGCCCCAAAACAACCCTATCAGAGCATCGTCTTTCTACAGACTGATGAGACCATGCTTACCTGTGTGCCATGTACTGGGCTAAGACTTTTATAGTCATCATTTCATTTAAAACTCCCAACACAATTATTTTTATTTTAAAATAACATAATTTGGGGAGCCTGGGTGGCTCAGTCGGTTAAGCGTCCGACTTCAGCTCAGGCCATGATCTCACAGTCTGTGGGTTCGAGCCCCATGTCAGACACTGTGCTGACAGCTCAGAGCCTAGAGACTGCTTCATAGTCTGTGTCTCCCTCTCTCTCTGCCCTCTCACACTCTGTCTCTCTCTCTCAAAATAAAATAAAGACATGAAAAATGTTTTAAAATAATAAAATAAAATAACATAAGTATTCCCATTTTAAAAATGAGAAAACTGAGGCTCCAGGTGGTTAAGGAACCAGATCAGCATGTCTCCAAATGTGTTATCATTATCTAGGGCTATTTGCTGAGAATTGTCTGGTCAGCAGGATGTCGTAATCATCCCTAAAACTTGGGACCCTTCACAGTTCATCTGGTTAAACCCATACATAATAGACAATACAACCACATTTTGGAAGTTTTCAAAAAACGAAGTCTAAGAAGTCTAATTGAGCTGGCCTGGGGTGAAGATTAGGGTGGATTTGAGAAGGATGTTTTGGTCTAATCAGTAGAAACCTAATCCAGTCCATTGTAATGTAATCAGAGAAAGACCAAGATCTCAAGACAGAAACTTTAGTGAAGGCCATTCAAGGAAGACTTGGTTCAGGAATTTCAATGTTTATTTGTGTGTGTGTGTGTGTGTGTGTGTGCACGCACGTGTGTGTGTGTGTCTGTGTGTGTGTGAGAGAGAAAGAGAGAGAGAGAGAGGAGGAGAGGCAGAGGGAGAGAGAGACAGAATCTGAACCAGGCTCCATGCTGTCAGCACAAGACCAGATATGGGGCTCAAACCCATGAACAGTGAGATGACCTGAGCCAAAGCTGGACGCTCAATCGACTGAGCCGGCCAGGCTCCCCATTGGTTCAAGGATTTCAAACAGCTGCCTCTTCCTTCATAAGGTAGTGGTTCTCAAAGTATGGTCTGAGGCTAACTGGTGAGTCAGCCAACCTGGCCGTGCTGACAGCCAGAACACATTCCAGAATGGACAAATGCTATCCAATCCCACAGACCTTTATTCTCTCTTACAGCCAACTGCTTTTGGCTAGCAAAGATTGCTATAATAAGGTATTTGCACACTGAATATGAAATATTCTCGAGCAAAGTTTAAGAAATTGGAAACATAACTTGTCATCAGTGTTGGTTTGAGTCACTTTTTAAACTGTGTTACACTGGTGTTTTTGGTTTTTTGTGGAATCTCCCTTCGCTGGCACTTCCCCTCATTGTTTTGGTGCTTGGTTAATTGTTACAATGTTAACATTTCCATTGTCATTTTGTTTCCTAGCAAATCCTGGTTATTATCATACTTTTTCCATAAGAAAGCAAAAGGGAGGGTTGGTTTGGGCTTCCAGTATCGGTGATTAGGTAGTTCTGACCAAGTCTCCCACTGAGGAAAACTAATAAAACTAGAAAAATCTAAAAATCTCTTCTTGAAATCATTGGAAAGTTAACAAGTTAGTGAAGAATTACTGAGCCAGGATCTGGGAAGAGAGAAATTAAGAAATGTAAGGCCCACATTTAGGACTATTTTTCCAGGTAGGGCATTTCCTGAGAGGCAGCTAAGAGTTTGAGTGATGCTTTTAGCAGCGTTGGGGAGTTAGAAGAACAGAGATTGGAGTCCAGAACCCCCCAGAGAGAGGGAGAGAACCTAATAAATAACTCTCACTTTGGATTGGGATCCCAAAGGACTCCAATTTAAAAGCAAAAGTGAATAGGTGTGCCTAGGTGGCTCAGTTGGTTGAGTGTCCAACTTTGGCTCAGGTCATGATCTCATGGTTCATGAGTTTGAACTCTGCATCGGGCTCTGTGCTGACAGCTCAGAGCCTGGAGACTGCTTCAGATTCTATGTCTCCCTCTCTCTCTCTGCCCCTCCCCCACTTGTGCATTCACATGCACACGCGCTCGCTCGCTCTCTCTCAAAACTAAAACATTAAAAAAGTATTTAATGAAACAAACACTTAAAGAGCAAAAGTGAATTTAATAGACAAGCTCTCACAGAGATAAACTCAGCTTCAAACCATCTCAACTCCTGTAATTATATTAAGGTAATCCCAGAGTGCCAAGGCCTCCGGGTACCAGGAAGAAAACAAAGTGAATCCTCTCTGGTTAAAAGAGATCACCATTGGGGCGCCTGGGTGGCTCACTCGGTTAAGCATCCAACTTTGTCTCAGGTCATGATCTTGCAGTTCATGAGTTTGAGCCCCGCGTTGGGCCCTGTGCTGACGGCTCAGAGCCTGGAGCCTGCTTCAAACTGTCTCTCTCTCTCTCTCTCTCTCTGCCCCTCTACTGCTTGCACTCTGACTCTCTCTCTCAAATATAAATAAACATTTTTAAAAATTTTAATTAAAGAGATCACCATCCTAGGCCTCAGATGGTTTCTATGAACATTTATGTATATATAATATCCAGCACACAAACAAAAATATCACACATGCTAGAAGACAAGATAATGAGCAAAAACCAACAGCAACAAAGAACACTTGAAAAGGACCCAAAAGAACCCCAGGTATTGTAGCCATTAAATTATTTAATATGTTCAAGAAGATAAATAGATTGATCATGAAAATATATACGCATCCAAGTGGAAATTCTGTAACTAAAAAATATAATATAGAATTTAATAACCCAACAGACTGGATTCAACAGCACTTTACATGCTGCTGAAGAAAGAATTAGCAAATGTAGAGGTCTCAGAAGCAAATACCCAGAATGAAACATAAAGAGGCAAAAGGAAAGAAAAGAGAGAAAGGATAAAAGCCACAGAGGTAAGAATAAGACACTTTCATGTACAAGTAATTGGAAAAACAGGACAGGAAGCGAAGAGTGGGGAGAAGAAATCTCTGACATGAAAAGATTAATTTACCAAAACTTGGGGCGCCTGGGTGGCTCAGTCGGTTAAGCATCTGACTTCGGCTCAGGTCATGATCTCACAGTTTGTGGGTTCAAGCCCTGCGTCGGGCTCTGTGCTGACAGCTAGCTCAGAGCCTGGAGCCTGTTTTGGATTCTGTGTCTCCCTCTTTCTCTGCCCCTCCCCCACTCATGCTGTGTTTCTCTCTGTATCAACAATAATAAACATTTTTTAAAAATTTACCAAAACTTATGAAAAAATAAAGGCACAGATTCAAGAAACATTATGAATTGCAAACAAGAAACCTCAGGAAAATCAAGGCTGGTGTGGAGGTGAGAGTTGAGGGTTGGTGACTGCCCTTTCGCCCATGTTTAAGAGACATGAGGTCAAGGGGTGCCTGGGGGCCTCAGTTAAGCGTGGGACTTTGGTTCTAGTCATGATCTCACGGTTTGTGAGTTTGAGGCCCACATCAGGCTCTGTGCTATCAGTACACAGCCCCCTTCAGTTCGTCTGTTCCCCCCTCTTTGCCTCTTCCCTGCTCACTCTTTCTCTCTTTCTCTCTCAAAAATAAGATAAACATTAAAAAAGTAAAGGGGCGCCTGGGTGGCTCAGTCAGTTAAGCATCCAACTTAGGCTCAGGTCATGATCTCATGGTTCGTGGGTTGGAGCCCCACATTGGGCTCTGGGCTGTCACTTGTGTTCTCTCTGTCTCTCTTAAAATAAATAAATTTTTTTAAAAAAAGCAAAATACATATAGATCAAGTAAACAAAAAATAGGTAAAAATATAAAAAATCTGAACACAATTAATAAGCTCAACCTACTGATTATATATAAAATTCTATTCCTAGCCAACAGAAAGTCATGGATTTTAAAACACTTATAGTACATGTTCAAAAGTAGAACATGAATAATACTACAAAGGAAGCCTCAACAAATTCCAAAATATCAATATCATATAGACCATGTTCTCAGCTATAAGATGGAAAATTAAAAACTTTGTTTTTTATTGTTAAAAACGACACATCCTGTATACTTGGAAACTAAATTATATTATTAAGCAACCATTGCACTCCGAATGTGTAAAGGAAATCACTTAGAAATGAATCATAAGGAAGAAAATGAAATGAATCATAAGAAAAACACTACAGTTCAAAATTTATGGAATAAAGAAAAAAGACACCCACAGTATTTGGAGGAAAATATATCATATTAAATACTTTATTTATCGTATAGTTTTTAGAGATAGAATGGTTCCAAATGAACAATCCAATCAGTCCAATTCTAGAAGTTAGTAGAAGTTACAGGACAAACTCAAAGGAAAAAGAAAGGAGAACCATGTGGCTCCTACGAGAGAAAGGTAAGGATATACTAACACAAAAATCAAACTGCCACAGAAATGTTGGTTTTTATACTCCGTGGAGATGCCCATAGTCAATTACATTATCTTGCAGGGCTTTTTAAAAAAATGATGGAAAATCACCAAAGAAAACTATCTATTCACAAGCAGTAACTCTGCTTGTAACATTGAACATATATTGTCCAGGATGTATTACAATATTGTGAAGAGATCATGAAAACTGAAAAATTACCAAGTACTTGACTTCTTAAATGAATGTAATAACATATGGGAATGCTACTATTTAGAAATGCTTTCAGCATGGGGCACCTGGCTGGCTGAATTGGTGGAGCACATAACTCTTTAATTCGGAATTGTGAGTTCGAGCCCCACATTGGTTATAGAGATTACTTAAAAAAAATAATAATAAATTGGAGCACCTGGGTGACTTACTCAGTTAAGCTTCCAACTTCGGCTCAGGTCATGATCTCAGAGTTCTGGAGTTTGAGCCCCACATCAAGCTCTCCGCTGTCAGAGCAGATCCTGCTTCGGATCCTCTGTCTCCTTCTTCTCTCTGTTCCTTTCCCTGCACCCCCTCTCTCAAAAATAAATAAGTACTTTAATCTAAATTAAATTAAATTAAATTTAAAAAGAATTAAAGTGTTTGGGTAACTATTTGCTAATGTGTAGGCTCTTATATCACTTCAGATGATAAAAAATAAAGTGGACTATTTCTCCATGTAATCACACTTTTTTTTTTTTAAGTAATCTCCACCCCCAATGTAGAGCTAGAACTCAGCCCTGAGATCAAGAATTGCATGCTCTACCAACTGAACCAGCCAGGCACCTCTGATCACACATTTGATGAGATATTTCTGAAACACTTAACCTTGACAATAGCCTCACACTGCTTTCCTGTGGTCATCAATTTGGAAGGATATAACTGGTGTTCACCATCAAAATGTGGCTACCATCCTCAGAGTATGTGAGTCATGGCAGGAATAAAGTTGCTACCATGAAAGTAAATGAAACTTTCAAATCTTTTTTTTTTAATGTTTATTTATTTTTGAGAGAGACAGAGTGTGAACAGGGGAGGGGCAAAGAGAGAGTGAGACACAGAATCCTAAGCAGGCTCCAGGCTCTGAGCCATCAGCACAGAGCCTGACATGGGGCTTGAACCCACAAACCATGAGATCATGACATGAGCCAAAGTCGGACGCCTAACTGACTGAGCCGCCCAGGTGCCCTTCAAATCTGTAATTCTTCTACCCAGCACCCAATATCATTTTACCAGGCATATCCCCGACTACTTCCTATGGGTAACTCCTGGTAAAACCTCACTTTGTATATCAAATTATATCTGGACTATGGATGTATGTGTCACTTTTTAAAGGAATGATAATCTACATGTATTGTGACAAAATTGAACATATCTGGGAATTAAAATTCATCATGGACCAAAACTTTCCATGGACCAAAACTTGTCGCCAAATTTGAGGCTAAAATTCAATACATCATGTCTGAGATAAGTGAATTCCACACTCCATTTGCCTGATGTATTTCAGTTAACCCTTTTCTTCTGGATTGTTTGAAAAGAGGGTAACCAACTTCGTTTTTTTTTTTTTTTTTGCATTTATTTGAAAATTTTAGTTGTATTATTAAACTGTCAAGATTAAAGATAAGTTCGAAAATACATTTAAGTGGAACACAATCTAACTTCCACTTCTATTTTGTTTTATTGGAATGAGTGAGTAACTTAAGTGGGGAGTGAAAAGATTCCTCTTGCAGCTACGTTATCAAACACTTAAAGAAGAGTTCCCTATTTAGGATGAAATGATGTAATGTCTGGGATCTGATTCAAAATAATCTGGAGTAAGTAAGAGAGTATAAGGGAAGTAAGAAGAGAGTATAAATGAAACAAGATGGTACAAGAATTGATCATTGTTGAAATTGAATGACAAGTATATGAGAGCTTTAGTATACTATAGGAAAAATAAAAGACCAAGAACAGACAGGATTTTTTAAAAATCGTTATTGTAGTAAAATTTAAATATATATAATAAGGTTAAAGTTAAAATTTAGGGGGCACCTGGGTGGCTCAATCAGTTAAGCATCCTACTCTTGATTTCAGCTCAGGTCATGATCTCATGGTTCATGAATTGGAGCCCCACATTAAACTCCGTGCTGACATTGTGGAGCCTGCTTAAGACTCTCTCTCTCTCTCTCTCTCTCTCTCTCTCTCTCTCCTTCTCTCTCTCTCTGCTGCTCCCAAGTGCTCTCCCTCTCAAAGTAAATAAATAAACTCTAACCCTCCCCCCCCCAAAAAAAAACAAATAAAATGTAGGGAGCACCTGGCTGGCTCAACTGGTGGAACGAACAACTCTTGATCCTCAGGGTTGTGAGTCCCACGTTGGGTATAGAGATTACTTAAAAATAAAATCTTTTAAAAATTAAAATTAAAGTAAGAAAATAAAATTTAGTGGTGCCTGGGTGGCTTACTCTGTTAAGCGTCCGACTTCGGCTCAGGTCATGATCTCACGGTTCGTGGGTTCGAGCCCCGCGTCGGGCTCTGTGCTGACAGCCAGCTCAGAGCCTGGAGCCTCTTTCAGATTCTGTGTCTCCCTCTCTCTCTGGCCCTCCTCTGCTCACGCTCTCTCTCTCTCTCTCAGAAATACCCCTGCTCACGCTGTCTCTCTCTCTCTCTCAGAAATACCCCTGCTCACGCTGTCTCTCTCTCTCTCTCAGAAATAAATAAACCATTAACAAATAATAATAAAATTTAGTCTACACCATTCTTTGTCTATTCTTACATATACACTTCAGAATTAGCTTATCAATTTTGAATAAAAATCAGTTGAGCCTGTAGATCAACCTATAGGGAATTGTCTTTTTCTTTTTTTTTTTTAAATATATTTTTTAAATTTATTTCTAGGAGAGAGAGAGACAGCGTGAGCAGGGGAGGGTCAGAGAGAGAGGGAGACACAGACTCGGAAACAGGCCCCGGGCTCCGAGCTGGCAGTCAGCACAGAGCCCGACGCGGGGCTCGAACCTACGAACTGCGAGATCATGACCTAAGTGAAAGTCGGATGCTTAACCGACTAAGCCACCCAGGCGCCCCGGGAATTGTCTTTTTCTGACATTAAATCTACCTACTGTTAATATGGAATAGCTCTTACATTTTTAGGTTTTCATTAATATCTTTTAGTGCAGTTTTATAATTTTCTATGTACAGATCTCATACCTCTTTTGTGAGGGTTGTTTCTGAGCATGTCACAGTTTTGTTGCTATTTTAATGGTTTCTTTGTAAAATTACATGATATGATTGTATAGAATTGCAATCGACCTTTGTAGTTGAACCTTATAATTAGCTACCTTACCCTATACTCTTAATACTTTAATAACTTGTTGAGAGATTATTTTGTGTTTTTAATGAAAATATCATCTGACTATAATGATAATTCATTTCTTACTTTTCAATAGTTATGCCATGAGTTTCTTCTTCTTATTTTGTGGCTCTGGCCAGGACCTCCATTATATTATTGAACAGAAATAATGTGAGTAGGCATGCATATCAGATTTATAATTCTGAAAGGAATGCTTCTAAAGTTTCCATGCTTAAGATACCATTTGTTGTAAGTTTTTTATAGGTCTCTCTTTGGGTTACCATTTTATTTTTAATTTATGTTGAATTTCGTCAAATAATTTTCTTGTGTTTGTTGAAATGTTTATACGACTTTGTTCTCTTTAGTCTCTTATTATAGTAAGTGACATCTAGAGGTATTCTAACTTAGAGCTATATTATTCCTGGGATAATCCCAAACTGGTCATAGTATATTGTTTCTTTTAGTCATTATTGGATATTATTCACTAATGTATTGTGCAGGATCTTTACACCTATATTCACAAGTGAAATGAGTCTATAATATCATTTTCCTGTTATGCCTTTAGTTGGAGTTGGCATCAAAGTTATATGGGCCTCATGGAATTGGCAGGAGAGGAGTATTCCTCTTTTCCCACACTCTGGAAGAGTTTGTGTGAAATTAGAATGATCTCTGGGGCACTTGGGTGTCTCAGTCAGTTAAGCATCTGACTCTTGATTTTGGCTGGGCTCAGGTCATGATCTCACATTTCATGAGATCGAGCCCTGTGGCTAGTGTCAGGCTCCGCACTGACAGCGGGAAACCCACTCATGATTCGCTTTCTCCCCTTCTCTCTCTGTCCCTCCTCCTGCTCATGCGAGCTCCCCCCTCTCTAAGTAAACAGACAAACAAACAAATAAATAAACTTTTGAAAAAACCAAAAATAAAACAAACAAATCAAAAGTTAGAATGATCTCTGCCTGGAGAGCTGACAGAATCAGCCTGTAAAACCATCAGGGCCTAGTGGGTTTTTAGGTTGGAAGCTGTTTACTGCTTCAATGTTTAAAAACTTTTTATTATGAAGTAATTATAGACTCATGGGAGGTTGCCAAAAAAAAAAAAAAGTATTGGAATGTCCAGGGTATGCCTCACCCCATTTCCCTCAAAGGTGACAGACATCTTGTATAACTATAGTACAATGTCAAAACCAGACATGAGCCTTGGTCCAGCCCACACAACTTATGCAGATGTCACTAGTTTGGCATTCACTCATTTGTGGGTACACTTTCATGCCATTTTCTTGCACATGTAGATTTGTGTGACCATGATCCACCATAATCAAGATATAGAGCTCTTCTATATCACAAGGACCCCTCCTACTACCCCTTTAGAGCCATAACCATCCCTTTCACTCTCATCAACCACAAATCTGCTCTTCATCTCTACGATTTTGCTCTTCCAAGAATGTTATAGGGGCACCTGGATGGCTCAGTCAGTAGAGCAGGTGACCCTTGAACTTAGGGCTGTGGGTTTGAGCCCCACGTTGGGCTTCATGATTACTTAAAAATCAAACACTTAAAAAATGTAATATAAATGGAATCATATAGGATATAACCTTTCAGGATTGGCTTTTTTCACTCAGCATTCTCTTGAGTTTTATTCATGTTGTTGTCTATGTCAATAGTTGGTTCCTTTTCATTCTGAGTAAGTAGTATTCGGTGCTAGGGATGTAGGGGTGAATCAGAGATGTAAGCATTGTAGGACATTTTGGTTCTTTCTAGTTTTAGGCAATTACAAGGAAAGCAGATGGGGCACCTGGACAGCTCAGTAAGTTAAGCCTCAAACTCTTGATTTCAGCTCAGATCATGATTTCAGGGTTTGTGAGTTTGAGCCCCAGGAGCCTGCTTGGGATTCTCTCTCTCCCTCACTCTGCCTTTCCCCTCTCCACACACCCTCTTTTCTCAAAATAAATAAATAAACTTTTTTTAAAAAGCATAAAGTACAAGCTACCAAAACAAAAACAAAAACAAACGAACAAACAAAAAAACAAGTAAAGCAGCTATGACCAACTGTGTATAGGTGCTTTGTCTTGTGAACATTATTTTCATTTCTCTGTGATAAATGCTCAATGCTACAATTTTAATAATTATAAGATTATTTGCCTTTTTGTTTTTTTCTTGAGTCAATTTTAGTTGTTATGTTTTCTAGGAAGTTGTCTATTTCATACAAATTTGGAAAATTATTGGCATAAAAATTATGAGAGCTTTCTCAATATCTTTTTCTTCCTTCCTTCCAACCTTTCTTTCTTTCTTTCTTTCTTTCTTTCTTTCTTTCTTTCTTTCTCTTTCTTTCTTTCTTTCTTTCTTTCTTTCTTTCTTTCTTTCTTTCTTTCTTTTTCTTGTAAGCTCTACACCCAACATTGGCTTGAATTCACAACTCTGAGATCAGGAATCACATGCTCTATAGACTGAGCCAGGCAGGTAGCTGTCTCTTACTATCTTGTATTATGTCTCTAATTATCTTGTATTAATTTTTGAGAGAGAGAAAGAGAGAGAGAGAGAGGCTGAGAAAGTGAGGGAGGGGCAGAGAGAGAGGGAGACACAGAACCTGAAGCAGGCCAGGCTCTGAATTGTCAGCACAGAGCCCGATGCAGGACTCAAACTCAGGAACCCTGAGATCATGACCTGAGCTGATATTGGATGCTTAACCGACTGAGTCATCCAGGCATCCTTCTTATTTTCTTTTAAATATATCTTTTTTCTGTAATTATATCCCTTTTAATTTGTAATGTTATTTACTTGTGTTTCTTTTTGTTGTTGTTGTTGCTTGTTCGCCTTAAACCTTACCAGAGATGTGCCTATTCTGTTAACTTTTAAAAAAACTTTTTTTCTTCCCCTTTTCCAGCGGGAACTATGGAGGGTATAGAAGAGGAGGAAAAGAAGGTTCTTGTTGTGCCAGAATCCCTTAAGAAAGAGGGGAGGTGGGGCGCCTGGGTGGCTCAGTCGGATAATCTCACAGTTCTTGGGTTCAAGCCCCGCATCAGGCTCTGTGCTGACCGCTCAGAACCTGGAGCCTGCTTCAGATTCTGTGTCCCCCTCTCTCTCTGCCCCATCCCTGTTCATTCTCTGTCTCTCTCTGTCTCAAAAATAAATAAAACATTAAAAAAAATTTTTTAAAGAAAGAGGGGGGCGCCTGGGTGGCTCAGTCAGTTAAGCGTATGACTTCAGCTCAGGTCATGGTCTCATGGTCCATGGGTTCAAGCCCCGTGTCAGGCTCTGTGCTGACAGCTCAGAGCCTGGAGCCTGTTTCGGATTCTGTGTCTCCCTCTCTCTCTGACCCTCCCCTGCTTACACTGTTTCTCTCTCTCTCTCAGAAATAAATAAAAAACATTTTTAAAATAAATAAAAGAAAAGAAAGGGGAGGAATTTCGTCAAGCTGAAAATCAAGCATCTGAGAAAGAAGTTTGCCCACAAGATACTTTAAAAGACGAGGAGGAAGTTTATATCTCTCTATCTGCTACAACCTACTGGAAAATATAGCTTAAAAAATTAAGAAACATGTCACAACATGTTCTTAGTTTAAGAACTAAGGAGCACTTGGATGGTTCAGTGAGTTAAGTATCCAATTCTTGGTTTCAGCTCAGGTCACGATCCTGAGGTTTGAGAGCTCCGACCCCGCATCGGGCTCCACTCTGATTGCACAGAGCCTGCTTGGGACTTTCTCTCTCTCCCTCTCTCTGCCCTTCCCCTGCTTGCTCTCTTTCTCAAAACAAACTTTAAAAAAAAGAACTAAGAAAAATATGGAGATACCTATAGAGAAAACTTTAAGACCATAGTAATGAATTATAGATGATGATCCAAATAAATGAAGAGACATGTCGTAGAAGAAATAACTCAAAATTAGAATTGATAGCAATCTCCCCAACATTCTAATTCCAGAGTTAAGGTTCACCTTGAAAATACTGAGTAAAGAAGGGAGACTGATCGTACCAATAGTAAGACACACTACAAAACCATCAGATTACAATATATTGTAGCATTTTTCAAGAACAAATAGACATATGGAATAAAATAAAAAGCTTGGAGACAAACCCATGTAGAAATGAGAACTTAACATACAAGAAAAAGGTAGCATTACAGCCAATGTGAAAGAGCTACTTCATGTAGTAGGTACAATTGGGAAAATTGACTCATAATAAAAATGATGACCACTTACCACTGTATACAAAGATAGACTCCAAATGAAATAAAGACCCAACCAAGATAAAAGCAAGTCTCGAGTTAATAGGAGAGCATATTTGTGACCTAGAAGCGGATAAGTATTCTTTCAATAAGACTTAAATCTGGGGGCCCTGGCTGGCTCAGTTGGTGGAGCAAGTGAGCATGAGACTCTTGACTTGGGGGTTTGAGTTCAAGTCCCATATTGGGTGTAGAACTTACTTTAAAATAAAAATGAAGGGGAAAAACCCACTTAAATCTGAAGCACAAGCCATTTTGACACCATTAAAATTAAGGATTTTTTAATGTTTATTTTTTGAAAGAAAGAGTGCAAGCAGGGGTGGTGGGGTAGTGGCGGGGGCGGGGGGTGGGCAGAGGATCTGAAGCAGGCTCTGAGCTGACAGCAACAAGCCTGTTGTGGGGCTCAAGCTCACAAACCATGAGATCATGACCTGAGCCAAAATCAAGAGTTGGATGCTCAAACGACTGAGCCACACAGATCCCCCCAAATTAGGCATTTCTATTCAAAGCATGAAACAATGGACAAAGTTACAAGGCAGAAGGCAGAGTGGAAGCAGATAGTTCAATCATTAAAACCAACCACGACTAAAAACAATAAGGAAGTCTTGCAAATCAATGTTGGCAAAGGGTATATGAGCAGGTAACTTGCGGAAAAGGAAAAGCAAAAGACTAAGAATCTTATGAAGAGATGCTCAGACTTATTAGTCATCAGAAAATTGAGAATTAGGGGTGCCTGGGTGGCTTAGTCGGTTAAGCGTCCGACTTTCGCTTAGGTCATGATCTCGCGGTTCGTAGGTTCGAGCCCCGCGTTGGGCTCTGTGCTGAATGCCAGCTTAGAGCCTGGAGCCTGTTTCGGAGTCTGTGACTCCCTCTCTCTCTCTGACCCTCCCCTGCTCATGCTGTCTCTCTTTCTCTCTCTCTCTCTCTCTCCTAGAAATAAATAAAAAGAAAAAGAAAAGAAAAGAAAAGAAAATTGAGAATTAAACTGTGGAGAGATGCCACTTAACACTATTAGAGTAGCAAAAAGTAAAAAGCCAAATAATCTGAATGTTGTCAAAGAGAAAGACATATAGGTTCCCTCAGGCCCTGCAGCCATTTACAGATCAACACATCTGAACTTCATCAGATTAAGGATGAACACCTCCCAAAACCCAGTAGTCTGTCTCCTAATTTCCATTCCAAAGAAATGTTTGCAAGGGTCCTAGCAAGAGCCTGTGCAAGGGTATCTATCAAGGTCTTGTGTGCGGCAACAGACACCACGAGGACCTTGGCATTCATCACTGAGGCCTGGGAAGAACGAAATGGGGTGGATGCACTCAATGAAGGGTCATGGTTCCACACACGTAGCACCATGAATAGATCTTTCAAACATATTTGGGGTGCTCAGTGGTGAAGCATCCGACATCAGCTCAGGTCATGATCTCACGGTTCGTGGGTTCAAGCCGAGAGTCGGGCTCTGTGGTGACAGCTCAGAGCCTGGAGCCTGTTTCGGATTCTACGTCTCCCTCTCTCTCTGACCCTCCCCTTCTCACGCCGTCTCTCTCTCTCTCTCTCTCAGAAATAAATAAAACATTTAAAAAATAAAGTTACATTCTTTAAAAAAAAATAAAGTACAGGAAAAAAAGAAAATTCTGGATGGGGATAGTTTTGCGGTCAACTACATATTTGGATCACTTTGAGGTAGAGAAGCTAAAGGGACTCCATTATATTTTTATTTTTTAAATGCTTATTTAGTTTTTGAGAGAGAAAGAAAGAGAGAGAGAGAGAGTGCACGCGCCCTCAAGAGCGGGGGAGGGGCAGAGAGAGAGGGAGACACAGAATCTGAAGTAGGCTCCAGGCTCTGAGCTGTCACTGTCATGAACTGTGACGTGAGATCATGACCTGAGCCATAGTCGGACGCTTAACCGACTGAGCCACCCAGGCGCCCCTTTATTTTTTAACCTATTAATTTATTTTTAAGTCATCTCTACACCCAACATGGGACTGGAACTCACAAACTGAGATCAAGAGTCGCCTGCCTGCTGGGACTCCACTGCAGAAAGGCTCCGCCTCTGCTGGTTTTCTGCTAGGCCCCACTTACTCATGTGCCGTACTTTGCCTCTGAATAAGCCACAGAAGCTATGTTCCCACACCAAGCAGGGGACTAGGAAGTTAATCATTCTCCACGTTCTGTCCTCGGCCCCAAACACCCGATAATATCTAAGAGCCGGATCCCAAACAACTCCCAGGACATTAGCTTCAAACAAACCTCGGCTGATGCTGCCATCCACACCCCCTACCTTCCGTGATTTCTAAAATAACACCCATCGTTCACCTGGCACCGCCCTTTGATTGGACCCCACCCTGGATTCCTAAAGGAACACGTACCCGAGACCAGTCTCCAGCATCAACCCCTAACCCAAAGCAACAACGAGACTCATGCTCCTTTCTTTTCCGAGGCTCCCATGCACTCTGTCTGCCATTGTCTATCTGTCACTTCACAATCCAATACGTTCTGCTCACGTTCTCCTGCTCCCATTCGATTTTTTTTAATGTTTTATTTATTTCTGAGAGAGAGAGACAGAGAGATAGAGAGAGAGACAGCGTGAGCAGGGGAGGGTCAGAGAGAGAGGGAGACACAGAATCTGAAACAGGCTCCAGGCTCTGAGCTGTCAGCACAGAGCCCGACGCAGGGCTCAAACCCACAAACTGTGAGATCATGACCTGAGCTAAAGTCAGACGTTTAACCGACTGAACCACCTGGGCGTCCCGCTCCCATTCAATTTCTATCCTGCGGGAGGCCAAGGACCTTCTGAGCTGGTCCCGTAGGACCCACTTCTGAGTCCTTGGACCCAGCCTGCTTGCGTCAACCTCAAAGTTTTCCAGATAAACAAGTGAAAACACTTGACTCTAGGGGCGCCTGGGTGGCTCAGTCAGTTAAGTGTCCAACTTCGGCTCAGATCATGATCTCACAGTTTGTGGGTTTGAGCCCCGCGTCGGGCTCTGTGCTGACTGCTCAGAGCCTGGAGCCTGCTTCAGATTCTGTGTCTCCCTCTCTCTCTGACCCTCTCTTGCTCACTCTGTCTCTCACTCTCACTCTCTCTCTCTCTCAGAAATAAATAAAACATTTTTTAAAAAGAAAAGAAAACACTTGATTCTATCTGCGCTTGGGTAGAATGACCTGTGTTAGTCAGTTGGGGAAAAGTTGTGATTGACACCCAGGATGCCACAGAAAAGAGCACCTTCTTTCACCACGGGTGGGGATGATAGCTTCGGGATGCATCAGTAAATCAACAAAGATCTTTGCCCTCAGGGAGTTTACATTGCCTTCTGGAGAGAAAGAAAAGAAACAACACACACAATAAGTAAATTAGGCAGTTTCTTAGAGAGGGAAAGTACAAAGAAGGAAAAACAGAAGACATTAAGGTAAGAGGACTCACACCACCTGTCTCCCCTCTAGAAATGCAGTCTCAACCAGCCAGCCAGGATTTTTCCACCAGTGAGTCTGCCCCACGGTCCTCTCTCCGTTCCCGAAGGAAGAGGTGATGTGCGTGATAAGTCCCCTCGCCCCTCCCCCCAAGGGAAAGTGATCTAACCTGAAGTAATCCTTCTTTTTTCTTTTCTTTTCTTAAAGTAAACTCTAGGCCCAACATGGGGCTTGAACTCACACTGAGATCAAGCATCACATACCCTACTAACTGAGCCAACCAAGTGCTCCAACCAATCCTTTCTTTTCCTTATAACTTTTCTTGCCCCACCCTCCTTCCTATAAAAACCTTCCATTTTGAGGGCCCCTGGCTGGCTCAGTCCCACAGAGCAGGCGATGCTTGACCTCAGGGTCTTGAGTTTAAAGCCCCATGTTGGGTGTGGAGCCTACTTAAAGACAAACACCTTCCATTGTATACACCTCCTCAGAACGCCCCTCTGCTTGCCAGACAGGATGCTGCCTGACTTGAATCATTTAGTGAAGCCAGTTCTATCTTCCAAAAAGATGAGAGGACACACGTGTCTGGGGCCGGGGAGACAGCATGGCTCGAAGCACCGCCAGAGGCTACTCAGCGCAGGTGGGCCTCCAGACCCCATCCTTTTCTTGACTTGAACAGTTGCGGAGTAGACACCTATACAAACACTTGATGGGAGTGAGGGAGTGGGCCAAGCTGACATCAAAGGGGAGAGCAGTCCAGACAATGTGGGACAGCACTTGCAAAGGCACTGGGGTGGGAGCAGCAAGAGCAAGGCAGGGAGGGACAAGGGCCCAAGTCTGTGAGACCTACTACAGACTACTACAGCCCAGTGGGGCTGGGCTGACTGTGGGGACTCGGAGGCCACTGTGAAGACTGAGGTGAGGAGCCATCGCAGGATACTGAGCAGGGCCTCCATACGATGTGACTCCAGCTTCCAGAGAAATCACTCTGGGGCACTTGGGTGGCTCAGTCAGTTGAGCGTCCCACTCTCAGTTTTGGCTCAGGTCATGATCTCACTGTTCGTGAGTTCGAGCCCCACAATGGGCTGTATGCTGACGGCACAGAGCCTGGGATGCTCTCTCTTTCTCTCCCTCTGCCCCTGCCCTGCTGGCGCTCTGTCTCTCTTGAAATAAATAAACTTAAAGAAAAAAAAAAAGGAAGTCACTGGCTGTGGTGTCAGGGAAGACTGGGGGACCAGGGTAGAGGTACAGAGCCCTAGTTAGAGGCTACTCACAATACATGTGAAGAAGGGATGATGGTGGCTCAAGGTGACATCAGCAAAGGTGGCAGAAGCTGGATTCTGGATTTGTTTTTTTGTTCATTATTTTTATTTTGAGAAAGAGAGAGAGAGTTGGGGGAGGAGTGCAGAGGGAGAATCCCAAGCAGGCTCCACACTGTCAGCGGAGAGCCCTACTCAGGACTTGATCCCACAGACCCTGAGATCATGACCTGAACAAAAGTCAAGAGTTGGATGCTCAACCAACTGGACTCAATGGATATTTTTGAAGGTAGAGCTAATAGAACTTCTTACATGAAAGAATAAAGAAGGTAATGGGGCGCCTGGGTGGCTCAGTCAGTTAAGCGTCTGACTTCAGCTCAGGTCATGATCTCATGGTTCATGGGTTCGAGCCCCGCGTCAGGCTCTGTGCTGACAGCTCAGAGCCTGGAGCCTGCTTCTGATTCTGTACCTCCCTCTCTCTCTGACCCTCCCCTACTCATACTGTCTCTCTCTCTCTCAGAAATAAATAAAACATTTTTTTAAAAAAGGATGAAGAAGGTAAGAGAAAAGAGAGGACTCAGACAGTAGCCTACCAAGGGAGAGAAGATGATTCTCCCTGGATTTAGGCAATAAGGATTAAGGCAACACTGTGTCTGTAGAGAATTTTAAAATCGTAATAAAATGGAGTAGATATTCTTCTGCTGTGCATTATCATCATGTATCACCAATTTTAATTTTTTTTTTCATGCTTTATTTCTGAGAGAGAGAGAAAGACAGCATGAAAAGGAAAGGGTCAGAGAGAGAGGGAGACACAGAATCTGAAACAGGCTCCAGGCTCTGAGCGAGCTGTCAGCACAGAGCCCACATGGGGCTCAAACCCATGAACCATGAGATCATGACCTGAGCCGAAGTCAGACGCTTAACCGACTGAGCTACCCAGGCGTGCTGCATCACCAATTTTAAACACTGTCTAAAAAGTTATAAAGTACTCCCTCCCCACTGTGGCAGGCCACTGCCAATGTCTCTCTCGCTGCCCCCACTGCCCACCTAGGCATGTCACTTAGGTGACTTGAGAATTTGGAAGCCTGAGTACTAGACTGTTGTCCTCTGTTTGGGTGGGGAAGGCTATGGCATGAGGAGGTGGCTAGGGGAGAGATTTGGAGTTCACCTTTGAACATTTTATTATTTTTAAATGTTTATTGATTTCTGAGAGGGGGGAGGGGCAGAGAGAGAGGGAGACAGAGGATCCAAAGCCGGTTCCCAAGCAGGCTCTGTGCTGATAGCAGAAAGCCCGAGGTGGGGCTAAAAGTCACAAACCGTGAGATTGTGATCTGAGCTGAAGTTGGACACTTAACCAAACCCGGGGTTTAAACATTAAAAGGTTTTTGGGATGTTTATTCATTTTTGAGAGAGACAGAGACAGAGACAGAGCACAAGCAGGGAAGGGGCAGAGAGAGAGAGGGAGACACAGAATTGGAAGCAGACTCCAGGCTCGGAGCTGTCAGCACAGAACCTGATCAGGGGCTCATACCCACGAACTGCAAGATCATGACCTGAGCCGAAGTCGGCACTTAACCAACTGAGCCACCCAGGAACCCCCAAGTTTGAAACATTTTAAATCCGAGACAGCTATTCAACATTCAAGCAGATCCGAGCCATGCTCTTATCTAGGCAGATAAGTAAGTCTGGAGTTCAGGAAAAGGGTCTGGACTAGAAATACACATTTGGAACTTGCTAGAACACAACTGGTAATCAAATCATGAGATTGGATGAGACGGGAGGGGAGCGACAAGAGGTGGAGAAGGGAATCAGCTCACGCCTGGGGCCCTGGGACCCTCCTACACTGACGTCTGGGAGAAGCACAGGCATCCACCACAGGACGGAGGCGGACTGGAGGGGAATGACGTGGTGTCCTGGAACCAAAAAAGAAAGTATGTCAAGGAGCGAGCAGTTGGGTCAAACTAGAGAAAGAGAGAGAAGTAACCACTGAACTGAACTTAACAAAGTAAAAGTGGCTGGTGACCTTGGCCAGAGGAGTTTCGGTGGAATGCTGGAAGGTAAACCAGATTGGAGAAAAAAGTTAAAGGCGAATAAGAGGAGAGAGGTCTGAGACAGTGAGGAGGTTGACTCTTTGAAGGAGACTGGCTTTGAAGAAGCTTTTTTTTAAGTTTTTTTTTTTTTTTTTTTTTTTTT
>NW_024080635.1:2725838-2905839 GCF_003009895.1 Hyaena hyaena | reverse complement strand
AGAGAGGAAGATCGCTGTCATTGAGTCCTCTCTGGTGGCTCAGAGGAGAGACTGGCTTTAGAGAGGAGCAAAGATGCTTCATCTACTATGGGTAGGGTTGGCGTGTATGTGGGTACAGATTCTGAAATTCCCATTGTCTGCTAGGCCATTTCTTCCACCAATTCTCCCCTCTGAGGTCAAAACACATGGGCCAGGGGCACCTGGGTGGCTCAGTTGGTTAAGCATCTGACTACAGCTCAGGTCATGATCTCGCAGTCTGTGGGTTCAAGCCCCATCTCGGGTCCTGTGTTGACAGCTCAGAGCCTGAAGCCTGCTTCGGACTCTGTGTCTCCCTCGCTCTCTGACTCTCCCCTGCTCATGCTCTATCTCTCTCAAAAATAAAATAAACATTAACATAATTTTTTATTTATTTTTTATTTTTTTAATTTATTTCTAGGAGAGAGAGAGAGACAGCGTGAGCAGGGGAGGGTCAGAGAGAGAGGGAATCACAGATTCTGAAACAGGCCCCGGGCTCTGAGCTGGCAGTCAGCACAGAGCCTGACGCGGGGCTCGAACCCATGAACCGCGAGATCATGACCTAAGCGAAAGTCGGACGCTTAACCGACTAAGCCACCCAGGCGCCCCTAAAATAATTTCTTAAAAAAAACATGGGCCAAAGGTTTATGTTCAAACAGAGCAAAATATTGGGCACTGGGCACTTAGTAAGTGCTTGATAAAAGGTAGATGTAACAATATTATTATTCCTACAGGAGCAAGCTTATGGCCCAAGGGTGGCCCATTCATCGTGGCTGGGAAGTGTCTAATGACTCAATATAGACCATGTAGAATCACCCCCAGGACTTCTGCTTGAACTATTAAGAAAGGAATGGGTTCTTCCTGTGGACTTTCCTGAACTGGATCTGCTGGTTATTGTCTTTGCCACCTCGTAGGAGGGCCTGCCTGAGAGGAAAGCAAGCCCAGAGGAAACCAAAGCCAAGATTCGGGAACCCGATGACGCCAAGGCCATTGATCTAGCCACATCCAAAAGCCAGTCCTCTCTCCTGATCAAAAAACTCTTCTTTGTTTTGCTTTTGCTCGAGGCAGTTTCATTTGGGCATCTATTATTTACAACTGAAAAAAATTCTTGGAAGATAGAGCCTGCACATTTTATGTTGCTATGATCCACGTTCTTCCTCCTGGATGCTCTTTCCTTTATCAATCTTTCCTTGAGTGATTCTGTCCATGCGGTGCAGCTACGGTTTGTATGCAAAGTATGCTCAAATTTGAGAGTTTAGCACAGACTTCTCTGATAGCCATCAACTGTTCATTAGACTCTTCTGCATGGATAGCCCACAGGTGTCAAAAACCCAACTTGTAGGGACTTTCACCCATCCTCTCAAACCTATGGTTTATCCCCATGTCTGTAAGTGAAATCACGACTCACCCAGTTGCCCCCCAAAGTTATACTAGACTTCTCTCTGTTTCATCCAATCAGCCCCAAACCTCAGGTCAACGCTCCTCCATTCCCTACATTGTTTCTTCCAATCCATCGCTGAGTGTGTGGCAAGGATTAAATGAGATGACTCATGTAAAGTATTTAGAACAGGGTCTGAAACATGGTAAGTCTACCTGTCTATGTCTTCTATTAGGCCTGGAGCCAGGGACTATGACTTGTCCATTTTCAAACCTCCAGAGACTAGCATGAAGCCTGCTATGCTTAGTGAATGAATGAATGAAATGGATGATTGACAAGATGGTATAGGGAGAAAGACTAGAGAAGCAATCAAAGGGAATCTCACTGTGTGGTCTTGAGGGAGGCAGGAAGAAGAACCAGTCAAAAAGCTTTGAGAGGGAATACATGAACCAAGATGGCGCTGCATCTCAGATAGCCAAGGCAGGAGAAAGGTTGAGTAAGGACCATGTTGCTGATAAGGCCCAGTTCTTCAGGTCAGGAAAAAAAAAAAAAAAAGAGGAGAGAGGCCACTCTATAGCATAACTGGGGGGAAGGTTCGAAGGGAGTCATTTCAGGCTGTATCTGGAGCCTTCCTCTTATCTCCCCTTCTACCCTGTCTTGGCAGTGGCTGTCATGGGGTTAAGATAAAATAATGCCCCTCATCTGAGATTAGTGGTCCTTCCCCAGGCATTAATCACCATTCTCATCTTATCACTCACATAGCAGAGCCTCTGGGGGTTGTTGTTAAGGTTGTACGCTGCACAACACCACCATCTCTAAGGGAGTGCCATTAAAGCGGTAGATAGCTTTGCTATATAGAATTTTTAAAAAACGTTTCATTATAGGGATGCCTGGCTAGCTTAGTTGGTAGAGCATGTGACTCTTGATCTCAGGGTCATAAATTCAAACCCCACGTTGAGTGTAGAGATTACTTAAAATCTTTTTCTTAATGTTTTTAATGTTTTTTTTTTATTTTGAGAGAGAAAGACAAAATAAATGTTTATTTATTTTGAGAGCTTGAGAGGGGAAGGGGCAGAGAGAGATGGAGAGAGAGAATCCCAAGCAGGCTCTGCAAGCCAGCACAGAGCCCATCACGGGGCTTGAACCCATGAACCATGAGATCACGACCTGAGCTGAAATCAAGAGCCAGACATTCCACTGACTGAGCCACCCAGGGACCCCTTAAAATCTAAAAAAAAAAAAAAAAAAAAAAAATTTCATTATAATTTTGCTGACTCCAAAGATTAGTGATTTGTGTAAGTAATGCAACAATATTCAAGCATACATTAAAGTGTCTTTTTCTAACCATTCCGTTTTGACAATAATAAAAAAAAAATCTTGTTGCTCAGAAAAGAAAAACAAAACAAAAACCTTGTTGTGCTAATGTCATCTAAAAAAACCAAGAGGTGCTCGACCCCTCTGCACATTTGAAAATCCACATATAACTTTTGATTCCCCAAAAACTTAACTACAAATACCTTACTATCAACCGGAAGCCTTACCGGTAACACAAATTGTTAATGATAATGCATTATACATTGTGTGTAATGACCTGCTAATTGTATTTCATCAATTGTTTTTTATTTGTAGTTATGGAAATTTCATTGCTACAAATATTAAGTATCGTTGAAGTTTATTAGCAGGTAACATTGATGATATTCCAAAGCATCATGAATAGTAAGATAAAATACTAAATCATGAAATTATTTCTCCCCAGATATCAGAAAAAACATTTTTTTAAACATCAGGAGAAAAAGAAACTGGAAAGCTATTAAAGAAAGTGTATTTAGGGGCGCCTGGGTGGCTTAGTCGGCTGAACGTCTGACTTCAGCTCAGGTCATGATCTCACCGCTCGTGGGTTTGAGCCCTGCATCGGGCTCTGTGCTGACAGCTCAGAGCCTGGAGTCCGCTTCAGATTCTGTGTCTCCCCCTCTTTCTGCCCCTCCCCTGCTCATACTCTGTCTCTCTATGTTTCTTAATAATAAATAAATGTCAAGAAAATTTTTAGGTAAAGAAAGTGTATTTATGTAAAATACATTGCACGCTGAGGATGAGCTCAGACGGTGGTGCAAAGGCCACAGTAAACCCCCGAACGTGTGGAGTCCCAATGCCTGGCAGCCAGGGTACCCCAGGGTACCCAGGGTTCCCATCCTGCCCATCCACCACCTGTCAGTCCTGCCTATCCTCCTGGCCCCTTTTCAACTCCCCCAGCAGGTCCCCAGGGGGATCTCGCTCTTCCCCCCACCCTGTCGTGTGCTCCCTCATCATGTGCATGACCAGGGTATCTAGGATCCCAATCCCTAGGTCTCTACCCACCCCCCCACCGCCTGCT
Source organism: Hyaena hyaena (assembly GCF_003009895.1). NCBI lineage: Eukaryota > Metazoa > Chordata > Mammalia > Carnivora > Hyaenidae > Hyaena > Hyaena hyaena. The sequence continues at coordinate 2,902,075 of NW_024080635.1, read as the reverse complement.
GCTGGCATGCCTCCTGTGAATCCCTTGGCACCTTGCATCAGAACCAGGAATGATGATGGACAAGAAGATGCAGAAGAAAATGAAGCTCATAAAAAGATGCGCAAACACCACAAGGATGGGAAGCATTCCTTCTCTTCCAGCCCTGACTCTGAATACAGGGTCTGGACGCTTCCCTCAAGGCTCTCTGGCTACACTCTCCCATCGAGCTTGAGGTGCCATCTTGTACTGGGGAAACTTACCCCTGTGCCCTTCCTCCCTCACCCCCAATCTGACTCTGCCGTTCAGCCCTCCATGGCTAGGGAAAATGGGAAAAGAATTACCATGGGCCAGCAAAGACCTTCTTCTCACACTTGGATAAAACTTTCAGCTGATGAGCTTAGCAGGAGAACCATGTTTTGAGGATGGTGAGGCCTTTGAGCTAAATGCTGAAGATAAGTTTAAGATCTGTCAAATGTGATTTTTTAAAACTTTCTTTTGTAATACTTGTGGTTGCGAGGTGTTGTGGAGATGTAATTATAGAAGAAAAGAAACTGTACCTTTCTTGTAATGGGGCTGGCACACTTTGGTGATGTAGTGGCAAATACAATTCCCAGCAGGCCTTTATTGATTGCACTAACTGGAGGGTTGCTGGGAGGTGGAGTCCATTTGGTTGATGAGCTCTGTCTGCCATTTTGGTACCTAATCTTACTCCTCAGCTCAGTAGGCTGGCTCAGGTCTCTCTCATTCTCCAACTCTCAGTCCAAATAAAGCTGTTTTTCCTGGAAAAAAAATATATATACTGTGTGTCAACTACACTTCAAAAAATTTTTTTTAATATTTTAAAGTAATCTCTACACCCAACATGTGGCTCGAACTTGTGGCCCTGAGCTCAAGAGTTGCATGCTCTACCAACTGAGCCAGCCAGGTGCACCATAAAAATATTTTTTAATTAAAAGAAAAAGTGTGTGTGTATAGTTGCTTACAATGACCTAAGCACCCTCTTACACATTTAGGTTCCAGTGGCCAAACTTAATGACTCTTCTAGATGACTAGATCTCTGGAAAAATTAGTAGGATTACCAGAAGACAAGGAAACACTTTAGAGGAACCAGTTTTAGCAAAATGTAGCACTAACACAACTCACAGGTTGTGAGTTTACCTTGGACTTCAACACCCCATCACAGATAGAATTCAAGAAAAACTGTAAGATAGGACAAAATAAAAACAAAACAAACCCTCAAAGACTCCATTAAACCAATTGCACTTTCTGCCCGTCAAGTACCTACCTGACCACATAACTTTGCATGTTAAACGGGCAACTCTGGGGGCGCTCGGGTGGCTGAGTCCATTAAGTGTCCGACTTCAGCCCAAGTCATGATCTCGAGGTCCATGAGTTCAAGCTCCGTGTCCAGCTCTGTGCTGACAGCTCAGAACCTGGAGTCTGCTTTGGATTCTGTGTCTCCCTCTCTGCCCCTCCCCCCCCTCACGCTCTGTCTCTGTCTCTCTCTCAAAAATAAATAAACATTAAAAAATTTATACAGGCAACTCTGGTTGAAGTGATCTATCTTTCAGGCAAGAAATGTTAAGCTTCCAGATAACATCACACGTAGAAAGTTTTAGAGACTGAATGCGCACAGTTCTGGGGTGCCTGGCTGGCTCAGTCGGTAGAGCACGTGACTCTTGTTCTTGGGGTTGTGAGTTTGAGCCTCATGTTGGATATAAAGATTACTTAAAAATAATACTCCTTTTAAAAAAAGAAAATACAGTTCTTCTAAGAAAAAAAAAATCACTAAATCCTGGTTGCTTCATTTCTAACCCAAGAGTTCTATATTTCATCTACATTGTAAAGCCATTGGAGATGAAAAAAATCAAATCAACATGAGAAAGATTGGCAGCATCTCCTGCACTTTCCTAATAAACATGAAGAGAGTGAAATGCACACTGACCGAATTGAAATCTGATCCCGAAAATATATGATATCCATGTGAAAATGAGAAAACAAAATTGGGTGCTGTTTTTGAGCATATGATACTTGTGATTCACTTTTTGGTGAGGGACTATCTAAGCTCATCCAAAAAAAGTTAATGAGTGTGATAATGAGAAACCTTCTTTATTTGGCAGGAATCATAGCAAAATTTGATACAATTATGTCAGAACATTTATGCAAAATGTAAACATTGACACAAAATAATATTACACATTGTTTAGGGAATAAAAGGCAAGATGAAATAATTAAAATGAGAGATGCAATGAATAAGATCATGCTGAATAAAGAAATGTTAGACATTTTACTCCATTATTTTAAGTATGACTCCAGAAACAAGCTATGCAGAATACATAACAATTATTTTGGATTTGCTGATTTCCAAAATGCAAATATATCTATGTGTGAACATCTTGGGAGGTTTTGTTTAGCAGATGACTCGACTAGGGAAAGATTTTACATTCTCAGTAGACTACTTAACAAAAACTGAATCAAGAGGAAGACAAAAATAACCCCAGGGGCCAGGAATATGACGATGCCACAGAAATGCATGGAAAAACTATGATGGATTAGAATAGAAGAGCTTTGAAAAATAATTCTAGGGAAATCCATTTTATTTTGGTTGGTGTATCCTTTAAACTTGATAGTGAATGATGTGGTAAAAGATTCCTTTGACATCACTGAATTTTTAAATAGTGTCTAGGAACTACACAGCACAATTTCAGTTTTGATGAAATGTTGGAGTCTTTTGAACAAGTATTTTCAGACAGAAATTTTCAAATGTTGAATGTCAATGTTGAATCTACAAGGAGAAAGTCAAGTGGATGTCATTGTGTCACTAAGAGCTTAAATGGCAAGATATCTTTGGGGTGCTTGGGTGGCTCAGTCAGTTAAGTGTCCGACTTTGGTTCAGGTCATGATCTCATGGTTCATGTGTTCGAGCCCCACATCAGGCTCTGTGCTGACAGCCAGCTCAGAGCCTGGAACCTGCTTCAGATTCTGTGTCTCCCTCCCTCTCTGCCCCTTCCCTGCTCTCTCTCTCTCTCTCTCAATAATAAATAAACCTTAAAATTTTTTTAAATAAATAAATAAACATTTTTTTTAGTTTAAAAAAAAGACAAGATAACTTTTAGGAATGGTTAATTATATGAATAAAGAAATCAATTCTAGAATCCCAAATACTCTAGCAAGTTTCAACTTTCAAATGTATTAGCTCGGGGCTAATATGCAATGGTGTTAGGGTGAAATCTTATAAATCAATCAATCAGGAGCCAAAATTTAACACACATACTAGCCTTGAAAGCATTGAAAAAAAAAAGTAAGATGCTTTTTAGGAGCATCTCTCTGCTTGCTGGATGGGAAGCTGCCCAATTCATGAATCACTTAATAAAGGCAATTAGATCTGCAAAAGGGGAGGGGGGGGAAGAGGCACGATTTATGAAAAATATATTACTGATGCCAAATTACAGAATTTCGACATTGGTGCTATTACTTATACAGAAATGCTAAAAAAAGAGGAGGAAGATTCATCTTATTGTGATTTCTAAGATCCAAAACTAAATTTCAAACTTGATCCTTCAAAGGGAAATTTGTGATTCTTAAAGAACATCATGGCTTTTTTTTAGGTGTATTTTTAATGTTAATTTTTTTTTCAGAGAGAGAGAGAGAGCACAAGCAAGGGAGGGGCAGAGAGAGAGAGGGAGACACCGAATCTGAAGCAGGCTCCAGGTTCTGAGCCTTCAGCACAGAGCCTGACCCAGGGCTTGACCTCACGAATGGTGAGATCACGACTTGAGCCAAAGTCGGTCACTTAATTGACTGAGCCACCCAGATATCCCAACATTAATGGCTTTTTAAAAGAATTCTAGGGGCGCCTGCGTGGCTCAGTCAGTTAAGCATCTGATTCTTGGTTTTGAGTCAGGTTATGATCTCGCAGTTCATGACTTTGGGCAAGTTGTAACTGTCCTTACCTGTGCCGTGAGGATTGGGCAACAGGTCATACTTACTGAGGCCTCGTCCCTTGAGGATTAAATAGGTTCATGCACTGAGAGCAATGCTTGGTGCACGGTGGGAACCTGGTGAAAAGAGTTGTTCTTACTACCTAGAGCCAGCATACAAATTGCTACAGCTGGGACACCCCTTTCCTCTTTCCTGGGCCTCGTTGGTAACTCATCAGCTCTCATTAAGAGATCATTTTGTCGGGGCACCTATAGGACTCGGTTGGTTGACCATCCAACCCCAGCTCTGGTTTGTGAGTTTGAGACCCTGCAGCAGGCTCCCTGCTGAAAGCACAGAGCACTCTTGGGATGTCTGTCTCCCTTTCTCTCTCTCTGTCCCTTCCCTGCTCTCACTCTCTCTCAAAAATGAAGAGCAGTAAAAAAATAAAAGAGAGAGAGATCCCTTTGTCTTTCTTAACAGAGTTTCCTAACATAGTTCCAGTAGAATTCTGTCCCTTTTAACCAAAGAACTCTAACTAACACCCGCTGTGGCTTCCCATCGCCCTGGGGACACAGGGCAGAAACTTTGTTCTAAGTGTCATCTCCTGCCAAGGCCCCTCGGAGAACCTCCCCCTCCAGCTCCTGAGGTGTCCAGGAATTTGCCGAGCTCTCCCTTTGACCCCAGGGCCCAGATCTCAGCTTCCTAATCAGTACTGTCTTCTCCCCTCCCTTTTACGGGCCCTCCCCCATCCGCCTGGAATCCACTTTTTAGGTCCTCCTCATTCTGGTAAATAAAACCAGGTCACACCCACCCATTCCTGATAGGCTTCTGGAAAAGGGCAGGCCCAGGCGCCTCCTCCACTCCCCCAGGTTTGGGATCACTGATAGCAAGAGGCTTGTGATAACCCCAAGATCAGATTTTTTTTTTAAGTTTGTTTATTTGTTTTGAGAGAGTGCATGGAAGGGGCGGGGAGCCCAAGCAGGCTCTGCACTGTCAGTGAGGAGCCAGGTGCAGAGCTTGAACTCAGGAACCATGAGATCGTGACCTGAGCCGGAATCAAGCAGTCAGACACTTAACCAACTGAGCCACCCAGGTGCCCCGCCCCCAGATCAGATTTCTTGACCAGATCTCCTCCCATTTTACTTCCCACAGTTGGCATTAAGAAAAATATTTTGTTTTGCATTTTCCAAATGAAAATGCTGTTATAATATACAGTATCCTTATTTTTTTTTAAGTTCATGGTGAGAGAGAGCGAGCATGTGCACATTAGCCCGGAAGAGGTGGGGCCAGGGGGAGGGGCGGGGCCAGGGGGGAGGGGAGAGTCCCAGGCAGGCTCCACGCTGTCTGTATAGTGGATCCCCTGAGCCCGGGGAACCATGAGATCCTGACCTGAGCCAAAATCAAGAGTCGGATGCTTAATCCACTGAGCCACCCCGATGTCTTCATTCTTTTTTTATTTTTATTTATTTATTTAATTTTTAATCTTTTAAAAATGTGTATGGGGACAGAGGATCCAAAGCGGGCTCTGTGCTGACAGCAGCAAGCCTGATGCAGGGCTCAAATCTGTGAGATCGTGACCTGTGAGATCATGACCTGAGCTGAAGTCGGACACTTAACTGACTGAGCCAACCAGGGACCCAGGGACCCTCCTACAGTATTCTTTTTTCTTTTTTAAATGTCTTTATTTTATTTTGAGAGACAGAGAGCGAGCAGGGGAGGGGCAGAGAGAGAGGGAGACACAGGATCTGAAACAGGCTCCAGGTCCTGAGCTGTCAGCACAGAGCCCAACGTGGGGCTCGAACCCACGGACTGTGAGATCATGACCTGAGCAGAAGTCGGGCACTTAACCGACTGAGCCACCCAGGTGCCCCTACAGTATTCTTTTTTAAATGGTCCACACACACTGCAGTCTCTGCTATGTGCCCTCCTTCTCCCCTTTCTCTCGCTCCTTTCCCCTACCTTCCCTCGGTGTCTTCTACTTCCCTCTTTCTGCCTGTCCCCCGCAGGCAGGCTGAGAGCCCTTGGAAGGCCAGGAAAGCCACTTCCTCACCTCAGAGGACCCACGGGCTGGCAGGGTGGGGGACAGTTAATGGTTAATGAGTGAGTGAATGCAGACCTTTAAAAGGAAGACGGAGGAAAGAGGGGCTTATGCTCTACCCTCTGGGAGCCCTTCTGCTGAGTCAAGGATCCCAGACGGAATTTCTGGTCAACTTCCTGTTCCCCAAACCCATGCCCACAACAGCACAGGCACAAAAGTGACTCCGTTTCCTGCCCAGTCCCCAGCTCCAGCCACCCACCTCCCAGAGCTGCACCATTGACTCTGCCCTCTTGGTGCTGGAGCGGGGGCGGAGAGCGACAGGTGGCTGTCTCTTCCCGAGCCCGAGGGGTAAATAAACATCACAGGTGACCTGTAGCCCAAAGAGAAGAAACAAACTGTTAACAAAAAGGTTGGTTTGCTCTTGGTGCCCGGAGTAGCTGTGTTTTCATTTTGTTTTCCATTTTGTGCCTTCGAGAAAACATGTAGTACCTTTCAAAGCCAACGCAAACCCAGAATAAATACTGCTTTCTAAGTTGACTTTTTCTGTATGTGTTTTGACTTTGTGGTTTATTATTCTTTATTTTCAGTTGAGTAGAAGAAACCAGGCTCCTTTCCACAAGGCGCACACAGATGCAGCACACATGCAAACCCCAGGAATTAAATCATTATATAAAATTACTAAGTAGGAAGAAGAGGGTGGGGGAGGAGGCCAGGGTCTGGAGAGGTCAGGGTGTGAAAAGACCTTTGGGTAAGAAGAGACCCATTCAGTAAGTGCCAGACTGATACCTTGGATTTTGCCACATTCCCTCTGTGACCTCACTTTTCTTAAAAAGAAATGATTTCACCTCTGTTCTTTCTTTCTTTCCTTTTGTCTTTTCTTTCTTCTTTCTTTGCTTTCTTTTTTCCTTTTCTTTTTTCCTTACTTTCTTCTATCTTTTCTTTCTTTCTTTCTTTCTTTCTTTCTTTCTTTCTTTCTTTCTTTCTTTCTTTCTTTCACTTTCCTTTTTAATTAACGTCTACCCCCAAGGTGGGGCTCCAACTTACAACCCCAAGATTAAGAGTCCATCCACATTCTCCACTGATTGAGCCAATCAGGCGCCCTGTCATCTGCTTTTTTTCTGTAAACATCTCTTTTAAAAAAATTTTTTTAAGTATTTTATCTCATTTTAGAGGGAGAAGAACACACACGACTGGGGGAGAAGGGCAGAGTGAGAGAGACTGAGAATCTTACGCAGGCTCCATGCTCAGCACTGAGCCTGACACGGGGCTCCATCCTACGACCCTGGGATCATGACCTGAGTGAATCCAGGGGTTAGACGCCCAACAGACTTTGCCACCCAAGCACTCCACTCCTAAGAATTTTTGAAACAAAACAGTTAACATATTTATTATTATTTTAATATTTTTATTTATTTATTTAAAAACTTCCCCAATGTTAATTTATTTTTGACAGACAGAGTGTGAGCAGGAGAGGGGCAGAGAGAGAGGGAGACACAGAATCTGAAGCAGGCTTCAGACTCTGAGCTGTCAGTACAAAGCCCGATGTGGACTCGAACCCTCGAACCCTGAGATCATGACCTGAGCAAAGCTGGACACTTAACCAACTAAGCCATCCAGGTGCCCCAATTATTTTCATTATTTTTAAAGCTTTTTTTTTTTTTTTTTTTGAGGGAGAGGGGAAAATGCGTGAGCAGGGGAGGGGCAGAGACAGAGGGGAGAGAGAGAGAATGCCAGCCAAGCAGGCACTGCCAGTGCCCAGCCTGTCTCTAGGCTCCATCCCACCAACTGTGAGATCATGATCAGAATCGAAATCAAGAGTCAGACACTCAACTGACTGAGCCACCCAGGCGCCGCTCAAACAGTCCTTTGAATGGAGCGCTCTCTCACGTATATCACTGTGTGGCCATCACACTGGGTCGCTGGGGTGGGGGAGGGGCGGGCCAGCGCCTGACCTGTGAGGGACCCGCGGCCCTGTCTCCGCAGGCGGCCATCTTGGTGGGGAGGAGCGGCAGTTTCCTCAGGCCAACAAGGAAATGATCCCCCCACAAAAACGCACGACCCCAGATCCTCCCTTGCACAAACTGACTTCACAACCAGCATAAACATTCTGAGGATTCTGCAGAGAACCTGCTTCTGGCTTCCCTAAGGCCGTCTCCTGCTTAATGAAGGAAACCACTGCTGGGCTCAACAGCTGAAGACACGGGAAGGACCAGGAAGGGTACGGCTCCCAACTCCACCTCTGCATTCTGCCTCGGAGTCCAAGTGAAAGGTTGGCTCCCAAAATAGGGCTGACCGGAAGGGCCCCCCGCAGGTGCGGAGCGCTCGGTGCCCGGACCCAGGCCAAGGGGTGTGGGTACAAACCCCTGCTGGCTTCCCTCAAGTTCTGTATCTGTGAACCTGCTCCAGGCACTGCTCTAGATGTCTGATGCGCATCAACTCATTTCATCCTGACCATGACCTTAGGTGGGAAGTGCCATTATTATCTTCATTTTTAAAATTTTGTTTTTAGTGCTTATTTTTATTTTTGATAGAGAGAGAGAGATTGGCAGAGAGAAAAGGGGGCAGGGGGTCCATAGTGAGCTCTGCACTGACAGCAGAGAGCCCGATGTGGGGGCTTGAACTCATGAACCCAAGTAGGTCACTTCACTAACTGAGCCACCCAGGTGCCTCCATTAGTATCTTCATTTCACTGAGAGCCCTAAGGTTAAGAAAGCCACTGAGGTCCCACAGCTAGCGGGTGGCGTAAGGTAGGCTGATGTGCACTGTGGCACCACTAAGTTCCCTCACCCCTACGGGGAAGGTACCTTTAGCAGCACCTGCCTCAGAGACTCCCTGTTAGAGGCAAAAGAGACAGGGAATGTCAAGTGCTTCCCACCTGCGCTTAGGAGACTCCCAGTAAACACCAGCCCACCGCCATCATTGTCTGGTGTCATTCTGAAGGGCCAACCTCGGCCCTGGCTACACACACGTGATAGAGTCCTTCTGTGCTTTAAAAAAAAAAAAAAATCCTACATCTAAAAGAAGGAAGGGGTGCCTGGCTGGCTCAGTAGGAAGAGCATGTGACTCTTGATCTCAGGGTTGTGAGTTTGAGTCCCGCATGGGGTGTAGGGATTTAAAAATAAACATCTTAAAAAATAATAATAAAAGAGGAGTAAAAAGAGAAGGGGAAGAACTGGTAAAGGAGGGAAGCGAGAAGAGAAAAAAAAACAAAAAACAAAAAACACCCAAATCCAGACCCCAGTGATTTAGGCAGATGGCAGAATTTTTCTCTGTAGTGCTTTTGTGCTAAAATAACATTTCTGTTTCCATTAACTTTTCTTTTTTCTCTTTTAAGTTATGATTCTAATATGTGCTCACGATTAACATTTCAAACTGAACCAAAAAAGTTACAGCCATTATGGAAACCAGTATGGTGGCTCCTCGAAAAATTAAAATAGAAGTAGCGTATGATCTAGCAATCCCACTTCTGGGTGTGTAGCCAAAGGAAATGAAGTCAGGATTTCGAAGAGACATCCACACTCATTGCGTAGTATTCCATGGTGAAAAACATTTTTTCATGCATCTTCCTTGTTGGGGAATATTTGTTTTGTTGGTAATTTTCTTTTTGCCACTTCATAAAATGCTTCAATAAATATTTTTTCTAAAGATTTTCTTTTTAAGTCCTCTCTACACCCAATGTGGGGACTGAACTCACAATCCCCAGATCAAGAGTTGTCACACACTCTAATGACTGAACCCCTTCAGTAAATATTTTTATAGGAATATCTTTGTCCCGACTCCACCAGAAGCCTACTAGAACTGATCCAAGAATTCAGCCAAGTTGCAGGGTACAAAATCAACGTACAGAAATCGGTTGCATTTTTATACACCAATAATGAAGCAACAGAAAGAGAAATCAAGAAACTGATCCCATTCACAATTGCACAAAAAACCATAAAATACCTCGGAATAAACCTAACCAAGGATACAAGAGATCTGTATGATGAAAACTATAGAAAACTTATGAAGGAAATTGAAGAAGACACAAAGAAATGGAAAAACATTCCATGCTCATGGATAGGAAGAATAAATATAGTTAAGATGTCATTACTACCTAAAGCACTCTACACATTCAATGCAATTCCAATCAAAATTGCACCAGCATACTTCTCAAAACTAGAACAAACTATCCAAAAATTTGTATGGAACCACAAAAGACCCCGAATAGCCAAAGTAATACTGAAAAATAAAACCAAAACGGGAGGTATCACCATCCCAGACTTCAGCCTCTACTACAAAGCTGTCATCCTCAAGACAGTATGGTATTGGCACAAAAACAGACACATAGACCAATGGAACAGAATTGAGAACTCAGAAGTGGACCCAAAAGTATACAGCCAACTGATCTTTGACAAAGCAGGAAAGAATATCCAATGGAAAAAAGACAGCCTTTTTAACAGATGGTGTTGGGAGAACTGGACAGCAACATGCAGAAGAATGAAACTAGATCATTTTCTCACACCATGCACAAAAATCAACTCAAAATGGATAAAGGACCTGAACGTGAGACAGGAAACTATCAACACCCTAGAGGAGAAAGCAGGAAACAACCTCCTTGACCTCCACCGCAGCAACTTCTTACTTGACACATCCCCAAAAGCAAGGGAATCAAGAGCAAAAATAAACTGTTGGGACCTCATCAAGATTAAAAGCTTCTGCACAGCCAAGGAAACAACCCAGAAAATTAATAGGCAACCAACGGAATGGGAAAAGATAGTTGCAAATGACATATCAGATAAAGGGTTAATATCCAGAATCTATAAGGAACTCACCAAACTACACGCCCGAAAAACAAACAACCCAGTGAAGAAATGGGCAGAAGACATGAACAGACACTTCTCCAAAGAGGACATCCAGATGGCCAACAGACACATGAAACGATGCTCAGCATCCCTCCTCATCAGGGAAATACAAATCAAAACCACACTGAGATACCACCTCACGCCAGTCAGAGTGGCTAAAATGAGCAAATCAGAGAACTCTAGATGCTGGCGAGGATGTGGAGAAACGGGCACCCTCCTACACTGTTGGTGGGAATGTAAACTGGTACAGCCCCTCTGGAAAACAGTGTGGAGGTTCCTCAGGAAACTAACAATAGAACTCCCTTATGACCCAGCAATAGCACTGCTAGGAATTTACCCAAGGGATACAGAAATGCTGAGGCATAGGAGCACATGTACCCCAATGTTCATAGCAGCACTCTCCACAATAGCTAAAACATGGAAAGAGCCTAAGTGTCCATCAACAGATGAATGGATCAAGAAGATGTGGTTTATCTATACCATGGAATACTACATGGCAATGAGAAACAATGAAATCTGGCCATGTGTAGCAACATGGATGGACCTTGAGGGTGTTATGCTGAGCGAAATAAGTCAGGCAGAGAAGGACAAATATCATATGTTTGCACGTATAGGAGGATTAGGAGGAACTTAACGGAGGAACAAGGGGGAGAAGAAGGGCGGAAATGGTGGGGGAAAGGGAGAGAGGCAAACCATGAGAGACTCTTGAATGCTGACAAAAACTGAGGACTGATGGATGTGGGGGGGAGGGGGGGTGGGCATGGAGGAGGGCACTTTGGGGATGAGCACTGATTGTTATGTGGAAACTAATTTGACAATAAACTATTTGTAAAAAAAACAAAAAACAAAACAAAACAAAAAAAAGGAATATCTTTGTCCCCTCATGAACGTATGTTTCTTTTCTTTTAATTTTTTTACATTTATTTATTTCTGAGAGACAGAGCATGAGTGGGAGAGGGGCAGAGAGAGAAGGAGACGCAGAATCTGAAGCAGGCTCCAGGCTCTGAGCTAGCCTGTTAGCACAGAGCCCGACGTGGGGCTTGAACCCATGGACCGTGAGGTCATGACCTGAGCCAAAGTCGAAGGCTCAACTGACTGAACCACCCAGGTGCCCCCGAAGTATTTTTCAACAATAGGTTCTTTGGAATAGAATTTCCATACTTAGAGAGGGACACCTAGGTGGCTCAGTCGGTTAAACATTCGACTCTTGATTTCGGCTCAGGTCATGATCTCACAGTTTGTGGGTTCAAGCCCCGCACTGTCAGCATGGAGCCTGCTTGGGAATCTTCTCTCTCTCTCTCTCTCTCTCTCTCTCTGCTCCTCCCCTACTCATGCTCTCTCTCTCTTTCTCAAAATAAATAAATAAATAAACTTTAAAAAAAAAGAATTTCCACACTTAGAGAAACATGAATATAAAATTCATGCTTCCATTCAGTAAGTTAAATATTTATTCAGTTCACTATTTATTCAAGGCCGATTATGCCATATCTATACTCATCCAGATGCTGGGAATACAACAGTAGGGATGGCAGATGAGGTCCTTGGATCCCCCTCGGATCTTATGTTCTTGGGGAGTGAGAGGAGGAGGAGAGAGTAAATCATTCAAGTATTACTACATACAGTCAAATTACTCTCCAAAGTAGTTGTCCAATTTCAAGTCCACTATTAAAAAGGGTACACAGGGAGCACCTGGGTGGCTCAGGCGGTTAAGCGTCCAACTTCAGCTCAGGTCATGATCTCGTGGTTAGAGGGTTCAAGCCCCACATCCAGCTCTGTGCTGACAGCCTGCTTCGGATTCTGTGTCTCCCTCTTTCTCCGCCCCTCCCCCTGCCCTGCACTCTGTCTGTCACTCTCTCTCAAAAATAAAGATACATTTATTTATTTTTTTTAAATCTTTTTTTTTTTAATGTTTTTATTTATTTCTAGGAGAGAGAGAGACAGTGTGAGCAGGGGAGGGTCAGAGAGAGAGGGAGTCACAGACTGAAACAGGCTCCAGGCTCTGAGCTGGCAGTCAGCACAGAGCCCGACACGGGGCTCGAACCCATGAACCGCGAGATCATGACCTAAGCGAAAGTCGGACGCTTACCCGACTAAGCCACCCAGGCGCCCCAAAAATAAAGATACATTTAAAGAGAACTTTTTTTTAAATGAAAAGGATACACAGGGGCACCTGGCCAGCTCAGTTGGTGGAGCACATGAGTCTTAAACTTGCGGTGGTGAGTTCGAGCCCCACATTGGGGGTAGAGCTTACAAAAAAAGAAAAGGGACACACATACCCACAGACGCACCATTGCCAACACAGGCTATCATTAACCTTCATAAAGTTTGTCAATCTGATAAATAAAAAAAAAAAGATCGTATTCTTTTGTTGGACTTTTTGTAGCTTTGCATAGTAAGAATTATAAACATCTTTTTGTGTCCCTCAGCTATTTCTTCTGTGAGCTGCCTATTTGATTCTTGTCTTTCTGTTGCTTATTTGCAGGTGCTCTGTGCTTATACTACGTATATCTTACATTTATTATAAATATTTACCCTCAATCTGTCATTTGCTTTTAGTTTCGGACTCTTGCGCAGTACTTGTGTTTAGACATTTTTCCCCCATCAAATTAATCAATCTTTTACATTACAAAGCTTCCGGCTTTGTGTTTAGAAAGAACACCCTCCTCAACTCTACATTGGAAACTTATTCACATATTACTTCCTGAGCTTTTTTTTTAAATTATGTTCATTTATTTTTGAGAGAAAGAGAGACAGAACATGAGCGGGGGAGGGGCAGAGAGAGAGGGAGACACAGAATCTGAAGCAGCTCCAGGCTCCGAGCTAGCTGTCAGCACAGAGCCCAACGTGGGGCTCGAACCCACGAACCGTAAGATCATGACCCGAGCCACAGCCGGACGCTTCACCGACTGAGCCGCCCAGGTGCCCCTCTTCCTGATCTTTGATGGCCGTAGGTATAACACTCAAATCTGTGGGGGAGCTGGACTCCATCTGGATGACAATCCAGCCTCTCTCAGAATATTGTCCCTCCCCCACCACAAGTGACCTGGGGATCCTGAAATTTCATGCCATGTCTTCCCCACTGCAGAGGTTGACACACACCAAGCCATCCTCAAAGAACTCTTTTCCTTACAATCCTGCAAAAAAAAAATCGTTGCTGGCTGTGGGAAAGTACCTTCCTGGCCCGCCCTCCGGCAAGTTCTACGAATCCAGAAAACTTATCCTTCGTTCTGGGCACCCGCCTCTCCCAGTGTCTCCACCACCCCTAACTGGCAATTAGAAGCTCCCGCTGCCGCCTGGTCTTGTCACCTCCACACAGCACTCTGTTCCCACCACAGCAGATGCCTCCCACCCTCACCCAGTGTGAATCATACTGGGAACTTCCTCAGGGCCCCAATCCCACAGACGTGGTGTTATAGCCAGAGCCTTTAGACAGTGGATGTTCCCTGTTTATTGAATAAATGCGTGTGCAAGCGAGGGAATTGAGTGCTTACTATATGCACTTAGCTTGTGTGTATGTGTATGTGTGTATATATATATTCATCTGTAAACATTTTCAACTTATAAAATAATACACTGGTTTTGTGCGTTTTTTTTTAATTTTTAAAAACAATTATTTATTTTTGAGAGACAGAGAGTGAACAAGGGAGGGCAGAGAGAGAGGGAGACACAGAATCCGAAGCAGGCTTCAGGCTCCGAGTTGTCAGCCCAGAGCCCAACACTGGGCTCGAACTCACGAACCATGAGATCATGACCTGAGCCGAACCCAGACGCTTAACCGACTGAGCCACCCAGGTGCCCCAATACACTGTTTTTCAAATACTTGTCTCAGAAGTAATTTTTTTTTTTTGGTTTATATGTATTTTGAGAGAGAGAGAGAACCAAAAGTGAGGGAGGAGCAGAGAGGGAGGGGCAGAGATAGGAGAGAGAGAATCCCAAGGAAGCTCAGCGCTGTCAGCTGTATGGAACCCGACACGGGTCTCAGGCTCAAAAACCATGAGATCATGACCTGAGCCGAAATCAAGAGTTGGACACTTAACCTACAGAGCCACCCAGGCGCCCCCAAATAACACACAATTATTATAAAATATTTACAGTTATAGAAGTCAAGGACATGTGCCTCCCATAATCCTGTCCCTTAGTGACAGCCACTGGGAATTTGACATACCAACATTAATTTGAATTCTTACAACAGCTGTGCGAAATACGTTTTACTAGCCCCATTTTCCAATTGAGGAAACGGAGGCCCAGAGAGGTAAAACAACCTAACTGGGGTTGCAGAGCCAGTGAGTGGTCGAGCCGGGATTGGCAAGGGCACCGCCCTGATCCCAGAGCCTTGGCTCCCTTCGCTGAACCCTACTGTTGTGGCCAATGAAATGATTAGCAAATGAAAGATCTTGGAGACTTTTGTGGGATTGAATGGAATAACAGGTGCCAAGCAGCCAGCGATGCCTGGACAGAAGTAGGAGGGTCCCCTGACGATCTTTCCTGGACTTGCTACTTCTGATCTTCCAAGGGCTCTAACGTTCTGGGATTTGGTGCATGACCCAGGACCATATGCGGTGTTCTCAGGGAAAAACCAGGTCCTGGGTAACCTATTCAACAGAGGAGGCTGCAGACACAGACAGTCTGAGGGACAGTGTGATGGTAGGATGCACCCAGACAGGATCCTGGGGACTGGAGCCCCGATCCGGACTCTGCCACACTTGCTGTGTGACCTTGGGCAAGTCACTTTACCTCTCTGAGTATCTGCTTTGTGTTTGTAGAAGGGGGATAATTACATCTGCCCTCACTGAGTCCCAGGGTTCTTGGGGGCATGTCTGGAAGGGTTGGGGGAAGTTCTGCTCCTAAAGTCCCTTGCACTTCTTTCTTTCTTTGTACTTACAATACTCTGTTGGAAAGATCTTTTTCCAATCTGGCGCCCCTGAGATGAAAAAGGGACGCAATCATATATAAACAAATAAATATAAGCGACAAGTCCTGTGTGTGCCTTAGGTGCGCTGCACAACAAGGTGGCTAAGCTTGCAAACCCCAGAAGTAGACTGCCTTGGCTCAAATTCCAGCTCCACTAGTTAAGAATTTTGTGAATTTGGGGGAGGGGTTTGCAAAAGAGAGAGAGAGAGAGATTGATAACTACGTGAATTTGGGGGGCACTTGGCTGGCTCAGTCAGCGGAGCATGTGACTTTTGATCTCACTGTTGTGAGTTTGAGACCCACGGTGGGTATAGAGATTACCTAAAAAAAATCTTTAAAAATTTTTTTAAATATTTATATTTGAGAGAGAGAGAACATGAGCAGAGGAGGGGCGGAGAGACAGGGACAGACTCTGAAACAGGCTCCAGGCTCCGAGCTGCGAGCTGTCAGCACAGAGCCTGATGCAGGGCTCGAACTCACAAGCACTGAGATCATGACCTGAGCAGAAGTCACACACTCAACCGACTGAGCCACCCAGGTGCCCCCAAAAAACCCAAAATCTTTTAAAGAAAAAAGAATTATGTGAATTTGAGCAAGTTACTTAACTTCTCTGGGATTCTCTCAGTTTCCTTGTCCATAAAACAAGGATAAGAACACACATACCTCACCCCATTGATGTGAAGATTACTTGGGCCCTTGTACCCAATGTGATGAACAGCAGTCAGCTGGACCAAATCTGGCCGGCTGCCAATTTCTATACAACTCACAAGCCAAAAGCGGTTTTTACATTTAGAATTTCATAGAAAAAGTAGTGGACATTTGTTTTTCTCCCTTGTCATATAGATACCTACATGCTAGCCTCAATTTTGGCTCTGTGCCTGTAAATCTTAAAATATGTACACTCTGGCCCTTTACAGAAAAGGCCTGCCCAGCCCTGGTTTAGTACAATTCCTCGCCCTCAGGAAGAGCTCGATGAATGTTAACTATTTATTACATTTGTAAGAGAACAGTCGCTTGAGCTCTGTTTTTACAGATGGTGAAATTGAAGTTAGAAATGAGAAGTGAGGGACACCTGGGTGGCTCAGTTGGTTAAGCGTCAGACTTCAGCTCAGGTCATGTCTCGCAGTTTGTGGGTTCAAGCCCCATGTTGGGCTCTGCTGACAGCTTAGAGCTTGGAGCCTGCTTCAGATTCTGTGTCTCCCCCTCTTCCTGCCTCTCCCCTGCTCATATTCTGTCTCTCTCTGTCAATATTAAATAAACATTAAAAAAAAAAGAAATGAGAAGTGAGGGGCACCTGGCTGGCTCAGTGGAGTGTGTGATTCTTGATTTTGGGGTTGCGCATTCGAGTGCTGTGTTGGGTGCTGAGATTACTTAAAAAGTAAATAAATAAAATCCAAAAGGAAGGAAGGAAGGAAGGAAGGAAGGAAGGAAGGAAGGAAGGAAGGAAGGAAGAAAAGAAAGAAAGAAAGAAAAAGAAAGAAAGAAAGAAAGAAAGAAAGAAAGAAAGAAAGAAAGAAAGAAAGAAAGAGAAAGAAAGAAAGAAAGAAAGAAAGTGACACTGGCCATTCCTATGGGTCCTCAACATGGCTCTGGGATGTTTGGGACTTTGTGGGTGCCCTGTGTCGGGCCTCACCCATACGTCTCTGCCGTCACCCACACCACATGCTCCTTGGGTACCATGTTGGAAAAAGCCTCAGGGGTCTCCTGGCCTCAGCACAGGAGGTGAGATACAAACCCCCTTCCCCGTGACTCTCTCCGCGGCCAGCCTGGGGCTCCTCACAAACCAGCACCACCGCCCATCATACATTCATTAGACAAATATTTACGGAGAAGCTGTGGGCATCACTCGCTTCCCTGCTGGGGCTGAGGGTGGGACAGGCGGATAAGTGGTGGCCTCCCGCCCACGGCCTCGCTGCTGCAGCGCAGGATGGGACGGGAGGCTCCCCGGGGGGCGTGACGGGGAGCCTGAGGACAGCTGCAGAGACCAGAGACGTGGGCAGCACGCTGACCCTGGGACAGAGACTTGTGTGTCCCTGAGGTTCACATGAAGGTTCCCTCCCTATGAACTGGGCATCATAAATCTAGAGTGGTTTGTTTGTTTGTTTATTTTGAGAAAGACAGGGACAGAGTGTGAGCAGGGGAGGGGCAGAGAGAGAAGGAGACACAGAATCCGGAGCGGGCTCCAGGCTCTGAGCTGTCAGCACAGAGACCCATGCGGGGCTCAAACTCACGTGAAATCATGATCGGAGCTGAAGTCAGATATGTAACCGACGGAGCCCCCCAGGCGCCCCTAGTCTGTAGTGGTTTACAAAAAGTTCAGGGTTTGGAGTCAGGCCGACTTGGATTTGAATCCCCGCTCCAGCCACTATCTTTGTGGCCTTGGGCCACCACTTCCTCTCCCTGGGAATGGAGGAGCTTAACAACGATCCAGGCTGAAGCTTTCAGTTAGCGGTTGAGAAGCTGTTGCGGGTTAAAGGGCGTCCCCCTAAAATTCATGTGGTGAAGCCCTAACCCCCAGCACACGGCATCTTTACAGAAGTCATCAAGTTAAAGTGGGGTTGCTAGTGCGGGCCCTAATTCAATATGGGGAAATGTGGAGACAGACGCACATGAGGGAGGGGGAGAACACACCATGCGAAGATAAAGGGAGAGATTTGGGTAATGACTCTACATGCCAGGTGTCACGAAAGATTGCCTGCAAACTACCCAACTCCCGTTGGGGGAGGGGCAGGGAATAGATCTTTCCTCAGAGCCCCGAGAAGGAATAAGTAAGGAATGAAATAATAATTACTACTATTAGTAATAATATTAATCTTAGGGGGTGCCTGGGTGACTCAGTCAGTTAAACATCAGTTGATTGGGGGCTTCATTGCATTTGCAGCTAAATCTAATAAATATAGCTTGCTTTTTTTTTTTTTTAAAGTTTACTTATTATTTTGAGAGAGAGAGAAAGAATCTCACGCAGGCTCTGCACTGTGTCATTGTGGAGGCCGACGTGGGGTTCAAACTCATGAAGTGTGAGATCATGACCTGAGCCGAAACCAAGAGTTGGATGCTTAACTGACTGAGTCACCTTGGCGCCCCGATCAGGTTAACTCTCAAGGGTAGCCTTACTTCCCATTTCTCTACTAATTTTTTAAGATTTTATTTTTTTATTTAAAAAATTTTTTTTAAATATTTATTTTTGAGAGAGAAACAGAGACAGAGCATAAATGGGGAGGGACAGAGAAAGGGAGACACAGAATCCAAAGCAGGCTCCAGGCTCAGAGCTGTCAGCACAGAGCCCAACGCGGGGCTCGAACTCAGAAACTACGAGATCAAGACCCGAGCTGACATCAGAAGCTTCGCCGACTGAGCCCCTCAGGTGCCCCTAAGATTTTATTGTTAAGTAATCTCTACACCCAATGTGGGTCTCAAACTCACAACTCCGAGATCAAGAGTCCACATTCTCTACCGACTGAGCCAGCCAGATGCCCCAGTTTCTCTACTTTCTTAAAGGATAGACACTATTGAAAGGCTTACAGTTTCCCAAACATACCTCACTGGTTCACATCTTTGGAATTTTGCCAAGTTGTTCCTTCCGCCTAGACTGCCTCACGCACCTCTTCCCACTTTGCCTTGTGGTGAGCACGTCTCTCAGGACCCAGTTCATGCGTCACCAAGTACCTCCCTGGAGGGATTCACCTTTCATTCCTCTTCACTCCCATTGCACTCCCAACAGATTTCTGTCAACCCACTGATAATCTTTTACTGTGTGATAAATCGCAACAAGTTCACACTATTGTGCCCCATACTCTCTCTCTCAAGCCTTCCTCTTTTCTTTCTTTCTTTCTTAACAGCTTTAGTGAGATACAACTCATATACTGTGCAATTCGTCCATCTGACATATACAGTTCCTTGATTATCATTCTATTCAGAAATGTGCAACCATCGCCACGATAAAATTTTTTTTAAGTTTATGTATTTATTTATTTATTCGAAGGGGGGGAACCTGGGTAGCTCACTCGGTTAAGTGTCCGACTTTGGCTCAGGTCCTGATCTCACGGGTTTGTGAGTTCAAGCCCTGCGTTGGGCTCTGTGCTCACAGCTAAGAGCCTGGAGCCTGCTTCAGATTCTATGTCTCCCTCTCTCTCTGCCCCTCCCCTGCTCATGCTTTGTTTTTCTCCATCTCAAAAATAAATGAACAATAAAAAATTTTTAGAAAAGAGAGAGAGACAGAGAGCAGGAGCGGCAGAGAGAGAGGGAGAGAGAGAGAATCCTAAGCAGGCTCTGCATTATCAGAGAAATTATGTTGTAGCCTGTATCCATCCTTTTTCCTTTTTTTAAATGTTTATTTATTTATTTTGAGAGAGAGAGGGAGAGGGAGCGGGGGGAGAGAGAGAGAAAAGGAGAGAGAATGAATGTGAATGGGGGAGGGGCAGAGAGAAAGAGAGAGAAAATCCCAAGCAGGCTTCGTGCTGTCAGCACAGAGCCTGATGTGGGCCTCAAACTCATGAACTGTGAGATCATGGCCCAAAATCAAGAGTCAGAAGCTTGACCAACTGAGTCACCCAGAAGCCCCACCTTTCTTCCTTTATGTTGCAGAACAATATTCTATTGTACAGATATACTGCATTCTATTTATCCATTCATCAGCAGATGGGCCATTTGAGTTGTTTCCACTGTTTGGATGTTATGACTAACGCTACATTTATAAACACCATGTATAACCTTTTGTGCAAACATACGTTTTCAATCCCTTCTGGTATATACCTAGGTGTGGATTTGCCGTGTCCTATGGTAACACCATTTTTAACCTTTTGAGGACCTGCCCAACTCTTTTCCAAAGCAGCGGTACCATTTTACATCCCTACCAACAATGTCTGAGAGTCCTAATCTTTCCACATCCTAGCCAACGCTATTATTATTTGTTTTTTTGATTGCAGCCCACCTGGTGGCCAATTTCTCCTATAAAGGGAGGCATTACTCAAATCTGATGGCGTAGTGTAAAAGCAGCCAGAGATAGTATAGAATGGTGATTGGGACCATTTCCAATAAAACTTTATTTATAAAAACAGCCCAGAGGATTTGGCCCCGAGGCCACAGCTTGCTGAGCCCTGCTGTGGACTACTGTAACGTGTCAAACTGGACACAAGTTTAATATCTGGAAGTGAGTGAGAATTTATGGAATCTGACCCAGATGTCCTATCATTTAGGGCTCTATTACTCCATGGGGGATAAAGATGGAAGAAATCGTTAATTAACGTGTTTGTTACAACAGCAATGACGATGAAATGGTATGAATGCTGTGGAAACTCATTGTAGAGGTACCTAACTTAATTCAGGATGAGGAGGGCATATGGGGGGTGGGGGAGGAGGGGAGGGATGTGGAGGCCGGAGAGTGAATGGAAGGTGTGTGAAGAGTGTCCAGTTAGAGAAAACACGGTAGCATGAACAGAATTACTATATTTGAAGGAACTGCATGAGAGACATGTAGGGGCTGGGCGTTAAGTGCCTTGTAACCCAAGCTAAGGGGTCTTTTCTCTCTCTTTTTTTTAAGCTTTTATTCTCAAGTCATCTCTGTGCCCAACATGGTGTTTGAACTCACAACCCTGGGGCACCGGGGTGGCTCAGTCAGTTGGGCGTCCGACTTCGGCTCAGGTCATGATCTCATGGTTCATGGATTTTAGCCCCACGTTGGGCTCTGTGCTGACAGCTAGCTCAGAGTCTAGAGCCTGCTTCAGATTCTGTGTCTCCCTCCCTCTCTGACCCTCCCCTGCTCACGCTGTCTCTCTCTCTCTCAGAAAAAATAAAATAAATAAAAAGTGAACTCGCGACCCTGAGATCAAGAGTCCCTTGCTCCACCAACTGAACGAGCCAGGTGCCTCAAGCTAAGGGATCTTGAATCTCAGGGCACCTGGGTGGCTCGGCTGGCTAAGCATTTCTTGATTTTGGCTCAGGTCATGATCTCACAGTTTATGGGATTGAACCCTGCGTCAGATTCTGTGCTGGTAGAGTGGAGCCTGCTTGGGACTCTCTCTCTCTCCCTCTCCCTCTCTCTCTGCTCCTCCCCTGCTGTCTCTCTCTCTCTCTCTCTCAAAATTGAAGAATATCCTTTAAAAAGAAAGAATAGGATCTTGAGTTTCACTTTTATTCTAAGAGTAACAGGAAGCCTTGAACAGATTTAAGGATTTAAGAGCTGTATTTCAAAAGGACCGCTCTTGCTGCCCAGATGCCCTCATCTATAAAATGGAAAAGCAGTATCAATGAAATACAATTATGTTCGTGAATTACATAGCACAATACCTAATAGTAAATATGCAGTAAAATTGTCACCAGCAGTAGCAGTAATAAAAATGTCCCATAAATCAGATGTGATTCAATACCTATGGGATTAAATCAGAAGTAATGAATGTGGCCTTAAAGCATGTTTTCTTCACTCAGGACAGTGTTTTAAATTAAAAAAAAAATCAGCTGCTAACATTTAAAACTCTAGAATTTTTACATCTATTTTAGATTCCCAGTTTCTCAAAGACCTGCCAAAAAAAGAAAAAAATAATAATACCCAGAAGACCTGGTGACTTGGGTCACATGTCCACATGGCTGACGTCTTAGTTGCCTGGTGGCAGTTGTCCCTCCACGATGCATAAGCTCTCTGTTTGCCCCTAGCCCACTTCATTGTTTGGTGACATCTGTCCGGCCCCCCCAGGTATTTGGATTCAAGAATCAGAAAGGAAATGAACTGTGATGGAGGATTTAGGGAGCAACCAAAACTCCGATCCAAGGTGACCTGGCAGTGGACTCTTCCAACAAACCGGGACCCTAGTCAGGTGCATCGTATTTGCACAAAGGCTGAGGGAATGAGTAGTGATCTTAAGCCCAGAGCAGAGAGATACAAATTAGCCACGCCTTTCTATCCTCAACATATTTTGGTTACAAGTAACAGATGCACATTTTGGTTAGTTTAGTAAAGGACGTTTTTTATGAAAATGTAACTGGAGGGGCGCCTGGGTGGCTCAGCGGTTGAGCAGCCTGACTTCAGCTCAGGTCATGATCTCGCGTCAGTGGGTTTGAGCCCCACATCAGGCTGACCACTCAGAGCCTGGAGACTGCTTTGGATTCTGTCTCTTCTTCTCTCTTTGCCCCTCCCCCACTCATGCTCTGTCTCTCAAAAATGAATAAGTGTTAAAAAAATAAATGAAATAAAATAAAATGTAACCAGAGAGGCTGAGACCCAAGACAGCCGCCTGACCCCTGCCTTAGGTTCTGTCCCGGAGATACAACTGAAATGACAGCAACATATTTTTACATTGTATATTTCTGCGCCTCAAAAACGAGATTGATTGATCCGTCAGCGAGCCAGAAGTTTCAATAAATTTCAGGGGGGTGGAAAATGGATGGCAAAGCATTTTGGTAAAAGCGGCGAATGAGAAAATGTGGAGAAAGGGCTGCAGGAAGAGAGGGAATCTATTTTTCGGCAGAATTCTAGAGAGGTTCCTGGCTGGGATATCGCAGTGGAGTCAGAAATGGGCTGTAAATGTAGGTACTTGAGGCTCGTCTCACCCAATTAGCCCTTCAGTCACCCGAAATGGCAGGCTGAAAAGCGAGGGCTCTGGTCTATATAATTAAGCAATTAAACTCTCTGGTGATAGAGAAGATGGCTAGAGTGTGATGGCCAAGATGGATGGTTAGGATGGGGGCGGGGTGGGGGGGGAGGCCAACTGTCTGAATTAATCTCCCCTTGAGATCCTCCAGCACCGTGAGGGCCCCTCCCCTGTCTCCACAATGAAGCCTTCCGTCAGAAAGCCTCTAGCAAGTTCGTGCAAGGCCACTGAGAGCCTTTACATTGCCTCCTTTTATTTTTTTTATAATTTTTGTAACGTTTATTTATTTTTTGAGAGACAGAAACAAGAGCATGAGCGGGGGAGGGGCAGAGGAGAGGGGGACACAGAATCAGAAGCAGGCTCCAGGCTCTGAGCTGTCAGCACAGAGCCTGATGCGGGCTCGAACCCACGAACCATCAGATCACAACTTGAGCTAAAGTCGGACGTTTAATCAACTGAGCCCCTCAGGCGCCCCAACATCACCTCCTTGTTAAAACTGCACACCACACATGATTTGCCAGGCATTTGAAGAAAGCTTCCCTGGGAAAGAGTGAAAGAGGAAGACCAAGATAAATGAGGAGGAGGGGCGCCTGAGTGGCTCAGTCATCAAGCAACTGACTCTTGATTTCGGTTCAGGTCATAATCTCACGGTTTGTGGGATTGAGCCCCACGTCAGGCTCTGCACTAACACCGTGGAGCCTGTTTGGGATTCTTTCTCTCCCTTTCTCTCTCTCTGCCCTTCCCCAGCTCACCTTCTCTCTCTCTCAAAATAAATAAACAAACAAACAAACAAACAAAAATATAAACAAGGAGGAAAAAAGATCTCGGAGGCAGCAAAGATACTTAAGGGGACCCTCATTTATTGAAATCTCTTAACAGTAACAGCACATTTTAAAAAATGAACAGAACTGGGGCGCCTGGGTGGCTTAGTCGGTTAAGCGTCCGAATTTCGCTTAGGTCATGATCTCGCGGTTCGTGGGTTCGAGCCCCGCGTCGGGCTCTGTGCTGACTGCCTGCTCAGAGCCTGGAGCCTGTTTCAGAGTCTGTATCTCCCTCTCTCTCTGACTCTCCCCTGCTCACGCTGTCTCTCTCTATCCTAGAAATAAATAAAATATTAAAAAAATAAAAAATAAAAAATAAATAAAAAATAAAAGGGGCGAGGCCAGATGTTTGAGGAGGAACAGGATAGCTAAGTGGACTCAAAGTAATGTCCCATAAATATTCATTAAGTATAAGGAGAAACAATGGCGACTCTGCAGTGAAGGAACAGAGGGCACCAACTTAAGCAAATGGTCAGAGTTAGCACCCCATGACTGGTACAAGCAGTTTCCTAAGGTCTTGTGCCTGGAGAAGGATGCAGCTCACTTCTGTGATATTCTAGCTGAATGCATAACTTGGATCTAATCACAAGGAAACATCAGACAGACTCATGCGAAGAATGTTCTACAAGATCATTGGCCTGGGCACTTCCCAAATGCCAACTCAGGAAAACAGAGAAAGTCTGAGGAACTAGCTGTCCCCCAGGTTATAGGAGATGGAAGACAGGACAATTAAATGCAGTGTGTGATCTTGGATTAGAGCCTGGACCCGGAGGACATAGCCCTGAGGAACATTACTACAACAACCGATGAAATGGGAGTATGGGGGCGCCTGGGTGGCTCAGTCGGTTAAGTGTTCGACTTCAGCTCAGGTCATGATCTCACGGTTCATGGGTTCGAGCCCCGCGTCAGGATCTGTGCTGACAGCTCAGAGCCTGGAGCCTGCTTCAGATTCTGTATCTCCCTCTCTCTTTGCCCCTCCCCTGCTCATGCTGTCTCTGTCTCTTTCTCTCTCAGAAATAAATAAAACATTTTTAAAAATTAAAAAAAAAAAGAAATGTGAGTATGGATTGTATATTAAGTAATAGTAATACACTCATACTAAATTTTCTGATTTTTGATAATTGTACTGGCGTTATCTAAGAGAATGGTCTTGTTTCACATGCATGGAAAGAGAGAGGGAGAGAGAAAGAGGGAGAGAAGAATGAGAGAATTATGTAGGGAAGAATGTAAATATTCATTGAATCTGAAATGCTTGTATAGATTTTATGACTTTTCTGTAAGCCTAAGGTTATATCAAAATGAATAAAAAATAATTTTAAAAAGGATACCAGATCAGATGCTTTCATAGCTGAATTTTCTGTAAGCATTAAAATTCAGGTATATCTAATGCTATTTTTTAAATGTTTTCATGTTTATTTATTTTTCAGAGAGAGCTAGAACACAAGCAGGGGAGGGGCAGGGAGAGAGGGAGACACAGAATCTAAAACAGGCTCCAGGCTCTGAGCTGTCAGCACAGAGCCCAAAGCAGGGCTCGAACCCATGAACTGTGAGATTATGACCTGAGCTGAAGCCGGATGCTTAACCAACTGAGCCACCCACCTAAATACTTCATTTTTTAAAATATTTATCTATTCTGAGAGAGAGAGAGAGTGCATTAGTGGGGGAGGAGCAGAGAGAGACAGAGAGAGAATCCCAATAAGTCTCCCCATTGTCAGTGCAACGCCCAATTTGGGACTTGATCTTACGAACTGGGAGATCATGCTCTGAGCTGAAACCAAGAGTCGGTCCCTAACTGACTGAGCCACCCAGGCGACCCAAGATTTCTTTCTTTTTTAAGTTTATTTTTATTTTACTTATTTATCTTTCAGAGAGAGGAAAGGAGAGAGAGAGAGAAAGCTAGCACAAGCAGGGGAGGGGCAGAGAGGGAAGAAGAGAGAGAATCCCAAGCAGGCTCCAAGATGACAGTGCAGAGCCCAGCATGGGGCTTGAACTCACAAACCTTGAGATCATGCCCTGATCCGAAATCAAGAGCCAGCACTCAACCGACTGCGCTACCCAGGTGTGCCAGATTTTATTTTTAAGTAACCTCTACACTCAACATGGGGCTCAAACTTACAACCCCGAGAGATCAAGAGCTGCAGGCTCTACAACCGAGCCAGCCAGGCACCCCCACGTGTGTTATATTTGTGTGGTAGAATATCACAGAGCAACGTAAAAAGAATCTACTCTGGCCCTACACAGTAACACAGGCAAATCTCATGGATATAATATACAGTGAAAGAAGCCAGATGTCAAAGAGTACACCCTGCATGGTCTATGAAATTTTTATTTTTTTATTAAAAAAGTTTTTAATGCTTTATTTATTTCTGAGAGAGAGAGAGAGAGAGAGAGTATGAGCAGGGGAGGGTCAGAGAGAGAGGGAGACACAGAATCTGAAGCAGGATCCAGGCTCTGAGCTGTCAGCACAGAGCCCAACGCAGGGCTCGAACCCACGAACCGTGAGATTATGACCTGAGTCGAAGTTGGACACTTAACTGACTGATCCACCCAGGCGCCCCATTTCTATGAAATTTTTAAATAGGTGAGGCTGCTCTATCATAATACAGAGCGGTTGCTTTTGGAGAGTTATTACTGGGAGGGGCAAGAGGGAGAAATTGGGGGTGATGGAAATGTTCTTTAGTTGGATCTGAGAGATGTTCTGTGGATGTGTTCATTTTTTAAATAAAGTTTCTTTATTTAGGTAATCTCTCCACCCAACATGGGGCTCAGACTCACAATTGTGCGATCAAGAGTCATGCTCCTCCATCTGAGCCAGCCAGGGGCATTGGGTACATTTGTTTCTAAAATTTAATGAGTATATTTACGATTTACACAGTATAGAGTATATTTACGATTTACACCTCTAAATTTTAGAGGTGTTGTAAGTTCGAGCCCCATGTTGGATGTACAGATTACTTTAAAAAAATTTTTAGGTTTATTTATGTTTGAGAGAGAGAGAGAGAGAGTGTGAGCAGGGGAGGAGCCGAGAGAGAAGGAGACACAGAATCCAAAGCAGGGCTCTAGGCTCCAAGCTGTCATCACAGACCCCAACGTGGGGCTCAAACTCACAAACCTCGAGATCATGACCTGAGCTGAAGTCACACGCTCAACCGACTGAGCTGCCCAGGCGCCCCCTCCAACTTTTCTAAATTAACTTCACACTTGAGGGGGAAAAGAGAGAGAAGTGAGTTCAGAAGCAAGAACAACCTCTAAGTACAAGGAATTCCAGAAAGAATAGAAAGAGAGAAGACAGGTTAGTCCTTCAGAAATGGTCGGAAATCACTGACCCTCACAGGGGAGGGGGCAGGGTCTCAATCTGGTCATTTCTAGAATGCAGATTTCCTTACTTCCGTCTCCATCAAGACTCCAATTGGAGAGGGAGCCCCTATCAGGCTGCAAAGGGTACCTTCACACACACACACACACACACACACACACACAGACACACACACACACACACACACAGATAGGGAGCAAACCTGTCCTATATCTACATACTGATACCGAATAGCAGCCACTCCAGGAATCCTTGCCTAGACAGCTCAGCCTCTAGGTGACTTTCTATGTCCTTTCAGGGTGGGAAGCAAGCAGCAATTTTAAAATAGCAGTTTCTCTTGCCAAACCAAAAATTAAAGCCTGTCTCACTAAGCAGCCTCCTACATTATTAATGGCTAAAAGACCATTAAAATCTGTCTGGTCCTGCCCTTCTCCGCCTGGGCCCTGCGGCCAGGAAGAATCAGAAAGCCCCAGGGAGATGTGCTATCGAGACCCAAACTCCATATGCCCTGGCTTGCTCCTACCCCCATTTGTCAGAGGATCAGCTCAAGTGGGAGCAAGGAGCTCAAGGTCACTCACCCAGCGCACTGCCAAACTCAGATCGGACGCTGGTCTCCTGTACCCACTCCTCTGGGCTATTTAGGAGGGCTGGTCTGACAGCGGACACTTCGGCACGGGAAAGGGCGGTCGGCATGACGGGTGTCACCAGCAGCGTGCCATTAAGCATTCACCAAGCGGCTGTCAGGAGAGAAGAGACAGCTCTGGTCCATAGCGTCTGCTGATTTCCTCGGTGTGAACACTCTCAACTGCTCCCAGGTGAGCAGACGTCCACATACCTTCCTGAAAGCCTGCAGACCCAGGCTTCTGGCACCTTCTAGGTAAAGTCTTGCCTCTGTCCCAACCCAGCAGGAACCTGTTTATTTTAAAAAAAAAAAATGTTGCTTGTAAGGCTTTATGTCAAGGCGACATGAGCAGAATGGGACAGAAACTGGGGAGTTTCGTAGCCTGGGTGCCTCCAACATTGGCCCCGCCCCTTACAATCTGTGCTACCAATAAAGCTCCTCCAACCTGGGCCTCAGCTGCCTCACCTGGAAAATTGGGATATTGACACCTGATGACGTTGTTGTGAGGAGTAAATGAGGTGATATTTGTGAAGCACTTGACATTGGGACGATATGGATGATATGTTCATACATGACCATGAAGAGCTGCTTATGCTCTAAGACTATTTGCAAATATCAGAACACCAAACTCCTCCCATGCATTATTATCAGGGCACAGGTAGCCTGGGATGGAGGTGGGGGAGATTAATAGAAAAGAGCTGGGGGGGGGGGCACCTGGGTGGCTCAGTCAGTGGGCATCCAACCTCGGCTCAGGTCATGATCTCGCAGTCCATGAGTGTGAGTTCAAGCCCCGTGTCAGGCTATGTGCTGACAGCTCAGAGCCTGGAGCGTGCTTTGGATTCTGTGTCTCTCTTACTCTCTGCCCCTCCCCTGCTCATGCTGTCTTTCTCTCTCTCACAAAATAAATAAACATTAAAAAAAGAAAATAGGTGAGGGACCTTTCTAGGGTGATGAAAATATTGTTTTTTTTTTTAAGTTTTATTTATTTTCAGTAAATCTCTATACCCAACATAGGGCTTGAACTCACAGCCCTGAGATCAAGAGTGTCATCTTCCAAGTGAGCCGGCCTGACATCCCAAAAATATTCTTTATCAGGAGAAGGGTGTAGGTTACGGGGCTGTGTGCCTTTGTCAGACTCATCCAAAGGCACACTTACCATCCGAGGATATCAGTCTGCAAACATTTAACTCTATTAAGAAATGAGGGGTGCCTGGGGGGCTCAGTGGATTTGGTGTCCGACTCTCGGTTTCGGCTCAGGTCATGGTCTCTCAGTTCATGAGATCAAGCCTCGCGTCGGGCTCTGTACTGACAGGGTGGAGCCTGCTTGGGATTCTCTCTTTCCTTCTCTCTCTGCTCCTCCTCCTCTCCCGTTCATGCTTCCTCTCTCTCTCAAGATAAATAAAGAAACCTAAAAAAAAATGAAAAAAAGTGGAGCGGGGGGCATGATTATTTATTACAACTGACCTCAAAAAATTAACATGCAGATGTGAGGCAGGCTGGGTGAACAGTCTCCCTGGATCAGGCCACCTCTCGTCCCTGCCCGGAGTCTCTCTCTCCAGCATGGAGGTAAGTATCCAGGCAGCTGCTCATCCCAGAGGCCACGAGGGTCCTGGGTTTAGGCAAAGGTGCTGTGTCGATCCGCCTCTATCTCTCTATCAGATTCCTGCTCCAAGACCATATGCCGGGGGACCCAGAGGTCAGCATTCCGTCAAGGCTTCCATGGTGCATGGGATGCACTGTCCAGGCGGTGTGACTCAGCTGAAGACTCTCAGCCTGCAGAGCTGGCTGTGGGACCGAGTTTGTTCAACAGATGTGGTGACTGCCCAGAGCATGCCTTTGAAGACTGTTAAGCGATGCCTTCCTGCTTCCCAGGTTCCTACAGCCAATGCCTCCTCTACTGTGCTGATCCAACCCTCCCCAACCCGTTGGCATCTACGAGCCCGACCAAAAACTGTTGCCAAGAGACCAAAGGCTTAGGAAGCCCAGAGGAAACCTGTCCTGCAATAGTAAGAGGGGAAAAAAAAAAAAGAAAAAAGGATGTGAGAGACAGACATTCTCCTGATAAGAAACCAATAAGATCTGGCCTTATTCCTATCCTTTCCTACAAAACAGCAAACAAACAAAAGTCCCATGGATAAGGTAGAAAGCAGCCATTACTTTAAGATGAAAAGGAGGGGCTGGGGGCGCCTGGGTGGCTCAGTCTGTTAAGCGTCTAACTTCGGCTCAGGTCATGATCTCACAGTTTGTAAGTTTGAAGCCCGCATCAGGCTCTCTGCTTTCAGCACAGAGCCTACTTTGGATCCTCTGTCTGCCTTTTGCTCCCCCTCCCCAACTCGCTCTCTGTCTCTCTCTCTCAAAAATAAATAGGGGTGCCTGTATGGCTCAGTCGGTTAAGTGTCCATCTTCAGCCTAGGTCATGGTCTAGCCATTCTTGAGTTCAAACCCTGCACTGGGCTCTGTGCTGACAGCTCAGAGCCTGGAGTCTGTTTTGGATTCTGTGTCTCCCTCGCTCTCTGCTCCTCCCCCACTCAAACTCTCTCTCTTTCTCTCAAACATAAACATTAAAGGGGCACCTGAGTGGCTCAGCCGGGTAAGTGTCCGACTTGGGCTCAGGTCATGATCTCACGGTTTGTGGGTTCAAGCCCCGCATCGGGCTCTGTGCTGACAGCTGGCTCAGAGTCTGGAGTCTGCTTCAGATTCTGGATCTCCCTCTCTCTCTGACCCTCCCTTTCTCAGACTCTCTCCTCTCTCAAAAATAAATAAAACATTTTTTTAAATATTTTTATTTATTTCTAGGAGAGAGAGAGAGAGACAGCATGAGCAGGGGAGGGTCAGAGAGAGAGGGAGACGCAGACTCCAAAACAGGCTCCAGGCTCTGAGCTGGCAGTTAGCACAGAGCCTGACGCGGGGCTCGAACCCACGAACCACGAGATCATGACCTAAGCGAAAGTCGGTCGCTTAACCGACTAAGCCACCCAGGCGCCCCAAATAAAACATTTTAAAAAATTAAATAAACATTAATTTTTTTTAATTATAAGTAAACATTTAAAAACAGAAAAATGAGGAATTAGTAAAATGAACAGAACTTCCTTTTCCTGTCATTCATAAGACACTTGGCCTAAGACCAGAGCAAATAGAAATTCTTTCCAGTCATGTTACCATTTCATTTCCACTGATTTTAATTTGGATACCAAAAGATGGACGAAAGAGCTCAATATTAAGATTCTCTTTTTGTGTTTTTTAGTTTCTGTGTTTGTTATTGAGAGAGAAAGCGTTTTTGAGAGGAGCAGAGGGAGAGAGAGAATCTGAAGCAGGCTCCATGCCCATCACAGAGCCCAACTTGGGGTTCGATCTCACAACCCTGAGATCACGACCTGCGCCAAAATCAAGAGTCTGACGCTCAACCAACTGAGCCACCAGGTGCCCCTACGATTTAGGGGTTTTTAAAATTTATTTTGTATTTCTTTTAATCATCTGGATTTTTAAAAGTTTATTTATCATGAAAGAGAGAGAGCGAGGGAGGGGAAGAGAGAAAATGGGAGACCCACCCAGGTGCCCCAAGATTTAGTTTTTATTTTTTTAATTAAAAAAAAATTAATGTTTTATTTATTCCTGAGAGAGAGAGAAAGAGAGAGAGAGGCAGCATGAGCAGGGGAGGGTCAGAGAGAGAGGGAGACACAGAATCCGAAGCAGTCTCCAGGCTCTGAGCTGGCTGTCAGCACAGAGCCCGATGAGGGGCTCAAACCCACGAACCGCGAGATCATGACCTGAGCCAAAGCCGGACGCTTAGCCGACTGAGCCACCTAGCCGCCCCCAAGATTTAGTTTTTCAAGAGCATGCATAGCATGATGAGCACTGAGTAACACATAGAATTGGTAAATCACTATATTGTACACCCAAAACAAATATAACACTGCATGTTATCTCTGCTGTAATTAAAATAAAAACAAAAATTTTTTTAAAGATTTAGCTTTTAGAAGAGTCTAATGTGGTTTATTTAGTTATCTGCTGTGAATGAACAATCAACATAGAAATGTTGAAACATCTAGTTATACTGAACTTTAAAAAAAAATGTTTCCAGGGGTGCCTGGGGCACCTGGGTGGCTCAGTCGGTTAGGTGTCCAACTTTGGCTCAGGTCATGATCTCACGGCTGTGAGTCCAAGCCCTGTGTCCAGGGTCTGTGCTGACAGCTTGGAGCCTGAAACCTGCTTCATATTCCGTGTCTCCCTCCCTCTCTGCCCCTCCCCTGCTCATGCTTTGTCTCTCTCTTTCTCAAATATAAATAAACATTAAAAAAAATTTTTTAATGTTTCCAGTCAAAAGTAATGGAGCAATCCATTGTTACCTCTTTTTTATCTGTAAGAGTAATGTGTTTACAGTGTTTCCATGTTTTTCTGGGAAAGTAATAAAAAATTACATAATACTATTTTGGGAAAGTTTCTCAACAGGAGTTTTCGTGCAGACTGATGTCAAAAAACCCCCCGGTTCTTACTCTAGAACAAGTTTGTGATGCTCTGTTATCTATAAAATGCAATTCTTAATAAAAACGACCTGATTTGCAGATTGGATATTGCAGAATATAAATTCACTTGTGCCTTTAAATAAAAACCTTATAAACAAATTGGCTACATGCACTAAATTTATTTCCTTGGTGAACACCTTTCAGTTTATCTGTTTCAAAAAATACTCAAAATTGAGGTTTGGGTACTCTGCTATAAAAATCCATCGTGGCATTTTGGAAAACATTATTTTTAAATGTCCTGCTTTTATTTTTCTTTTGAAAGTACATGCATGTTGAGAGCTGTGATTTATGCCCACAATCGACACCATGATCTGCATGCTTGAATGGGCACCAAAGTTGCTTGAATTTTCTCCAGGGGCAAGCTAAATGAGATCTTGATATTATCAGAGGTTACTCAGCTTAAGAAATGTGTGTGTTGTGATTGACTTCCCAGCTGTTCTTTCTGCCCCTCTGCCCCCCAAATGCCTTTGATGGGTAACAAACCAAAGTACAATAAAAGGGACAAAAGGCAGCCCGTGGCCCTGTGTATGGCCGGCGTTCTCTGTCATGAGGAAGCAGAAATACAGCAAGGATACCTGGGAAAAAAATCTCTTCACACACATTGCAATCATAATGAGTAAACAGGAAGAGCAATTAAAAGACTTTACAGGGTTAGGGTCACAGGTTAAGCAGGTCTTGGAAAGTAATTCAGTTTGCTTTGTTCCCGGTGAAAGCAGATGGTACTGGCCGGCTTTCTAGGCCCTCCAGTCTCAGGGCTGTTGAGGGTAATCTGAGCGGCCATTTTGAAATCATTATGGCACCGGATTCCCAAGTGATGCAAAGGGGTTGCTTGTGCCAGGCATGGGGCCCCTGGCCAGGCAGCGTATCAGAGACAGAGGGGTGATGTGGCTGTTTCTAAATGGCCCATTTCACCTTTACTTCACTTGGGGCTAAATCCAGCTAACATTCCCAAACTGAATGTTATTACTTGCTTTTGAAAGATCGTCCCACCTCCTAATATTTTACTTAAGGCACTTAAAATACAAATGTTAGCCAATGGTTCTTGAAATTTTTTGGCGAAAGGTATTTTTTTCCCCACCTAAAAATTTTTTTTAATTTAACATTTTTTTTTTGAGAAACAGAGAGAGACAGAGAGTGATGAGGAGAGGGGCAGAGAGAGAGGGAGACACAGAATCCCAAGCAGGCTTCAAGCCATAAGCTGTCAGCACAGAGCCTGATGTAAGGTTCAAACCCACAAAGGTGAGATCATGACCTGAGCCGAAGTCGGGAGTTCAACCGACTGAGCCACCGAGGTGCCCCTAAAATTTTTAAATTTGATACCCATCTTTTCAAATGGACAAGACGTTAAAAAATTTTTTTAATGTTTATCCATTTTTGAGAGAGAGAAACAGAGCACAAGTGGGGGAGGGGCAGAGAGTGAGGGAAACACAGAATCCCAAGCCAGGCTCCAGGCTCTGAGTGGTCAGCACAGAGCCCGACATGGGGTTTGAACTTACAAACCTCAAGATCACGACCTGAGCTGAAGTTGGATGCTTAACGGACTGGGCCACCCAGGCGCCCCATAATGGACAAGATTTTCAAAGGAAGTGTAATTACATTTTACATTTAACAATTTTTAAGAAGTTTTATACTGTTACATTTTAATATTAACGTCACGTGCTTTTCATAATTGTGAAGTGTTAGACTTACATGAACCATCACTAGGGTCTAAAGCATTCTCTGTTGCCTATTACAACACAATCAAATTTCAGGAAGGAAAAAAAAAAAGGAAGATAGTCTTATTAAATTGACCCAAAAGGAAATCAGAGGAGGGAAAAGAGAGAGAAATTAAGACATTTGGAGGCCAGGCTGAGACCACGTTACAGGCATTCCAGAAATGGAAAATGGGACAAATGACAGAGAGGCAGTACTTAAAGAAATAAGGGGTGAGGATTTCTCCAGAACAGAAGACATCAGTTCTCAGACTGAAAATGCCCAGCTACTGAGTAGTTTCGATGAAAAAAAGCCATCAGACTGATAATAGTGGGAATCTTGGAAAGGGTTGGAATTGGCATGATGTTCAAAGCAGAATTTAGCCTTAGCAATAATGCATACATTTTTAATAAGGAGATTAGATTTGTGTGTTTCATATGCAGTCAGGAACTATTTTTAAAAGAACCTACCCAGGATCGCCCGGGGGTTGCAGTCAGTTAAGCGTCAGACTCCTGGCTCAGGTCTCTATCTCATGGTTCTGGGTTCGAGCCCCACGGTGTGGAGACTGCTTGGGATTCTCTCTCTTTCCTTGTCTCTCTCTGCCCCTCCCCCCCCAACTCACACTTTCTCTCTCTCAAAATTAAAACAAACAGGGGCGCCTGGGTGGCTTAGTCGGTTTAGCGTCCGACTTTCTCTTAGGTCATGATCTCGCGGTTTGTGGGTTCGAGCCCCGTGTCAGGCTCTGTGCTGACAGCTCAGAGCCTGGAGCCTGTTTCAGAGTCTGTGACTCCCTCTCTCTCTGACCCTCCCCTGCTCGCGCTGTCTCTCTCTCTCTCTCCTAGAAATAAATAAAACATTAAAAAACAAATTAAAACAAACAAAAAAACCTAACACAGAACCCTACAACAGGGCTTGAACCCACAAACTGTGAGATCATGACCTGAGCTGAAGTCAGACGCTTAACCGACTGAGCCACCCAGGTGCCCCTTTTGTGGTGTTCTGATGACAATGCCAGGCGCTTCACCGGCAGCAGCTGATCTAAATCTCACTCCAATCCTGAGAGCTGGGCTATCGTTACGTTCACCTTATGGATACAGAATCTAAGGCAAAGAGAGAGTAAGGCAGTTGCTGGAGGATAAAGTCATAGGCTAGTAATCACCCGAGCTAACATTTAACGCATGCTCATTATGAAGCAGGCACTAAGAACTGGTTCTATGCATGTATTAAACTCACTTAATCCTCACAATAACCCTATAAGGCCATCCTAGCTTATCTCCTTCTGCAGATGATGAAACTAAAAAGCCCACATATGTTAAGGCCCAGGTCTATTAAACAGGTCAGTGGAAGAGCTAGGATTTAAATTCCATCTGAATGGAGTTGATGCCCTTAATTTCATAATATTTTGCATATGGGGTGAGGAGAGAGAAGAGGTTAGGAAGAAATCTGCATTTGAAGACGAGTTCAGGATGGAGCAGGGCAGGGCACTTTTAAGCAGGCTCCATGCCCAACGTGGCGCTCCAGCTCACGCCCCTGAGATCGAGTCGCCTGCTCCTGTGACTGCACCAGCCAGGGGCCCCAAGGCTGGACACTTTTGAGTGGGTCCTGAAGGATGAATAGGAGTTTTCTGGGAGAAGGGGCATCCTGACGGAAGACAAAGCAAGAGCAGGGGAGTGGTGGGAGGAACAGAAGTGTGGGCAGGAGGGAGGTGTCCCATGGAGGGGAGGGTCTCTGATGGTCTCTTACATGCCTGAGCTTTAACTCAGCATGTGAAGAAGAGAAGTAACTGGACTGCCCTGGCCTCAGTCTTTTCTCTGATTTACGGAGATGAAGCAAGATAATACACTGAAAACGTGTGCACCATGCTCGGTACCTCGTCAGTCCCCATACACATCACTATAATTATTCATTATTACACAAGTGAGTACAGTTGCCCTTTACATTTCTGTATTAGACACAAGACTTTGTTCAAGGGATGGAAAGCCAGGTCAGAGAAGTGTGTTTTGTTTTGTTCTGTTTTGTTCTGTTTTGTTTTGGAAGATCTCACAGCACACAGAAAGTGTAAGGGTCTGGCTTCGACTAATTTCGGGGACAGCCTGACCTAAGGGCCCAGGAGCTGCCAAATCTCATCTCTGCTTTTCTCGGCCTGGACTCTAGGCTTTCGAACAACTACGGGGCGCACGGTAGCCAGCACCTATAGAAGCTCTCAACTTGAGCACCCAGCAGGAAGTCAGTAATGACTTTCTGGCTCCAGGTTTTCATAATTTTGGAGGTGGCTCTGATAGAACACGTCCAGGGAGGAAGGGGCCGAGGAGACTGGGGAATACCACCTGGAGACGCATGGTGTACGCGGAGGTGACAGGGCCAGAAC
The DNA here is from genome assembly GCF_003009895.1 of Hyaena hyaena. Lineage (NCBI taxonomy): Eukaryota > Metazoa > Chordata > Mammalia > Carnivora > Hyaenidae > Hyaena > Hyaena hyaena. The sequence goes on along the minus strand of NW_024080635.1, from coordinate 2,865,460 downwards.
CGCTTCCCAGAAGAGCGACGCGTACTTCTGGGCACACAAAACGTCAGAGTTTGACCCCAACTTCACTCACTTCCACAAAAAGTACATCCTTGCACACTGCAACGGAATCAATGTGCTCTGTTTAGCAAGTCTGAATACCACCACCAGACTCTGTGTGTGTGCGTGCCTGTGGAAAACTTGTTTTTTCTCCCTGGAATCTTCTAACATCTTCTCTCTGTCCCTATTGTTCTGAAATTTCCTGCCGATGTAACTTGGCATAGACCAACTCTCATCTACTTTTCTGGGAACTTAGTGGGCCTCGCTATGGTAACCGATGTTCTTTAGAGTTCTTGAATTGTTTTCTTGAAGGATTTCCTCCACTCTGTTTCCTCTGTTCTTTCTGGAACTCTGGAGACTGAGATACTAGACCTCCGAGGCTGGCCCTCTAATTTTCTGATGATTTCTCTGTTCTTTTCCATCCCTGTCATGTGGCTTGACCACACCTGCATTTCCAACCTTTCTGCTGTAATTTTCGTTCTGTTTCTAGCTTCACTGGTGTGATCATAATTCGAATCCCAGGGTTGTTTCATATGTGTGTACAACATCACCGGGCACAGAAAAAAGGTTGGAGCTTGTTAAGGGATCTCCACGTGCAAAATTAACAAGAAGGTTCCTTTTGGGAGGTGGGTTTTCACGGTATCAGGTCCAGCTCAGGAGGGTAGTTTCAACTTCGCACAGTCAGTAGCTAAAACCAAGATGCTATTGTGCAATTGCCAAAGTGTTGATTTTGTTGGCTTGCATGCGAGCAGTCAAGGCTGCATTTTGAACCAAAGGAAACATCACATTTGGCAGTAATGGAAATGAGAAAGGAAGGTGACAACCATCTTTGTAAAGGGTTTTATTCACTCAACCTTTTGTTTTAACCAAAAATTTCAAAGAGGACATGAAAATAGTTGACCGGTTCTGAAAATGTTCCTAACTTCAAGGCAAAATTCAACTTTGGGAAGGAGAGATTGAAAGCGATGTAAAATAGGGGAGGGATCTCAGGTCTCTTCGCCTCCAACAGAGTTTCGGCAAGTCTCCCGTGCCTAGCACCCCCCTCACGTAGACCAGAGCCACCAGGTCCCCCTCGCATGCCCTGAGCTTTGGGGTCCGTTGCCTTGAAGTCAGGCGGCTTCTCCACTATGCCCTTGCCGGTATAGATTCAGCTCAATGGACTTTCTTCTCATTTTAGTTTGAAGGAACACAGAGTGTGTGTTCAGTCTGCCACACTTACCTGGAAGTGGACAGTATTTTTTCCACTTTTTTGAACCACAGAATCTTTGTTCCAGATGGAAGCTACTTGGAAGTCCAATGTATTAAAGAGAAAGAGGAGGGTTGCTTTGGGGGGCGGGGCAGGAATGAGGCGCTCTTCACGTGCACTGTTTCTATTTCAGAGTCCTTACATCCTCAGACCAAAGTGTCATTTGACTCCAGTTGTCTCAATCAATGGGCGGCAATATTTCTTTTTTTTTTTAACATTGCTTTATTTTTGAGAGACAGAGAGAGAGCATGAGTGGGGGAGGGGCAGAAAGAGAGAGAGACACGGAATCCGAAACAGGCTCCAGGCTCTGAGCTAGCTGTCAGCACAGAGCCCGACATGGGGCTTGAACCCATGAACCATGAGATCATGACCTGAGCCGAAGTCGGACGCTTAGCCGACTGAGCCACCCAGGTGCTCCAGTAATATGGTATTTCTAAGCCAGGCCCTGTGCCAACTCCGAGGATGCAGATGTGGACGACACAGTCCCTGCCCTCAGGGAGCTCACGGTCCAGTGGCAGAGACAGACATGCATACAAAGAATGACGAGACTTCAGGCCCCCGAAATGAGACATGAACAGGTGCATCAGGAGGCGATTGTCTTTCAGCTGCTCGTGAATGGAAACCCTCTGAAACCAGCTTACACAGATGGAGCGGGAGTAGGGTTCTTAAAGAATGATATGAGTGCAGGGGAGCCTGGATGGCTAAGCTCAGGGTATGATCTGATCTCATGGTTCATAGGTTCGAGCCCCACATCGGGCTCACTGCTGTCACTGCGGAGCCTGCTTCGGATCCTCTGTCCCCCACCCCCCTCACACTTGTGCTCTTTCTCTCAAAAATAAACATAAAAAAATACATCCCCATCTTGGTGAAAATGTCCCGGGCACCTTAATTAACACTTTAGGACCAGCCCTCTCCTGCACCTATTTCCCACTCCACTTCCCAGCTTGCTTTCTTTTCCTTCCTTAGCTCTTATCACCATTTATTATTTTCCTTATTTATATTAGGTACTGTCTGTTCCCTACTAACATGTACCCTCTAAGAGACCAGGGACTTTTTTCCTTTCATGTTTCATGGTGTATCCCAAGCACACGGAATAGTGCCTGACCCTGGTGTTACTCAGTAAACATTTATTAACTTATTTTTAAAAATGAATTTATTTTTAAGTAATCTCTACACCCATCTTGGGGCTTGAACTTATGACCCTGAGATCGAGAGTTGCACACTCCTCTGACTGAGCCAGCCGGGTGCCCCGCTCAGTGAATATTTACTGAATGAATGAAAGCTGGTCTATCTTCTCTCTGTAGTCTGCCTTCTCTTCCTCCTCCTCCCTCTTCCCCTCCTCCTCCTCCTCCTCCTTGCTTTCCTCAGCATCTGGCAGTAAAGTGCTGGGTCAGTTCTGGAGCTCTGTGATAAATTGCAAATTCTCGGCTCAAGGACTCTGAGTGACCCAATTTGAGACAGGCTTCGAGCTCAAGACTCATCATCTCTGGCCTCTGGGGTGGAGTATATACACAACATGCATGTCTGTGATAGGGGTCAATCCCCAAAGAATCAGGGCTGGACAGATGGCCCTAGAAAGTGGGAGCTGCTATCTATATTTTCTTAAACCAGAAACAAAACAAAGCACAACACAACAGTGCATTGTATTTTTGGTTCCCTTTTACATTTGCGGCCAAATGCCAGTCAAGTTCCCTGCCACATTCAACTTCCCCTTCTGACTTACGCTGGCCTGGCTCCCACAGTCCCTACTGCCGTCCTGGCCAGCGAGGAATGGCCAGGGCGGATCGCTGGGCCCTGGGAACCCGACTGTTCTTTGGGTTGAGTCAAAGGAGACTCCTTCCCAAGAACTTGAGCAAAGAGACCCAAAGGCCGCAGTCCGCTGGTGGTGGGCTCCAGGGTGGAAAGGTCCTGCTGTAGAGTGGGGACTGGAGTTGTCCAAGGGACAAGCTGTGGGGAGGCCAGAGTGATGAAGAAAAGCAGCTAAGTGTGAGGGGTAGCCTAGGGGCTGCAGAGAGGAGAGCAAGGAGGCCCCAGAGCACAGCAGAGACAAGAGACAGGGCCACCTCGGAGAGACATAAGCAGAGAGAAGCCATCTGGCGACTTTCCACTTCTTCCTTCCACTCCCTCAACCACCACTGAGCCTCTCCTCCTTGCTTGGAGCTGTGCCAGTCCCTTGTGAGCTGAGCGAATAAGACACAAAGGAGCCTTCCCTCCTGGAGCTTGCAGTCTAGTCAAGGAGAAAAAAATGAATAATTAGTTCATTAATTAGCAGCACACTTACCAATGGGAATTAATGACAACTTAATTACTTACAAGGACTCCGAAGGTAAAATAGAGGGTATTATAAAGACAAAGGGCATGCGATGTCACCCAGCCCTGGGGGGATGGGGGGCAGGGAAGGCTGCTCTGCTGGGACCTCAAAGATCAGTAGCAGTTAGCTAGACAAAGGGGAGAACAGTCTAGAAAGAGGAAATGGGCCGTGCAAAGGCCCCGGGGCACATTCAAATAAACAAGGGGAGTCCAGCGAAGCTGGAGGCTAGTAGGGGTGAAGCTGGTGGCAGCGGAAGGTGAGAGCAGGTGGAAGTGGTGGGCGGGGCCAAGTCAGGTGAGAAGGGGTTTGGGTCTCATTCCAGGAGAGGTGGGGAGCATTACTTTGAGGGCTCCTAAACTGGGGAGCTGCTCCAAGTCACAGGCAGTTTAGGAAGGTCACCCCGGAGGCTGGACTAGATGTGCTGACATGGAAAAACATCCAAGACAGAGTTTTAAAGAAGAAAGGCAGCTTGTCAAGTGAAACACACAGCAGACAAAATGCGAGTCTGAGTGAAAACACACAGCCCAAGGTCTGAAAGGCCACACGTATCATCAATAGCAGAATTTGCCTCCTCGGGGAGCCATGGGCTTGGGATTTGTGACATTAAACATTGCTTTGAGCTCAGTTTTACTTGAATTTTACGTGAGAGTAATGTCTGTGTGACTTATTTAATCGAACAAATAAATAGATGTCGTTTTCATGAAAGCAAATAAATAGGTCGGTAACAACCTATTGTTTTTTTTTTTTTTTCCCAGAAGCAGACCCCAAGATGAAGCATCTTGTGCAGGTGATTTAGTAAGAAAGGAGCCCCCCCCCGCCCCCACCACCAAGGGAAAGAAACTGGTAAGGGAGGGTGGGAAGCAGGACAGGGATGGGGAAGACGGCAAACAAGGATGTGATTTCAGACAAAATCCTGAAGGGGGGGTAGCATCTGCTTGATCCCTGCTGGCATTGGGGGTTCTAGTGGGGAAGTGCGGTCTATGCCCTTGTCTCGCCCTGAAGCACTGGAGCCGGACTTTCCTTTCCACTCTGATCCATCACTGGCTAGAGGACATGGGGGTAGGGAACGGGACCAGGGCAGAAACTCTCCAATTCTTCCAGCTCTCTCCAGGACAAAGCGGTTTCCGAAGCAGAATCCAGGCTTCTGTGGACTGACTCCCCTGCCCCCGGGGGGTGTGGGGGGGGGGAGGGGGCACACTGGAAACTGACTCACCAGCATGCAAACCAGGGCAGGTGCGCGTAGAAACGATAGAAGGGATCCAAGAGAATCTGGGCTAAGTATAACAGCGTCCACCAGAATATTAAAAAAATTTTAATGGTTGGGGCGCCTGGGTGGATCAGTAGGTTAAGCCTCCAACTTAGCCTTGGGTCATGATCTCATGGTTTGTGAGTTCAAGCCCCGCGTTGGGCTCTGTGCTGACAGCTCAGAGCCTGGAGCCTGCTTCAGATTCTGTGTCTCCCTCTCTCTCTGACTCTCCCGCACTCATTCTCTCTCTCAAAAATGATATTTATTCCAAAGCAGGCTCCAGGCTCTGAGCTACAGCACAGAGCTGGACACAGGGCTCAAACTCACCAACCACAAGATCATGACCTGAGCCAAAGTCAGGATTCTTAACTGACTGAGCCACCCCGGTGTCCCTTAAGACTTTATTTTACGTAATCTCTACACCCAACATGGGCTTAAATCTACAACCCCCAGGTCAAGAGTCCCATGCTCCACTGACTGAGCCAGTCAGCTGCTCCTATGCAGTTAAAATTTTTAAATAGATATTAGCCAATAGTCTTCTATAGGCCTGGTCCTGAGTTGCACACCCACCCAAAATCATGAAAATCCTGACAATTTATTTAACTCAGATAAGGGCATCTTCTGCAGAAGTCTTTTACCTCTCTCTGACTGGTTGCTTTGCTTCCTGGGCATTGAAGCAAAAAACAGGTTATAGTTTATGAAAAGGAAAAGAAAGAATTTTAGGTAGAAGATGGTTCACTGTAAGTAACACGTGTGCTTTTGTTTATTATTATTCTTTTATTTTAGAGAGAGGGAGAACATGAGTGGGGGGAGAGGGGCAAAGGAAGACAGGAAGAGAGAGAGAGAGAGAATGAATCCCAAGCAGGCTCTACACTCAGTGCAGAGACTGATGCGAGGTTTGATCCCACGACCCTGGGATCATGACCTAAACCAAAATCGAGAGTTGGGACGTTCAACCAACTGAACCACCCAGGTGCCCTAACATGTTTGTTTTTAAAAAGAAGCCCACTGCAGTATGGTGAGCAGATAGAGGGAGCCACTGAGGCTGGGGAGATGGTGGGAGGTATCTCCCAGTTTCTTCCAGATCATTTCACAACCCCCTTTTAATTTGATCTAAGTTGAATGGAGCTCATTTCCTTTCAGTTTCTTGTAAACAAGTAGCCTTCACCAGCTCCCTACCAAAGACCTTGTCATCCCCGGATGGGATGGCTCTCCCTATCTGACACTGGCCTTCTTTGGACACACCATCTAATCACAGTATCATTCCAAGACAGAAAGAGAAGGGATGTATTTGCAGCTGACCACCCACCAGTCCCTTGACATCTATTATGTAAACTGGTCCTTGGAGGTGCGCTTAGTCTCCACCCCCCACATCCATTCCACATCCAGATGATGTATCCGAACTAGTTACGGTAATTCCATCCCTCAGACAGTGATGGCTCAAGATTGGTCATGGGACCCAATTCTGTCCAATGGGACCTGGGAGGGGCCTGCTGGAGAGCGTCTGGGAAATGTCTTCTCCTAAGAGAGAGTCATAGAATGGTGTGGACTCTCCCCTTTCCCTCAACACCGTGGTACGTGGGTTGAGCACTTAGAACTGCAGCTCTGTCTTTCAACCAACCTGAGGATAGAGCCAACACGGAGACTGACGGAGCAGAGAGGTGGCCAGAACCCGCATCCTGGATGGCACTGTGGAGTCATATCAGCCAGCCCAGAAGCTCTCCCTACCCCTAGACCTTCTTTGATGTGAGATAAGAAACATCCTTTTTGCTTCAGCCACTTTGAAGCATTGGGATCCCTGCTCTGTGCTACAGGACACGTTGTAACCGATTTGCGCTGGAGCCATCAACTGCCCCTGGTGGCGCGGGCTTCACAGGTATGTTGCTGAATTTGGATCAGCATGTGAAATGCATTTACTACGCTTTGCCTGAACATACATGCTCTTATGGTGATGTCTGGCAGACAGACGGCCAAGAGGTGTAACAACCCCAGCGGATGCCCGGGCCAGGCTGTGTCTTGACTAACAGGGAAGACCATGGCCTTCTGAGGAGGAAAGAACATGGTGAAGGCAGGAGATTGTTCTCAACCAGAGAAGGCCCTTGACCCAGGATGAGAGCACGTCATGAGATGTCAAAGCTCTGTGGTCATCTTGCACTACGATGAACTTCTCTTAATTCTTTCAAGGTTGCTACCCAAAATTTCAAGAATGAATCACTGCTACCTTACAATGCTCTGAGCTAACAGTGGAGGTTCAAAGAGCTCGGCTTCAGACCTTGGGCTTGAACTCAGGCCTGTTTGCCTCCAAAATCTGGCCTCTTTTCCTCTGTAGGCACAAATTCCCCAGTTCAACAACATAAAGTAGTGATAGAATGCCCAGAGTTTTCTGAAGTAGACTGGCTGTACTGGCCTGCCCAGGACTCCTTCCTTATCCTTCCGGGGGTGGGAGAACCTCCTTTTTTTTAAATAAGAAACTATTCTATGTGGTTTGGTCAATACTCATTCTAGCCTACCTATTCTTGGTGACAGGGGTGGGCATGACCATGTCCTGCCCAACAGGGTATCCTGTTTGTTTAACCTCAGTGATTGGATCAGAGAAAGAACGAGTACTTTCTCTAACTGAGTCAAATAGAGTCCTCCTGAGATATTTTTTTCCCAGAACTTTTGGCGAAAATTACCTTTTTTCCTAAAATTGTAAGCCAAGTCTTGGACAGTTGGAGGCCATCATACTTCCTACACAGAGAACCTGTGAAACAAGAGGAAGGGAAGATGTCCTCTGAGCTTCTGGATCCACCACACCTGAATCAATCATGATATATTTTGAGTTTTCTAATATTTTTCTTCAGCTTATTTGATCTAGGCTTCTGTCTGTTTTAAGAGAATCAGTCCTACCATACACGTGCTCTTTGAATCTCTCACATACATGAAGATGCTCTGTGTATAATTCAGGGTCAATACTAAGAACTTGCTTGAGAACTTTAAGATCCCGTTCATTTTGCATAAGTATCGTGCAAAGAGGTGAGTGGGATTCCGACCCCTTGAGGGTTCCTTTGGAGCACAGGGTCTCACACCATTGGTTCTCTTTTAGAGTAGAGCAAAAGGAACTGAGTGCCAGTCCGAAAGATGATAGAAGTCTGGAGAGGGAGAGGGGGTGGAGTTTACAATCAGTGGCCTATACGGTTAACTGCACAGGCTTTGGTGGTAGTGACTTGGTCTGAATCCTATCTCTGTCATAATATCTCTGTGTAGCCCTGGGCAATTCACTTTCCTTGTCTTAAGCCTTAGTTTTCCCAACTGTAATACTGGGCTAATAGTGGCAATCCTAAAGATTTGTTCTGAGGATTAATAAAATAAAACACATAGCCATGACTTATTTCCAAGCAACAGAAGCCCAAATCAAACGATCTTTAATCATAAAAAAGAATGCATTGGCTCATATAACTGAAAAGCCCAGGAGGAACAGCTTCAGGCATAGCTGTATCTAGTGGCTCAAATTCTGTCACCAGAAACACTTTTGTAAGCTCTGCTTTCTTTTGCTCTGGCTACATTCCCAAACAAGCCATGCTAAATCACTCTACCTTTTTTTTTTTAATGTTTTATTTATTTTTTTGAGAGCACACAGGCAGGAAAAGGACAGGGGATCTGAAGCAGGCTCGGTGCTGTCAGCACAGAGCCCAATGTGGAGCTTGAACTCACAAACTGTGAGATCATCACCTGAGCTGAAGTCAGACGTTCAACCGACTGAGCCACCCGGATGCCCCTAAATCACTCTCCTTTTCCCCACAGCTACGACTCTAGTCCAAAACACCCTGGTTTCTAGCTTGACGATTACAATAGCCTCCTCAGTGGTCTCCCTTCTTCCTGCACCCCTGCCTCTCACACCCAACTCCCAATCTCATCTCTACAGAATGATCTTTTTAAAATGTGAAGCATATTATAGTATTTCTCTGCTCAAAACCTTCTAATAGCTTCTCAGAGTAAGAGCCAAACTCCTCTCCGTGGCCAGCCTGGCCCCTCAGGCTCCAGCCTCTGTCTGACTCCCTGAAGGTCCTTGCTCTTTCACTCCATTGCACTCGTTTTCCTCAGGCTGGGGGTGTCCCTCTGTCAGGACCTCACCCCTACACCTTGCTGCCTAACTTCATTCGTAATTCAACTCCCTTGATCTCATCTCTCCCGGGTCTCCATCCCCACAATTTCAAGTCCACTGGTAAGAAGAGAGCCTGCGGGCCCACCAGTTTGAACACAGTCCAGGGCTGGCTTTCATTGGTCAAAGGGCACATCCCTGAACCAATCACTGTGGCCAAGGGGCTGAGATTCTCTGATTGGTTAGGCTTAGGTCACATGTCCACTTGGAGCTCAGGGGCTGAGCAAAGGAAGGTGTTCCCCTGAGAAAAATTGAAGGGTGAAATAATATCGGCAGCAAAAATAACACATGTGTATTTTTCAGTTTGCTTAGTGCCTGACATCTAAGAAATGTTGGGGGGGGGAGGGGGAGAAAGAAAAGAAAAGAGAATCCAGTTTACACTGCCTGCAAGAACCCCTAGGCATCTCCTTCATCAACATGCATTCATTTAACAAAATTTTATTGACATCACTTAATTCCAGGCTTCCTCCAAAGGGACTCTGCTACTCTCTTAAATTAAAATGATAATGTAAGGGCGCCTGGGAGACCCAGTCAGTTGGGTGTCTGACTCTGAATTTTGGCTCAGGTCATGATCCCAGGGTTGTGGTATTGAGCCCCATGTCAGGCTCCCCACTGAGCATGGAGCCTGCTTATGATTCTCTCTCCCTCTCCCCCTCTCCCCAACTCATGCTCGCACGCTCTCTCTCTCTCTCTAAAATAAAAATAATTTAAAAATGGGGGGCGCCTGGGTGGCTCAGTCAGTTGAGCATCCAACTTTGGCTCAGGTCATAATCTCATAGTTCATGGGCTTGAGCCGCACGTGGGGCTCTCTGCTGTCAGTGGGGAGCCTGCTTCAGGTCCTCTGTACCCTCCCCCCCCCACCTCCCCTGCTCACACTGTCGCTCTCTCTCCCAAAAATAAACATTAAAAATTTTTTTAAGGGATAATATAATAGGTGATAGGTCTTTTCTAAAACAGTGCCTGGCATTCATTCAACAATAGTTATTGGCCTTTTATTAGCACTGGAGAAGAGCTCAGTTCACAACTGTTAATACCATAGGCGACCCCTCTCCTCCTGGGGCTTGTATATTCCAGTAGAAAAAAAGAAAGAACAATTTGAATGGAGACAAAAGCCACTCCTAAGGCTGATAGCTTCTAGGGGAAAAAATCGAGTGACGAGGGCCTCTTCTTTACTGAATAGCCTTTTGTACCTTTGGAATTGCATACTTTTATTAATAATTTTAAACAACATTGATTCGTTATTTTTTAAAGTAATGCCATAAAGATACACTACACCCATTAAATGGCTAAAGTAAAAAGTCTGACAATGTTGAACCCCTTGTGCACTGACAGTGAGAATGTAAAATGCTACAACCACTTTAGAGGACTGTCTGGCAGTTCTTACAAGATTAAATCTATAACTAGCCTATGATCCAGCAATTCCACTCTTTTATCCAAGCTAAATAAAAACTCAGGTCCACAAAAAGATCTGTATAAGAATATTGATAGTTAGGGGCACCTGGGTGGCTCAGCTGGTTGAGCGTTCCACTTCAGCTCAGGTCATGATCTCACGGTTCGTGGGTTCCACTCGCGTCGGGCTCCGTGCTGACAGCTCGGAGTCTGGAGCCTGCTTCGGATTCTGTGTCTCCCTCTCTCTCTGCCCCTCTCCCGCTCGTGCTCTGTCTCTCTCTCTCAAAATAATAAACATTCCAAAAATTAAAAAATAATAATATTGATAGTTGATAATAACCCTAAGGTGAAAACAATACAAATGTCCATCAAGAGAAAAATGGATAAACAAGTTATGGCATAGTTATATAATGATATACTACTCATCAATTTCCATTTTAAAACATTACTCATACACACAATATGAATGACTCTCAAAAAAAGAAGAAAAATTGATATGGGTGAATCTCAAGAAGATTATGCTGAATGAAAGAAACCAGACTCAATAAAACATATTGTATGTTTTAATTTATATTGTTCTAGAGAAACTTACCTATAGTAAGAGAAGGGGGTACAGTGGTGGCCTGGGGTGGGGTGTGGGACTCATCGGGGAGGAAATCCAGAGAACTTTCTGTGGGGCTGGAAATGTTCTGTTTTGATAGAAATGCGGGTTACAAGGGTGTTTTCATTTCTGGAAACGCGCGCAACTGCATGTGTTAAGTTCTGTCTGTGCATTTCATTGAATGTAAATGGTAACTCCTTAAAAAAAAAGTATTTGAATGGGGGAAGTTACCTGTATCCTAGGGAAATATACAACACGGGAACTCCTGGCGGGTGTGGGGGTGTGGGCGTACCTGGCGCGTAGGGTCGAGAGATCAGGGAGGGCCTGCACCAAGAAAGTGAGATTTCAAAGCCCTTAGGGGGATGACAAATTGTCCCCGTGACGCAGGATGAGGGAGAGGAGGTCTCAACACATAAATGTTAGCTTTTGATCTGTGGAGACCTTCCAAAAACAAGTATCTATCATTCAGTTTGTACCTGCAGTTTTATATTAGTGTTTTCGCATTTGACCTCATAGAGACCCTTCCATATCAGCACTTCGGCTCCCACTTTACAAGCGAGGAAACAGAGATTGCAGGGAGGGGGTCGTCGAAGGGCTTCCTGAAGACCAACAACCAAGACGTGGCAGGAGCCAGGTGCCAGGGCAGTTTCCTCGGTGTCAGTTTCCCGAAACGTAACCTGAAACAGTAACCACAGACGCTCCAGGTCGGGAGGACTGGAGTAAAGGAATGCTCTAGGGAACAAAAGAAGGGCTGGGCTGGCGCGCTCGCACCTCCCACCTCCCCAGGCGCCGGCCTCCAGGTCTCCAGAGAGAGCGGGGTGGGGGCGGGGGCGCCAAGGGCTGGTTCCACTCCGCTGAGTCAGCGGCTCCCGACACCCAGGCGGGCGACTCCGGAACAAAGCAAGTCCGCGTGGGGCTGGTGGGGGGCTGGGGGACCGAGGCGGGGGACATGGGGCGGGGCCGGAGCCGGGGGAGAGGGTTGTGGAGCGGCGGGGCCCACGCAGAGTGGGGCGGGGCCTGCGCCGGAGAGTGGAGGCGGAGGGGCGGGGCCTTCGCCTGAAAGTGGAAGCGGAGGGGCGGGGACCATGCAGAATGAGGCGGGGCCCGAGCCTGAGAGTGGGGACGGAGGGGCGGGGCCTACGCAGAATGGGGCGGGGCCTGTACCTGAGCGTTGGGGCGGAGGGGCGGGGCCTGCGCCTGAGAGTAGGGGGAGGAGAGTGGAGGCCCGAACTCGCAGGGGTGGGGAGTCGCGGGGTCTTGCATGGACCCTAACCCTGGAACGCGGCCACTGAAGAGAGCCGAGCAGTGGGGAAAGCGCCAGGGGGCGTCCGGTGGGCTCCCCGTTCCTGGGCGCCACCCGCTCCCCAGCCCCGCCCTTCCCGAATGTGCTCAGGCCCGAGGCTCCACCCTAGAGGCTGGGTCCTGCACCGAGTCCTTCTCCTGTGAGGTCCTGTTTCCTCTTGTGTGAACTGACGATGACAGGTCTTGTTTTGCCGAGTGTTGGGAGAGTGGGTTGCGAGAACGGAAGTGAGGAGGAGGGCTTGCTGTCATCTCCTTAACAGGCGTCTATTTTGTACTTGCTAGGAAGAACTGTCTTAATAGCTGTACTAACACTTCACTCACACATTTCCATTTATTGCACGAAACAATCCGTAAAATAGGTAATATTATCACCTCCATTTTACAGCTGAGAAAACAGAAGCTCAGACGCTCTCATGTGGCCTGCCCATGAAAACAAGTAAGTGGCAAGCAGCAGGACTTAAACTTGGATCTCACTTGACATTTTTGGAGTCTTTCTCACCCTAAGGCTCGTGCTCTTAACTAGCATTCATTCATTTACTCAAAGATATTTATTGATCGCCTCTGTGCTAGGTCATGTGTTGGGTGTAAGGAATACAGGGAACAAGTTACAGTCCCTACAGAAACGAAGTTTACAGTATAGTTGGAAGACAGTGAACAATTGTAATGATGACAATAATTACTCAGCTAAAATTGCGATATATAATTGCATTTTGGTGGGAAAGTATAAGAAACTATAAGAACGGTGTTTCCGGAACAATGGGTGCCTATCATGTGCTAGGTTCTATCCTAAACCCTTTATGATTTGACTTGGGTTTCCTGCCCACATAAGATCTTGACCAGACTCATGTCAACATTGTATTAACTAGATTTCTAGCACTTGCAAGTGACAGAAACCTACCACGAACTAAAGCAAAGAAAGGGGTGAGGGGGAAGATAATTACTGACAAACTCTAGAAGTATAGGAGTTTTGGGTATGGCTGGATCCTAAGGGCTCAAAAGAAGTTTCCAGCACCCCCCCCCCCAGCATCCCTCAATTCTTCTTTCCATGCAGCCAGGCAAGATGGCTACAAACACCTCTAGGCTTTCATTGACTATAGCTCTCAGTCCCAAAAGAGAAAGCATACTTCCCATTGGCTTCAGGATAAGAAAAGCAGTCTTGGGACCATTTCCCCTAAACTCCCTGAAGTTATCCTCAATCCTTGCAAAAGCTGAATCCCAAAGCCAAGTCTGTCTGAACTCCTCACTATCTGCTAAGATTATGGCATTAACTATTTTTCTTTTACAACAATCATTGAACTTAACGTTTGTACCGTTTGGCTCCAAATTAAGCATTGCTCAGTCACATACTGGGTTATAGCAACATTAACAAGTATTGATAGAGCTCCTCCCCATCATGGATGGGGGATAGGCACGCAGATATCCAACTTCTCCATTCAACAAATATTTGCTGAGCTTTTCATGTTCTAGGTAAAACCATCTGGTGAGCAGAGCAGACCCCAGTCTAGCCCTCAAGGCAACTTACTGTCTGGTGGGGAGACTGCAAACAGACGCTAAACACAAGTGAGTATGTAATTATGCTTGTGAGTAGTGCTACAAAGAACACGTAGGGTACTCTAAAAACTTCCAAACAGCAGCCCTTGCCCAGTCTGGAAGGTAATGGAAGACCTCCTCAGAGGCATGAATGTTCGATGTGAGATCTGAAGGATGAATAGTTTATTTATTAGTTATTTATTTATTTAAATTCTTTTTTTTTAACTAACTTTTTAAGTTCTTTTTTTTTTTTTTTTTGAGAAATCTCTAACACCTGACGTGGGGCTCAAACTCATGACCCTGAGATCAAGAGTTGCATGCTCTTCCCACTGAGCCAGCCAGGTACCCTGAAGGCTGAATAGTTCAATTTAGCAAAATAAGAGAAAGAGCATTTTGGATGAAGGAACCTGTACGTGCAAAAGTCCTGGGGTGGAAAAGAGCATGGTATATTCAAGGACTTGAAAGAAAGGCCGCATGGTGTGTGCAGATAAGAATGAGGACTGGGATGAGATGAGGCTGAAGAGGTAATCACAGTCTGGTGGATTTTCCCAAAGCTCAGTCTGAGAAAAGGGGGTGGGCACAGAGGCTAATAAGGATAGTGCTACAATGTTTTGTTGTAAATTAAATGAGGTGATGTGTGAAGGGGCATAACTGTGCTTGGCACACAGTGGACCCTCAGATGGTAGCTTCTGATATTGTTCCGCGGAGTGTAGGTTCCTAGAGGTCAAAGATTGTACCTGTTTCTTCTCTGTGTCTACAGGTCCTCTATAGAGCGAGAGGGCTGAGCAAATGTCTGTGAACCAACCTGGAAAGGATGGCATTCAATCTGTGTCTCAGAAAAGGAGGAATAGAAAGAGCTCTTCTGGCTGAGGGAGGGTCCCGGCCAAGGGCAGGAGGCAGGAACAGACGTAACTGATTTGTGGAAGAGGGAAGAGACTTCACGGCTGGAGGTAGGTGGAGGAGGTTTGCACCATATGGTCATTGGTTGGATGCCTTCCTAGCACCCATCCCCAGCCTGATGTTTATTCAGAGCCACTGTTCCCCTCCCACTTAGTGTCGCAGAGGTGGGGTCAGTACCCTCAGCATCAGGGATGACCCGGTTCAGCCGATCCTTATATCACATTCTCTTGGCTGTGATGATTGGTTACATGCATGGTCACACGACACACACCAGTCCAATCAGAATGGGTTCAGAAGTTAGGCCAGCCTCCCGGAGCATGTCTGGCTCAGTCCCTTTGCTTGCTTGTGACTCTTGATCTTGGCGTTGTGAGATGGAGCCCGGTGTTGGATGGAGAGATGACTTAAAAAAAAATACAAAAGTTAAAAAAAAAAAAAAGGAAGTTAGGACAGCCCAGTGAGGAAGCGTCCATTCACAAGAGGACCTGAGAGCTCAGCCTATCCAGAAGCCTTGTCACTGCAGGCTGAGGATAGAAACCACGTCCTGGTGACATCCCGCGAGAACTTGCGGCCAGGCCTCTTCCTGGGTTGTTCGGCTCCAGGGCCGATAACTTGTGCTTTCCCTGGTGGGTATTAGGCCTTCTGCTCCTTGGGTCCTGTGCTTGGAAAGCTGGTGAAACCAATCTAGGAAGGACCCGGATGTGGGACCATCCCGTCCCTTCAATGAGGAGATGACTTAGCTTCATGCTGTGGAAGCACGAGACAGGCACAGGCATGTGGAGTGGGGAGACGGCTCACCCAGTGTCCAGTGACCTTGTCTCTCTCCACCGTGCAGGCAGCCCAGGTGTGAGGGTCCCTGCGACTGCGGAGAACTTTTATGGTGACAGTTTTACCACGATTGGCCCAGGTCCCTGAATAGCTACAGGGAGCGGAGCTGCCCACCCACAGGGGTTATTCATTTGGGGTCTGCTCTGTGAGAAAGATATTTCCCTGTTGTTGTTGTTAACGTTTATTTATTTTTGAGAAACAGCATGAGCAGGGGAGGGGCAGAGAAAGAGGGAGACACAGAATCTGAAGCAGGCTCCAGGCTCTGAGCTGTCAGCACAGAGCCCGACGCGGGGCTCGAACTCACGAACCATGAGATAGTGACCTGAGCCGAAGTCGGACGCTTAAACAACTGAGCCACCCAGGCGCCCCAACATTTCCCTGTTCTTTAAGCCTCTGCACTGTTGGGTCTTTCTCTGTAAAAGCAGCCTGGCCTTATACCAATTAATTCACTCTCTCTGAGGCCTAGAGAATTCCTTCTCCACCTCTGACGCTCAGCTCAAATGTCCCCTGCACCATGAAGTCCCCTCTGAACTGACCAGAAGAACTATCCACTCTCCTTGCTATGTGTGTCAAAAAGGAAACCACAGGGGAGCCTGGATGGCTCAATCAGTTAAGCGTTCAACTTTGGCTCAGACCATGATCTCACAGGTTGTGGGTTCGAGCCCCGCTTCAGGCTCTGTGCTGACAGCTCAGAGCCTGGAGCCTGCTTCAGATTCTGTGTCTCCCTCTCTCTGCCCCTCCACAACTTGTGCTCTGTCTCTCTGTCTCTCTCTATCTCAAAAATAAATAAACATTTAGAAAAAAAAGAAAGAAAGAAAACCACAGTCCCAAAATGATGTCATTTTGGCCTATTCCAAGTCACCAAACCAGGGCTTCATACCTAATCTAATTGCAGTTTCAGTTTCAACCTCCTCTAGAAATATGAGTCTTAACTGCTCAATTGGGAATTTTCTGATAAGCACCAGTGAGGTCACATGGGCCCTCTCCATTCCCCAAAGAAAGATGAGGTAGTCTGCCTGAATGGACCCCTTGTCCTTCCGCCTAAGGGAAGGTGACTGTGCCCCGAACAATCCTTTCTTTTCTCTTGATCATAACTTTCTGTCCCCTCCCTCCTTCCTATAAAAATCTTCCATTTTGTACACCTCAGAGCTGCTCTCTCCTTGCAAGAGGAGATGCTGCCCGATTCATGAATTATTTAATCAAGCCAATTAGATCTTCAAATTTACTTGGTTAATTTTTTTTTAAGTCTACTTTCTTAGTTAGTTACTTATTTAAGTAATCTCTGCACCCAACATGGGGCTCGATCTCATGACCCTAAGATCTAGAGGCATACTCTCTTCCAACTGAGCCAGCCAGGCACCCCTGAATTTTGTTTCTTGTCTGATTGTGTGGGGTTTTTTAAGCTTATTTATTTTGAGAAAGAGAAGGTAGGGGGAGGGCCAGAAAGAGAGGGAGAGAGAGAACCCAAGAAAGCTCCATCTCCTGAGAACCGTGAGATCATGACCTGAGCCGAAATCAAGAGTCAGAGGCTCAACCGGCTGAGCCACCCAGAGATGTGCCTGAATGTTATTTTTTAACATGTGTTTCAAGGTTGTACTCCCAAGTCTGTCCCGTTGGCCTCTGTTACAGGCCACGCTGGACTCCAATGGGCTCTGGTGATGTCCAGGGCCCCTCCCCCATCTGATCGTGACCCCTTGAGGAACTATGAACCCAGGTTGTAATGGATCATTTGACTCCTCCATTCATATCCTGTGGAGGTCCCATTCAACCCTGGGACATACCGTGGGGGATGGAATTTGGGTCCTTGCCATCAGCCAGCAATCTGAGGTCCTGCTCATTCTGAATTAGCTCAGGTCATGAGAGCATTTCCATCCTATTCTCCTGTCTCTGGAATACATTTCATTAAACCAGATTTAGAATTCATCCTCTTTTCTCTGATAGCCACAAATCCCCGTCACACAGGTAGCAGACTTGACTGCAGATTTGGTGTAGGCTGGGGGTGGGGGTTAATACATGAAGCCGATCCCTGTTTTATTCTTTTTTCTCAGCCACTCATGAGTTTGCTTCATGGGACTCACCGTGATTTGCAATTACTTTATGTGTCCGTTAACTTTTTCTTGGTTTATTTGTTTCCTCCGCTAGTTAGTAAGTAGGGACCGATCTTATGCACCATCCTGTCTGCAGTGCTCAGCACTGCTAGGTGGGAGAGAGGCAGCTGTTGAATGAATGAATGAATGAATGAATGTGAAATCAGACATCTGCTTTGACTGTTCATCCTCAACTGGGAAACCCCCTCAAAGTTTCTCAAGCCTTCTCCATGCTCCCTTTCTCACTTTTTTTTTTTTAAAACACCAATTTGTCTTGGAAGGCCTCCGAAAGTCTCAGCCAGTCATGCAGAACATTTTCCATCTTCGGGGTGCCTGGGTGGTTCAGTCAGTTAAGTGTCTAACTTTGGCTCAGGTCATGATCTCACAGTCCGTGGGTTCAAGCCCCGCCATCAGGCTCTGTGCTGACAGCTGGAACCTGGAGCCTGCTTCAGATTCTGTGTCTCCCTCTCTCTCTCTGCCCCTTGCACTCTGTCTCTCTCTCTCTCAAAAATAAATATTAAAAAAAATTATTTTAATGTTTCCATTCTCTCCAGCCCCTAGTTCCAAACCCGCCTGTGAATCTGACCCCCTCAAGGAGTTCAGAAGAAACCAGAGGCCTGAGATAGGAGGAAATCTCCACCCCACAGGACACAGCTGTGGGCCTAGATGTCCCCATCCCTCTGCCATTACAATGTGATCACTATTGCCCCGCACAGGGCTCGGCACAGGAGGCGAGGCTGCTTGTGTTATATTAGATTTTAGGGGAATAGAGAACATTACCTTGAGGGGGGAGACTTCAGGTGGTGGCGCCAGTGAAGGTGGTCACAAGAGTCAGAATCTCCACTGACTGAGCTCACCCAGGCGTCCCTTTTCTTTCTTTCTCTCTCTTTCTTTCTTTCTTTCTTTCTTTCTTTCTTTCTTTCTTTCTTTCTTTCTTGTAATTTCTAAGTGCAACATGGGGCTCGAACTCATGACTCCGAGATCGAGGGTCACATGCTCCACCGACTGATCCAGCCAGGTACCCCCCAAACCTAGCTTTTAAGAGGCCTGGCAGTACCCTCCTTGGTCTCATGGAGCTGTCAGTCGCCATGGAAAGCTCCAGCAATCCTGCTGAAGACACCGCATGGGAAGACTCAGACTCACAGAGCGGGTCTGGCTGGCTCTGTCACTGCTGACATCCCCGGAGGCATCAAGCATATGAGTGAAGCGTCATGGGGGTCTTGGACTCTCAGATCCAACAGGCCACCAGCTAACCATTGCCGGATGACCCCAGGAGATGCCACACAGAGCAGAGTAACCCAGCAGAGCCCTGCCTACATTCCTGCCCTCACAAAACCGTGAGATGTATTGAAATGTTTGAAGCCGCCGAGTTTGGAGCTGGTTTGTGACGCAGAGGGCACAAGACAGTCGGGGAGCCAGACCAAGGATGCCGGCTAGGCAGCCACTGGGACTCAGCAGGGCAGGTGAGTGACATTCTGGGGTGGGGGAGAGGAGAGCAATGAGAGCTGTATTTGTGCCTGGCAGGGGTGCAGCTGGAGGGACGGGCAGTCACTGGCCCAAGCTGAGAGAGTTCATAGTGGTCCATGGCATTGACCTTGCACTGATGGCATGGGACAGAAAGCGCTCACATATATTGAGCTCTTACTGTGTGCCAGGCACAGCGATGCATGGTTTTTTACAAGCTCAGCACAATCCAGAAAGGGAGGGAGCGAAAGACAGAGAGGGAGAGAAAAAAAGAGGAAGGCGCAGGCGCGCACACATGCACACACATGCACACACATGCACAATGGATCTGCATTTCAAACATGTAAACCTGAAGCTTGTTAGGGGGACAGAGCTGGGACTGGAGCCTGGGGTCCAGCTCTAGAACTGTGGCCTGGCCGTGTCAGAGGGGATAGAGGGTCTCGAAGGTGTCACGGTGGTGGCAACCACAGCCCCCAGTGGAGCTGAGTGGTGGCCCCCAGCACATGTGCTCTAGCCCTGGAGGAGGTGCTGTGGCACCCCCTGCCAGGATAGAGAGAGGAGGATGGGCACTGCGGGTGGGGGGTGGCGGTCCCTTAAAGCCCAGGGAATTAGGCCAGTTTTTCAACCACACCCATGGGACCATAAGATGCTGCATGAGGTAGGCAGAGAAGCAGGTGGGAGAAGTCGGAGACCAATCTGTCAAGGGGGAGGGCACTTGGCCTCACCATGCCTCAGTTTCCTCATTTGTAAAAGGGGATTAACCATAGCACCTGGCCTGCTATTCCTTCCCTCCCTCCTTCCCTCCTGTCTTCCTCCCACCCTCCTTCCCTCTCTCCCTTTTTTCTTTTTTCTTTCTTTTTTTCTCTCTTTCTTCCTTCCTTCTTCTTTCCTTCCTTCCTTTTGTTCTTTCTCCTCCCTTCCTCCCTTCCCTCCCTCCTTTCCCTCCCTCCCTTCCCTTCCTTCCCTCCCTTCCCTCCCTCCCTCCCTCCCTTCCCTCCTTCCCTCCCTCCCCTACTTACTCAGTAAATCCCTGCTGAGTTCTGACAGGCCCAGGCCCCCAGTAAGATGTGACCCCGGCAGTAGCGTGCCCATCCTCACAGGCAACAGGAGATGGAGACGATCACCCCCTGGCCTGGAAGCACTTTTTCCCTTCGGGGGGCTCTGTTTTCACCTCTAGGTGATGGGAGTGCTTATCCCAGCGGAGGCTTGGAGAGGCTTCACAGGGCTTCTGGCAAGGCTGCGGGGAGGCGAGCGGATCACGGGCTGGGGAGAAGTGGATTGGTTCTCGGGGCCAAGTTCTGTGACAGTGAGACGGGCCCTTTGCCCATCGCCGTCCCAGGAGGCCAGGCTGGGGGTACAGAGGCAGATGGAGGAAGGCTGCGGCTGGCAGGAAAGGCCAAGCAGCCCTGAGAGCTGCCCCCCCCCCCCGCCCCGGCCAGGGAGGCCTCTGTGAGCCCTACCGGGAGGCAGAGCTGAGAATCTGGTCCCTCCAGACTGCTGTGGGCGCGATTCGGCAGGGAGGCCTCAGGCCACCCCAAATGTAATGAGTTCTCCCCCGTGGACAGCTTCTGCCGTTTCCAGAGCCCTTACCCTTACTCTCTATGGGCCGAAGACATGCATTATCAGGGCTGTTTTACAGATAGAAATACTGAGGCTCAGAGCATCAGGCTAACCGGCCTAAAGTGACCCATTAAACAGACAAGAACTTGGGGCACCTGGGGGACTCAGTCAGTTAAGCATCCAACTCCTGGTTTTGGCTCAGGTCATGATTTCGTGGTTCATGGGATTGAGCCCCGCTTCGGGCTCCGCACTGACAGCTTGGAGCCTGCTTGGGATTCTCTCTCTTTCCCCCTCTCTCTCTCTGGCCCCCCCTCTGCTTGCGCACATGTGTGGGCTCTCTCTCTCTCTCTCTCAAGATAAACATTAAAAAAAGAATTACTGTACCGGTCACGCCCAAGGCTCTACCTCATCCCCACTCCTTCCAGCTCCTCGCTGACTTACTCCCACCCCCAGCTCCCCATCTACCCTCTTCTTGGGGCCCCCAAATCCTCCTCACCCCCATCCATGGGGACCCCAGGGGCTGCCATCTTTCAGGAGGGGCGAGATGTCAGGGAAGGGAAAGATTAGGAGGTTCATGGGGGAGCGGGATGCTCCTGTCTCACACTCAGGCCCTAGGCAGGCAGAGAGGGCACATTCCACACCCCGATACTCCGCCCGCCCCCAGCCCCCTGTGGCCCCCCAGACACGGATGCCTGCAGCTGACGGAAGGCAACTCACACCTCATATTTTACATTTTCCAAGTGAGAAATGAGAAGACTTGGGCTAAGTTTACCCAGTTAGCAAAGGCAGGTCTAGGACACAGACTTCAGAATCCATGACCTTTCCTAGGCCAAGACCAAGAAAGGAGAGAGAGAGAGGGCGCTGGCCAGGCAGCAGGATGCCCAGGAATTCTGGGGGACTTGGGGCTCAGGGGTGCCTGGGTGAGGAGGGCAGGGAGGGGTGCAGTGCAAGCCAGCAGGTGTTGCTGTGACAGACGTGCTCCCTGCCTCCCCCTCCCCCCCGTCCATGTTCTCATGGGAGGGGTAGAGTGGGCTACTCAAGGGCAAGGTTAAGACAGTGAAAACAGGGGCCGTACCTCCACTGGAGGTGGTGGGGAGGATGCACTGTGTCACTTATGACAAGTGTCCACCAGGCTCAACAAACAGGCAACGTTCTCCCGCTTTACCACCTGGGAATTCTTACTTCATTTCTCTGAGCCTCAGTTTCCTCATCTATCAAATGGGAATATGGCAGCTGCTTCACAGGGTTGCTGTGGGGATTGAGGGCGTTACGGAAGTCTGACACACCATAAGAACTCATGGAGAGTTCCATGTTGATTCTCTTCCTCCTCATCGGCAGCAACCCTCCCTGCTGGGCCCTAGGGCTTTATCTCCCACTTCGCTCACAAATCCCCCAGGGACACCAAGGGTAGGATACCAAGGAGGTGGCCAGAGATGCATGCAGAGGATTCACCTAGACGGTGGGCGAGTTTGGAAGTCCTTGTCCTTGGCAGGTGCTCGTGAATTTCTGACCCCCCCAAAACTGTTAGATAATGTCTATGGATTTAAGCTGCTAAATTTGGGATAACTTGCTAGACAGCAAGAGGAACCTAACGGAGTCCCCCTAGGTCCTAGAGCAGTGGTTCTCACACCTGGCTGGACACCGAAATTCTCCCCAAGGCAATACGTGTCCATGGCTAGAGAAAGAGCCCGGGGTCACAGTGGCTGGATTTAAACACCTGTCTTACCACTGACTAGGTATATAACTTTGGGCATGTGACTTACTCTCTCCCAGCTTGAGGAGCTCCATCTATAAATGATAGTAATAGACCTTACCTTCTTGGGATTGTTGTGAAGACTGATAAGAAAATGCATGTCGGTTCTGCCTAGAGGGTAAGCTATAAGAGCTAGGGCCTTGCCTGTCTTGTTCTGTTTTGTTTTGAAGTTTTTTTTTTTTTTTTAATTATTTATTTTGGTGGGCAACACAGAAAGAGGGAAAGAGAGACAGAATCCTAAGCAGGCTCCACGCTGTCAGCACTGAGCCTGATGTGGGCTGTAAACTCACGAACTGGGAGATCATGACCTAAGCTGAAATCAAGAGTTGGACGCTTAACTGACTGAGCCACCCAGGCACCCCATTCGCTTATCTTGTTCATTGCTGTAGCCTTGGGGTCTAGAATGGTGCCTGGAACATAGTAGGTGCTCAGTAAATATCTGACAGAGAATGAAATCCGTCAACAGTGAGTTGTCTCAACTCACTGATGCTAGTTCCTATCAGCTCCCTGGTTTCCCAACTTCAGCCTTCCCTGCCGGTTCCATGGAATGTTCTCCAACTCCAAATGGGGAAATGCCCCCAGGCTCAGGCTTCGACCTTCTACCCTGCCTGCGCTCATTCCTTGGTGACTTTACCCATTTTCATGACTTGAAACATCATCTCAACACTGATGAGTCCGAGCTTTCTGTGTCAGCCCAGAGCTCCCCTCCTATATCCAGCCACGCCCCTGACATCTCCATTAGCACATCTAACCGGCCTCTCAGACTTTCCTGTGCAAAACGGAAATGCCGAAGCCCACCCCCAAACCTCGCCTGCTGTGGTCATCCCGGCTCAAGGGCAGCTCCATCCCCTACTTGCTCAGGCCACAAACCTCGAGGTCCTGTTTGGCCCTTGTCTTTCACTCACATCCCCCCGTGCAGCCCATGAGTAAATCCCGCTGGCCCCGCCCTCAAAATGTATCAAAATCTGGTCATTTCTCACCCTTTCTAGTGCTGCCCCCCTAACTAAGCTGCCAGCATCTCTCACCTGGATTACCTTGATGGCATCTGACCTGGTCTCCCCGTTCCAGCCCCTGACTTCCTACAGTCTGTTCATCACACACCACCCACGGTATCACACATCTTCCAGCTCTGTGCTCTGTTATTCCAGTGGCTTCCCATCTCACTCAGATGAAATGCTGAAACCCTTACGATGTCCTTCAAAGTCAACAGCGCCTGACACCCCCCACCCCCTCTCTCTGTGACTTCATCTCCTACCACTCTCCCTTTTCCTTGCTTTGAACCACACTAGCTTCCTTGCTTCCCTCCAATATTCAGGCATGCCCCCACCTCAGGACCTTTGCACTTGCTGCTCCCTTTGCTTTCTACCTAACCTTCTTTCAGGTCTTTTATTTCTCTTCCCTGCCATTTTGTTCTGTGACACTTCTCTGACACGCCATATATTTTGCTGGTTTATTTATGTGTGACTCCTCCCAAGAGGTAGCCTCCCCAGAGCAGAGGCTACTTTTTGCTTTGTTCACTGTTGCACCCCCAATTCCTGGCACATTGTAGGCACTTAATAAATATTTGAAGAAAGAATTTGGATGCTTGTGTCCCATTGAATTAGAAGCTGGGGTGCAAGTGGCATCCAGAAATCTTGTATTTTTAAAAAGCCATCCTGAGTCGGGTTGGGATGCCTAGGCCCCTGTTCCAGAATGTCAGCAGTTTGAAGCAGCGCAGGAATATGGTGCAAAGGCCAGCCCTCTCATTTCCCCCATGAAGTCACCGAGGCCAAAGGTGGAGGGGCTGCGCTGCGGTCCAGGTGGGTCTGGTGGGGGAGGGACTAGAATTTAGGTACCGGATGCCTAGCACGGGGCTCTCTCTGCCACTCCAGCCTGCCTGAGCCTGCCCGGTCTGATTCCAGGGAAGACTCCAAGGGGACCTGCTGAGTCACTGGAACAGGCTCAGGTGTGGCCCTCAGCTTGGGGAGCAGTGGGGCACCTTGGTGCCGCCCTCACCTCCTCCAGGTGACGGAGGCTGAGGGAGGGAAAGGCAGGGCTTGGATCTGCTTTTGCTCAAACCAACCTAGTGGTGACGTTAGGTCAATGTTTAAATTCAGATCACAGCCTTTAAAATGAATAAGACATTAACACACACACACACACACACACACAGATTGTCGGTTACAAATGAAATCGAGCTTATGGGAGTCTTAAAATCTAGCTCTGATATGAGGAAGCTGCCAGGCGGAATTTGGTAGGAACCCCCGGACACTGGAATGACAGGGAGTCTCAAAAACGTCTGAATGCCTCTTTACCCAGGTCTAGCATTTCCCAAACCTTGATCACAGGGGGCACTTGCAAAATAATGCGGATTCCTGTCACTGCCTAGGAGACGCTGGGTCTGTGCATTTTGGATCAGGATCAGGAATGTGGAGGTTAAGGGATTCTTGTGCTCCGGAAACTTGAGAAACCCTTCCCTAGGCCCGCAGCCTGTGAGGAGGGAGTCCTGTAAGGCAGTGGGGACTTGGTGTCCGGCCCCTTCTCCTTCCTAATATGTTTAGAAACTGCAAGATCTTGGGACACCTGGGTGGCTCAGTCGGTTAAGCTTCTGATTTCAACTTAGGTCACTATCCCGCAGTTCGTGAGTGTGAGCCCCACATCGGGCTCTGTTGCTGACAGTGCGGAACCTGCTTGGGATTCTGGCTCTTCCTCTCTCTCTGCCTCTCTTGTGCTCATGCTCTGTCTCTCAAAATAAATACATAACCTTAAAAAAAAAAAAAAACCCTGCAAGATCCAATTCCAATGCATTAAAGAAAACAGTAGTGTGTCTATAAACCCCAGTAGACTATTGCACTTGTCAAATGGACCTTGGGGAATCCATAGCCTCTTGTTTTAAAGAATGCCTTGGGTACCTTTATGATTCAGCAGTTACTGGAAGACGGTCCCTCCTACTTGGATTATTCTAATGGGTGGAGGTTGCTGGGAGGTGGCCCCGGGGATGGCAGAAACAGGGATCTTCACCAGGCTTTGGAGAAAGACCAGCTTGACTGGTTCCAGAGTGATGAGTTTGAAGCCAGGCAGAGACTGTCTCCTGCAGTTTATGCTGATCATAACCCTACTGTAAACTCAACTTTACACATAGAGCTCATGGTCACATATGTATCCCCAAGAACACACATCTCCACAAGGATATGAGAACCCCAAGGTCTGTTCTGGACAAAACACTGCTTCCTGCTTTCCTGCTCCACCCCATCCTTGCAGCGCTGTCAGTTCTTGCTAAAGGACACCTCTAATGCTTCTTAAATTGCACATGAGTGAAATCATACGGTGTTTTTCTTTGATTGACTTATTTCACTTAGCATAACACACCCTAGTGCCATCCACGTTGTCGCAAATGGCAAGATTTCATTCTTTTTTTTATGGCTGAAGAGTATTCTGGTGTGTGTGTGTGTGTGTGTGTGTGTGTGTGTGTGTGTGTGTGTGTATCACATCTTCTTTATCCATTCAGCAGTCAATGGACAGTTGGACTCTTTCTGTAATTTGACTGTTGTCGACACTGCTGCTAAAAACTTTTTTTGGGGGGCGCCTGGGTGGCTTAGTCGGTTAAGCGTCCGACTTTCACTTAGGTCATGATCTCGCAGTTCGTGGGTTCGAGCCCCGCATCGGGCTCTGTGCTGACTGCCAGCTCGGAGCCTGGAGCCTGTTTCAGTCTGTGACTCCCTCTCTCTCTGACCCTCCCCTGCTCACGCTGTCTCTCTCTCTCTCTCCTAGAAATAAATTTTTTAAAAAAATTAAAACTTTTTTTTAATTAAAAAAACTTTTTAAATGTTGTATTTATTTCTGAGAGAGAAAGAGAGACAGTGTGAGCAGGGGAGGGTCAGAGAGAGAGGGAGACACAGAATCTGAAGCAGGCTCCAGGCTCTGAGCTAGCTGTCAGCGCAGAGCCCGATGCAGGGCTCAAACCCACGAACCGTGAGATCATGACCTGAGCCAAAGTCAGAGGCTTAACCGACTGAGCCTCCCAGGCGCCCCTAAAAACTTTGAATTAGTATTTTTGTGTCCTTTGGATACAAAGTAGTTTGGATACTTTGGATACAAAGTATTTGCACTACAAATACTAGTAGTGCAATTGCTGGATCATAGGGTAGTTCTATTTTTGAGGAACTTCTGTTTTGCATGGTGGCTGCACCAGTTTGCATTCCCACCAGTACTGTAAGAGGGCTCCCCTTTCTCTGCATCCTCACCAACACCGTTGTTTGCTGTGTTGTTAAGGTTAGCCATTCTGACAGGTGTGAGGTGGTTATCTCCTCGTGGTTTTGATTCGTAGTTCCCTGATGAGTGATGTCGAGCATCTTTTCATATTTCTCTGGGCCATTGGGATGTCTTTTTTTTTTTTTTTTGAAAAATGTCTCTTCATGTCTTCTGCCCATTTTTAAACTAGATTATTTGTTTTTGGGGTGTTGAGTTTTAGAAGGTCTTTATAGGGGCACCTGGGTGGCTCAGTTGGTTGAGTGTCTGACTTCAGCTCAGGTCATGGTCTCATGGTTTGTGAGTTTGCCCCCACGTCAGGCTCTGTGCTGGCAGCTTAGAACCTAGAGCTTGCTTTGGTTTCTGTGTCTCCCTCTCTCTCTCTGCCCTTTCCATATTTTGGATACTAATCCTTTATCAGGTATGTCATTTGCAAATATCTTCTCCTCTAGGACAGCTCTAAAGGAGTAGCTTCTGCTGAAAACCCTTCAGGCTAACACGCCCTGATTGGACACCAGCTTAGATATAAGCTGGATTCAACTCCTACCCTGGAAGGCAGAATAATGGCCCCCAAGGGTGTCTACATTCTAACCCTTGGAGCCGGTCAATGTGTTACATGGCACAAGGGACTTTGAGGTGGCGGAGACTATCCTGGATTATCTGGTTGGGCCCAACCTACTGACACGAGCCCTTAAAAGTGGAAAGCCTTTCCTGGCTAAGGGAGATGTGAGGATGGAAGGAGGGTGAGACAGATAGGCCATTGCTGGCTGCGAAGGAGGAGGAAGGGGCCACAAGCCAAGAAATTCCGCTAGCCTCTAGTGGCTAGAAACGGCAAGGTTGTGGATGCTCCCCCAGAGCCTCCAGAAGGAAATGCAACCCTCCGGACATCTTGATTTTACCCAGTGAGACTCCTGTCCACTACAGAACCGTAATAAATTGTATTGTTTTTATGACACTAAAGGTGTGATCATCTATGAGAGCAAGAGCAAACGAATACATTTCCTATTGAGCTTCCTCTATCTAAGCACATGGTCCCTGGCTATTCTTCCTCACAATACCACGTGCTCTGCTCCCTCCACCTCTGTGCCTGGGCTGCTGGCCCTGTTTGGGACACTCGGGTCACCTTTCCCCTGAGCTCTTACTAACAACTGCCTTTCACCCCGCCCTGTGCTCAGCACCACCCACCTGCCAGTGGCATTCACCCTTCGGCCCCGCCCCTCCTGCGGGCTCCCCACTAAACTATAAACTCCTTGAAGCCGCCATCAGTGATTTATTTCCCCCAGAACTCCATGACCAAGAGGGGTCCACAGAGGTCTGTGTAATGAACCTGGGGCATCGTGGGTAGTACCTCTGGTTCTTAGCCTCTAACTGCCCAAGATGACCGGGGAATCTTAACACAAGTCCTAATTCTACCAGCCTGCCACGGACGAACGGGAGGCAGCCCCACGTGTACTTTTGGGGTTAAGGTCTCCAGGATTCAGAGGTAAGTAGAAGCAGCAGGAGGAAGTTGAAGATTGAGCGTGTTGCCATTTGTGTGAAAAGGGAAAAATATATCTATATAAGTTAACAAAGACTGGTCTGTCTTTGAAAAGGTATGAAAAACAGGTAAAAGGACAGAAACCCCTGGAACCTTCTGAATTCTGCACCATCTATATGTATGGTCTCTTTACAAAAATAAATAAAATTGTAAAAAATCAAAAATACAGACTCTGACTGTATTGCCAGAAAGGACCCAGCGTGTCTGCCAGCTCATTCTGTCAGACATGGAGTTGTCAGGAAGAGGGCAGAGTCGAGATGCAAAGGATATTTGGAAGCATAAACTTCTAATGCACTTAAAAAAAAAAAAAAAGAACTGGAAAGTTCTCCCAGGGATCGTGATGCCTGGGCTGGGAACCCACTGATTTAGTCCCACCTCTGCATCTTAGGGATGAGGAAAGAGAGGGAGAGTGGCTTCTCAAAGCTCCATAGCCAATCAGAAGCACAGGCCGGGGGGGGGGGGGGGGGGGGGGGGACAGGAATGATAATGACAGTGACCTTGACTCCCAGCCCCTGTTCCCCTTCAAGCAGGGACGCTGCCGCTGCCGACTCCCAGGGCAGGAGGACAGGAAGATAGAGAAGAAATCACCACCTTTATTCAACCCACCTGCACATAAACCAGGGGGGCACTCCCTGCCTTGCAAGGTCCCAGTTAGAAAAAAACTTGGTCCCCTTGCAAAATCTATATTATAAAAACAAAAGGCTTCGAAGCACCAGAGGCTAAACCCGTGGAGGAGAAAGGAGGCTGGGTGTGTGGGGGCGGGAGGAGGGGGCTGGAGGCAGGAGCTGGCCTGGAGGTAGGGTCCTATGCGAGCTGCCCCCTCCTTGAGCTGCCCCCTCCTTGGGCCTTCCGCACAGCCACTGAGGCAGACCACCTGGGACCTCAGTGCCTGGAGGAACCGGAGGAACTCCTGAGTCTGGCTCCTTGACACAGCACTGCAGATGGGACGGTGGGGTGGGGTCCTAGCTCAGCATATTTTGGCCTCAGACAGCAGGGAATGCTAGATAAGACGGTGGAGGCAAGGGATGGAGCGGTCGCCATGGACGGGCTCAGGTGTACAAACCATCTGTGTTTCCCTCCAAGCCTCCCGTGCCCTCTTTCCTAACCCAGGACCGCTCCTGTTTCACAAACTGGGCGCCAAGGCCTGATCCTGCTGCCCTTGGACTCCCAGCTGGTACACAGGAGCCGAGGTCCTCAGGGGTGTCTGTGGAAGGAGATGGGGAGAAAGAGCTCTCATCGTTGTTTGCCCTCAAGGGTGCTGGCCTTTCCGACCCCACACCATGACCCACCCCCCCAGTCTGCCTCTTCAGAACTCCTGGGCTTGTTAGACGTTCTCCTGGACACTGGAGCGGTCACAAACGCTGGTGATCTTTGAAAACTGGTGACCGGGCAGCACTGAGCAGCCCTCTTCCATTCCAGAAGCACAGGGCTTCCAACTGGGAGGTGGAGGGGACCATCAGGGTTCGTGGGGTTGCTGAAGAGGTAGGGATCATGGCTGCAGCAGACCCGGCCTCAGGGACCTGGAAGGGGGTGGGTGGCGGAGGTGTGGACACCCCTCTTACTGGAAAGAGCTTGAAAGGTCTGCCAAAGGTGGGCAGGGGCCGAGTCTAGGAGGGCTTCCCTGTGGGTCAGGCTGAGTCCAGGGCTCTAGGCTCTGTTCATCTGGTTCCCAAGAGAACAGGTATT
This sequence comes from Hyaena hyaena, assembly GCF_003009895.1. Classification (NCBI taxonomy): domain Eukaryota; kingdom Metazoa; phylum Chordata; class Mammalia; order Carnivora; family Hyaenidae; genus Hyaena; species Hyaena hyaena. The sequence goes on along the minus strand of NW_024080635.1, from coordinate 2,835,619 downwards.
GCTTCAAGAGAGGCCTTGGCAAATGGTGGTGGTGGTGTGTGTGAGTGTGGTATAGATCATGTGGGTTCTAGAGTGTCCCAGATGGAGGGGGGCTTGGATATGAATTCAGAGACCAGACCTAGGGTTTTGGAGCCTGAAACTCCAGAAAACTACACCGTGTCCAAGGCCCGCCTCCACCCAAAGCCTAGCTGTGTGGCCTCAAGCAAACGCTTCAGCTCTCCAGGCCTCAGTTTCCATATCTGCAAAATGGGAATTATAATCCCAGCCTAGCCCAGGGATTTAAGAGTCAAATGAAAAGGCTAGAACGAGTTTCATCTGCTAAGAGATTCTTTTAATGATTTGAGGGAAACTGAGGCCCAGAGAGGCCAAGGGCCTTGCCAGATGTCACAGAGTCAGTGACGCTGCAATTGGAACGCAGGACTCCTGTTTCTAGGTCACAGGAACTCTCCCCAGGGCTGGTGAGTGAGTGTGGTAAGATGGGGTGAATGCCATTTCTCTCTGGACAGGGGACTGGAAGTTGGGTGAAGGGTTTGGAAAGGAAGAGTCTGGAGAAGGGAGGGAGGCCCCGGCGCACACCAAGGCTGAGATAAAAAAAATACAAACCCCGCGATTCCCCTCCCCCGCCCGGCCCGCCCAACCCTTGGAGTCGGGCTGCAGAAGGCCAAGTCTATGTCCATGGCGGACCCAGCCAGCTCAGGCTGCAGTCAGTCCGCTAGCCGCCAGGGGGCGCGCCTGCCATTTCGGCCAGAGCAGGCGGCCGCAGCTTCAGTCTAGCCAGCAAGCAAGGGGCGCCCGGGTGGGAGCGCCACAGAAGCTACCCGGACCTGCAGACAACAAAGGCAGGTTAGGAAAGCGAACCCCGACAGTATGGGGGCAGAGAGATCCGGCTGACCTCTCTGCCCTTCTTCCCCCCCACCCCAAGCAACGCTTTGGTCCCTCCACCCCACCCCACAGGGCGCCATGACCCACGTGTACAGAGGCTGCAGTTGTAAATGCGACGTCTTCTGGGGCGCCTGGTATCCATAGGAGTCAAAGCCACCGATGAAGTCAACTGTGGAAGGGGAGGTAGCGCATAGTTAGGGATGATGGGCCTGTGGGGTGCGAGTTATGGGAGGCTGGGTCCTGAAACGGAAGAAATCTGAGGGTTTGATCCCATGCTCTTAGGGCCAGACCTTGCTGCCAGGTCCCAGTAGGTGGGCCTATGGGGAAGAGGACATGGAGAAGCTCGGCCAGAGTGGCCAAAGCCCTAAGTTAACAGAGAGCCTGAGGGGCCGGGGTGGGGGGGCGGTGGGGTGAGGCCGTCCGTTAAGGGAGCAGGGCTTGAACCTCTTAAGGGGGCAAGACCTCGGAGATGGAGGGTGCTAATGGGGCCTGAGACTGGGCATGGGCGGTGTTTGGTAGGGGTGAGCCTCATGGAGCTCCTCCGAGGGGCAGAACCTAAGAGGGGTGGGTAGAGAGCAGTGCTGGAACCGTGGACTGGACACCTGGATGTCTAGGTCACAGCTCAAAATGCGCTACGTAGACCCCGACTACCCCTGCTGCCTCTTCTTCCCTACCAGGAGGGGCCAGTTGGCCAACCCAGCGCTCCCTCCCTCGAGGGTGCTTGGGGCGCTGTCCAGGGTGCTGATGGCACGGGGTGGGGGTGGGGGTGCGCTGCTGGGCTTCCCCACTCCTGCGGGGCTGGGCACTCACAGCTGTCCTCCTCTTCCAGGAACACTTTGCTCACGTAGCAGGCGAACACAAAGCCGAACAGCTGGGGGCGGAAGGAAAGAAGACAGAAGCTCTTCCCCCACCCTCCGCCTGGCCAGGCCTCATCCGACTGGAGGGGCAGGGTGTGCTAGGATGAAGGCCAACCCATGACAACTTCCAGTTAAATGACTGCGTCTTCCGGTCAAACATACCTGGTTCCATTCTCCATTCTGCGAGTGGACTTTGGACAAGTAATTGTTTAACCTCTTTGAGCCTCAGTTTCCCCAGCTGGACCTGGGCAATACTCTACTGACTTGTTAAGAGGAAAGAGGATTATACGGCTTTGGGCATGTGGAGCCTGGAGGGCAAGACTAGAAACTATTACTGTCTTGGGTCCACTGTCACAACTCTTATGCGCTTGATGCGGTCCTCCAAGGTCACACAGCAGATACACTGGAGACTGGGTGACTCGCAGTCCGATCGCTCATTCTATTCATTAAACCTGCTCACTCCTGGTTGGGGCAGGGGTGAAGGGAGAAGGTACAAGCTATGGAGACAGAGCCAGACAGAAGCACAGGCAGGCTGGGAGATCTAGGTTCTTCCCTTCTTAACGAGAGCTAAACAAAGGGGTTGGGGTGGACTCCACCTCTGGGAGTGTGGGGGCCAGGGGGCCAGGAGGACTCACAGCCAGGAAGATCTGCAGAGCACTGCTGAGTGCTTCAATGTAGGGATAGTCAAGCAGGCAGCCAGTGACAGAGATGACATGGTGGTCTTCCAGGGCCAGGCGGGAGTTCAGGACAGGTGTCACCAGACAGCCTGGGCCATTCTCCATCCACCAGGAGCGGTGCAGGGACGTGTTGAAGGTCATGATGAAGTCCCGGTCCTGGGGGCAGAGGGGCCTAGGATACTGAGCTGGGGCCATGGGGAGCCACGAATTTTCCCCAGGCAGCAGGGAACTTTCTCTAAAGCCTACTTTCACACCCGGACTGTTGAAGCCTGGCTTGATTTGAAGGGTCTGGAGGAGGTGTGTTTCTGCACATCTATATTTGGCCAGTAGGTGGCGCTGGATGACTATGCGGGTCTTACACTTCCCTCAGCTATGGAAGGGGCTGGCGCTGACCCACAGACGCCCCAAAATGTCAGGGATGGAAGGGACATTAACAGTGACTGAGTCCAATTTTCCAGCCCTGGGTGAAATTCTCAACACAGACCCCTTCACAGCCCATTCAGCCTCTCCAATGCTCTCTGTGTGTGACCCTGGGCAAACGTTTCCTCTCTTTAGTTCTCGGTCGGCCCATCTGAGATGAAGTGCCTGGCTTAGATCAGAGGTTCTCGCCCACGGCGTCTCTGTGTTTATCCATCCATTCACTCGTGCAGCCTGTTAACAAATATTCGCCAAGGGCTGAGCAGGTGCCACGCACTGAGATGTGTCCTCTCATTTCATTCCCTCAGCAGCCCCATGAAGTACCTATCTGCACTCATTAGACAGGAAAACTGAAGCTCAGAGAAGGCAAGCCCAGGGTCACACCACCTGGAAATGTTGGAGCTGGGATTTAAATCCAGCAGAACTACGAAGCCAGTGTTCCCATTCATATATTTTGCCTTCTTTACGTCTAAAAACTGAAGTTGTGCCCGCTGGGCTTGCTCTTCTACAAGCTAAGAACTTCCACTTTCTTCAGTGGTTCCGCACTGGCACTTGGTCCACTCAATTCTCCCCGCAAAGTCTGCTTTGTCTCTTTCCCTTCTGAAAATATTGATCAGACGGGACTCAAATCGGGGTGCCTTGCTGGCTCAGTCGGTGGAACATCTGACTTGATCTTGGGGTCGGGGGTTCAAGCCCCAGGTTGGGTGTAGAGATTACTTAAAAATAAGACCTTAAAACAAAAACAAAAGCGAAAAAGAACTGGACCCAGGGTGCCTGGGTGACTCAGTCAGGCGCCAACTTCAGTTCAGGTCATGATCTCATGGTTTGTGTGTTTGAGCCCCACATTGGGCTCTGTGCTGACAGCTCAGAGCCTGGAGCCTGCTTCAGATTCTCTGTGTGTCTCCCTCTCTCTCTGCCCCCACCCCTGGCACTCACACTTTGTCTCTCTCTCAAAAATAAACATTTAGGGGCGCCTGGGTGGCTTAGTCAGTTAAGCGTCCGACTTTCGCTTAGGTCACGATCTCACGGTTCGTGGGTTCGAGCCCCGCGTCGGGCTCTGTGCTGACTGCCAGCTCAGAGCCTGAAGCCTGTTTCAGAGTCTGTGACTCCCTCTCTCTCTGACCCTCCCCTACTCATGCTGTCTCTCTCCTAGAAATAAATAAAACATCAAAAAATAAATAAATAGGGGCGCCTGGGTGGCTTAGTCGGTTAAGCCTCCGACTTTCGCTTAGGTCATGGTCTCGCGGTTCGTGGGTTCAGGCCCCGCGTCGGGCTCTGTGCTGACTGCCAGCTCAGAGCCTGGAGCCTGTTTCAGTCTGTGACTCCTTCTCTCTCTGACCCTCCCCTGCTCACACTGTCTCTCTCTCTCTCTCTCTCCTAGAAATAAATAAAATATAAATAAATAAATAAATAAACATTAAAAAAACTCAAAAAAAAAAAAAAAAAAAAAAAAAAAAAAAAAAAAAAAAAAAAAAAAAAGAACTGGACCCAAATCTTTGTTGCCTTAGCAGTACAAAGTGCATGGCATTTTTGTCTCCCTTGCACCGAACACCTGCGGGGCCTAAGAGCAGTTTTCAGGGGCATTACGTGTGGTTGGTTTCTAGCGAGCTTGGGGTCATCCAGGACCCCAGCCCATCTTCATGCAGATGGCCCTTCAGACCATTGTTTGTTCCCAGCAGGTGCAGGGAGCAGATTATTTGGGTGCGTGGAGTGAAGTCTCTTCCAGAAATGATGCCCCGGGCCCACTCCTAACTTGGAGCCCTTGGGTAGAGGGGACAGGAAAGGTCAGGCTCTGCCCTCTGGCACTGCCAAGCCCGAGGCTTACCTGGGACAGCTGTCCAACCTCCAGGTAGAAGCAGATGATAAATGCATTCCAGCCAACCCAGAGCACCAGCCAGGCTGCATACTGGGGAAAGGAGAGGCGGGATCAGGGCGGGGCCTGGGCAAGTGGGGAGGGGGCGTGTCAACGTAGACTGAGCTCACAGACTGTGGGGACCTTTGCAGGGGGAAAGGATAACGATCTCTCACTTAGCACTTTATTGTTTACAAGTTGTTTTCATATCCATCCAGTCCTTACAACAACAGCCCTGCATGGAAGGCGCCATCCTTTCTTTAAAGATAACTAATGTCAGCCCTGGAGAGGAAGTTTAAGTTTTCCAAGATCACACAGCTAGGAAGAGATAGGGCCGCCACTCAAACTCCAGTCCTCTGGCAGCTAATCCGACACATTCTGCAGAGAACAGCAGATGCAGCCTGGCTCTGGAGAGGATCTGGATATTTCCACCCAAGTCCTATGCGATCTGTGCTGCCACACGGCAGAAAGTGATGCTTAGAGTGGTGCCCGGAGCTTTCCTGAGAGCCAGAGAGAAGCAGTCTCCCACTGCAGGTGACACAGCTTTGAGAGGGCCCTGATCACCTGGCCTCTGGGAGCTCAGCCTGAGGGACAGGGGGGAAACCCAAGAATGAGCCAGAGCATGGCACTGGTATCACAGGTATCAAGCATTTATGTAATAAACCTACTCAAAAGCCTTTTCCCTCAAAGAGGTGGGTGAATGGGCCACTGAGGAAGAGCAGGGGAGAATGGTGAGCCCACCTGAAAACAGGAGCTTGACAGAGACCATCAAGGACCAGGGCTTGGAAAGGGGACATAGGAGGAGGGAGCCAGGGACATAATCCACTCCTGGGATCGGAGCACATCGGACACTGACCTCAGAGCCACACTAGCGGCTCTAGACCATATTCCTCATGAACAGCAAAGGGCAAGTCTCCCTAAAGCGACCTGAGAAACTAAACAAGATGAAGTCTGTCCCTCCGCTGGCTTCCGGAGGCAGCATGGAGATGTGACAAGAGCGTCCACCCTGGATCTGATGCTCTGACCCTGCCCCCTTATTAGCTGTGTGACCTCAAGAAGCCTCGGAACCTTTCTGAGCCTCATTTCCTCATCTGGAAAATGGAGATGGCAAGCTGTACCTTGCAGGGCTGTTGTAAGGATAAGCCAAACCTGAGAAACGATTAGCACTGTGCTTGGCATACACTAGGCACTCACTAAATGATATATCTTGTTAATATTTGGAGTTTTCCCTAGGAAATTCTTTAGGGAGAATACCGATCTTGTCTCTCTGCTGAGCAAAGAACCATTGGTTAACGGGGCATCCGTACCACCAGCCAGGCTGGCGCTAAGACAGAGCAGGGGGTCTGGGTGTCCGGGATAGGAGGCAGTTCTGGCTGGAGGGGTGGGGGGGGAGGGGCAAGCGAGCCATACCAGAATGAGGTACCGGGAGCGGTACTGCACGGTGCCGAAGATGCCCAAGATGACTGCCATGATGTGCAGGAAGTTGGCTAAGATAGGAGCCCACTGATAGCCCAGGAAGTCAAAGATCTGCCGCTCCAATGCAGCCACCTGTGGGAGAGAGAAGGCTGAGGCCACGTCCACCAGGGGCAAGTGAAGGCCAGGGAGTGAAGGGAAGGGAAGGGAAGGGAAGGGAAGGGAAGGGAAGGGAAGGGAAGGGAAGGCATTCCTCCTTGACCTTGTGGGGCAAGTGACACCCCCTTACCGTGGTGCCAGGGCACCACGACCTGACTGTACCCAGATCTCCGAGTCCTCCTAACTCCACGACACCACGAGGATATGGGGAAGCGGGGTCAAGTGTGTGGGGGGCCAACTGAGACTGAGCCCGGATGGTTACTTTGGGGAGGGCTAACGGGAGCCCAGTTCAGAACACCTTCAGGGCCAAGAGGCTCTCCCCACTAGTACCTGACCCTGCCCTGTGGGGGGCTCTGAGCAGGTGGAGTTAGAATCCAGGCTGCTCCCCACCCCTCTGCTCTGGCCAAGGGCAGAGCCATAGCCCTGAGGGGCTAGGAGTCCCTTCTTCCAAGGACTCCGGTCTGGAGGTTGCCCTGGTCCGGAGATCCATGGGCTGCAGAGAAAGGGATATATAAATATATATATTTTTACTCCCCTTCCCCAAGGGAGCTGTCATGGGTTGCAAAATTGACCTCAAGTGTTTTCTCTCCACGTTTCCATGCTCCTTGACAGTGCCCTCCCGCACGAATGCTGCATGGTCATGTGACTTGCTTTGCCCAATGGGACTTTAACAAGCAAGTGAAGATCCGAAAAAATGCTTCTGTGCTGGAGTTTGCTCACTTGCTACACTTGTAACACAGAGAACACCATGCAGAAGAGCCCGGGTGCCTGCCTGGAGCAGGAGAGGGGAACCGAGACACCTTAGCTGACAGCCAATCAACCTTCAGGCATGTGAGTGAGGCCCTTCTAGATCATTCCAATGCTAACCAACCCACCAACTGACCTAAAACATGTACCCAGACCAGAAAGATCTCCCAGATGACCCGCTGAATCAGGAGCTCAATAAAAAGGTTGTTTTAAACTGCTGTTACGGAATGATTTGTTACCCAGCAAAAGCTAACTGATATAGGACCCAATCAATACCCCCTTTTCCAGTAGCCCCTGGTTCAACCTTGCAGCTGATGCACTTAAGGACTCAGGTGCCGCGGTGCCCTGGTGGCTCAGTCAGTTAAGTGTCTGACTCTTGATTTCAGCTCAGGTCATGATCTCACAGTTCATGAGTTCGAGCCCTGCATCAGGCTCTGCGCTGACAGGGCAGAGCCTGGTTGGGATTTTCTCTCTCTGCCTCTCTCTCTGTTCCTCCCCTGGCTATGCTTGCTCGCTCTCGCGCGCAGTCTCCCTCTCTCTCAAAATAAATAAATAAACTTTAAAAAAAAAAGAACAAAGGTGCCAGGGATATCCATTGTTATTGATTGTTCAATACGTCTTTTTCTGGGGATAGACCCATCTCTTTGTTTTGGGTACCACCTCCCAACCCTTAGTTCATGTGGCATGGGTGGGGACAGCCCACCTCTTATTTCAGCGGAAGGCTCAGGACCCAGTCCTAACCAAATAATCGGCACACAGGGATCCCCTGAGGGTCACCGTGAATGGTTGCTGGAGTAATCAGGACAGAGATGCCCTCTATCTGCCAGGGTATCTGAATGAGCATCGGGTGACTCAGAGCTGTTGGTGGCCGTCTCTGCCATCTCACAGGGACAGCCTGCTTGAGACCCAAAGCTAAGGGGCAGAGAGGGAAGCAGAGTAAACAACCGAGGTGAGTGTCTAGGTGACATCAATGCAGGTCTGAGGATCTGGCCATGCCGAAAACGAATTCTCCCTCCCTGCACTTGGGATTTCTGTCCCTTGTGACCACAAGCCCTGACCTAAAAAAAAAGGGGAGGAGGTGGATCTGGCTGGGAAGGGACGGGGAAGGTTGTGATTGAGAAGATCCTAGAAGCCTTTCTCCTGGCAGGCAGGCAGGAGGAGGTGGAGCTGACGCCATCACACAGATGGCAGTGCTCGGGCAGACACCCAGGAGGCCGTGGGCCCAATGCTGGCCCCCACCCAGCTGGCACCAGCCTGCCTCTCGTTGGTGACTCCTCTCCCGGAGCCCCGCAGATTGGAAAGAGCTTTCCAAGTGCATCTCTTATGGATACTCCTTGGCAGAAAAGCACGGCTGAGATCATTACCTCATTCTGAAGAAAGAGACCATGAGGCTCAGAGAAGAGAAGTGACTTGCCCAAGGTCACACAGCAGGTAGGAGGCAGAGCCAGGCAGTCATTCTGCTTCTCTCTGCCACCTGTCCCAGCTTGGCAAGCAGCCCCTCACCTTGCCCATTGGCATTGGCCTGGAAGGGAAGAGGTGTGGGTTCTGGCTGACAGTCTGACAGACTCCCGGGTGACTCTGGGCGGGCCACGCTCCACCCTGGGTCTCAGGCTCCTTCTTCCATACATAAGAGGCCACTGGACTACATGACCTCTAAGGGCTCTTAGAGGTCTGTTGACTCCAATGGTCTGCTGACCTTGGGAGACAAACTCCCCAGACTGCTCCCTGCTCCCAAAAGATCCTCCCTCATTTCCATTCTTCCTCCTTTCCACCCGGACTCTACCGGGCCTGGGAGAGCCCTGGTGGTTTGGGGTCCCCATGAGGCTCCCAACTCTGCTGGCATCTGGCCCTGGCAAAGAGGCTGCCATCAGAGGACAGAGGAGGTGGCTGAGACAGACTTGCCCAGGCTCACTGTGGAGCTGGGGAGACATCTCGCCTGGATACACTTACCTAAAACGGGACATCCCCTGCCCCGACACTGGCGCTTGTTCGAAGCCCTCTTGGTTCTTGGGGACCTCAGTGACAGAGTAAGCAGTGGGACAGTTAGCACAAAAAGCTCTGAAGTCTCTAAAAGGTGGGTTCAAGCTGTAGCTCTGTGGGGCACTGGGCCAGTTACTTTCCCTCTCTGAGCCAATTTCTTCAACTATAAATAGGGAAGACAATCCTTCCCTGGAGACTTTGTTGGGTATGGAGACATTGCATACACTAACAGACAACTAGATTTTGTGAGTGGTGGCTAATTAGAAGAGTCAATGCTGGAAGCTTCTTAGTTGGGCTCTGAAGGCCTGCTGGGAGCTGGCACACAAGCCTTTATCCCCAGCAGCTCCTGCCCCCAAGTGGCTGAAATAATGGTTTAAGTCCCGCCTTCATTCCCGCCCCCCTTTTTCTTTTTAATTTTTAACATTTATTTTGAGAGAGAGAGAGGCAGGCAGGCAGAGAGAGGGAGACTGGAGACACAGAATCCGAAGCAGGCTCCAGCTCTGAGCTGTCAGCACAGAGCCCGATGCGGGGCTTGAACCCATGAACCATGAGATCATGACCTGAGCCAAAGTCGGATGCTTAACTGACTGAGCCACCCAGGCGCCCCTATTTCTCCCTTTCTCATATGCAGATCCTCCTTGGTCTTCAAAGTATAGCACAGTTCCTTCCTTTTCTACGAAGAGCTCCCTGACCGGCCCAAACGGATGGCTCTTCCCTCTGAACGTGGAGCCCTGGCCAGTCTGGGAGCCGTCAGCCATCGCTGCAGCCTCCTGCCATCGCCCCCATCCGCATCCGTGGATCCATCTTTCTGACGCCAGTCCTGCCCTCATCCGTCCAGGGGCCACCATCTACTTATTCGCAGCACATGTGGTCTGCGTCAGGCCCCGTGCTGGTGCTGGCATGCAGAAGGGGGCGGTGGTCCCTGAACTCAGAGTCTCACGGGGAAGGCGCTGACAGTCACAAACCAGTGTCGTCAGTGGGCCTCCTCTCCAGGAGTAAGTGCGGAGATGAGATTTAAATCCATCAACCATCTCTAGGGGTGCTTGGGAGGCACAGTTGGTTGAGTACCTGACCTCGACTCAGGTCATGATCTCATAGCTCAGTTCGTGAGTTTGAGCCCCGCATCCGGCTCGCTGCTGTCAGTGCAGAGCCCTCTTTGGATCCTCTGTGCGCCCCCCTCCCCCCGGTCCCTCCCATGTTCACGTGCTCTTTCTCAAAAATAAATAAATACTGAAAAAAAAAAAATCCACGTACATATATATTTTTAATTTTTTTAAACTTTTTTTAAATTTTGAGAGAGAAAGAGAGAGAGCACGAGCAGGGGAGGGGCAGAGAGAGGGAGAGAGAGAGAATCCCCTGCAGGGTCCACGTTGTCAGCACAGAGCCCAACACAGGACTTGATCTCATGAACCATGAGATCATGACCTGAGCTGAAATCAAGAGTCGGACACTTAACTGACTGAGCCATCCAGGCGCCCCTAAACTTGATTTTTACTGTTTATTTTTGAGAGAGGGAGCGTGAGCAGGGGAGGGGCAGAGAAAGAGGGGGACCGAGGATCCAAAGCAGGCTCTGGGCTGACAGCAGGGAGCCCAGTGTAGGGCTCGAACTCACAAACTATGAGATCATGACCTGAGCCAAAGTCTGACATACAACTGACTTCACCACCCGGGCGTCCCTGAACCTCCTAGTTTTAAGTAATCTCTACACCTAACAGAGGGGCTCAAACTCACAACCCCAAGATCAAGAGCTGCATGCCCCACTGACTGAGCCAGCCAGGTGTCCCTCCATATATAGTTTTTAACTGAGATTCCTTGTCTCATAAATAATCTCAATTCTAAAGGTATTACTTTTTATTAAGAAACCAAATCAAATATTCCAGAACTTTTGCGTGTCCAGCTGTGATATGTGGCTAATTAACAAATAAAGAGCAAATAGAGGGAATATCTTCCCCACTTGCATGCAGCAGCTTAGAACAATAATCTGAGGGCTGCAGTGACTGTAAATGCCACTGGCTTCGGTGTGTCTTTTTATTCTCAGGGGAGGGAGAGTGTGGAGATGAGGGCAATCTACTCCTCTGCAGAAGTTTCAAGTCCACGCATACTGAGAGAAAAAATGACTTTGGTTTGTTTGTTTTTTTTAACCTGGTCAGCCCATAAGCCAGGTCTTGAGTCTCTCCAAGGTGGGCCAGGACCAGGATGGAAGCTCCTGTCGGCCACTGATGCAGCCTCTTTCCCGATCTCCAGCAGAGGGAGGCTGGCCACCACCCCCATCGAGTGCTTTTGCTTTTTTTTTTTTTTTTAATGTTTATTTATTTTTGACGGAGAGAGAGAGAGAGAGAGGGTGCGCAAGCAGGGGAGGAGCAGAGAGAGAGGGAGACACAGAATCTGAAGCAGGATCCAGGCTCTGAGCTGTCAGCACAGAGCCCAACGCAGGGCTCGAACTTACAAACCGTGAGATCATGTCCTAGACGAGGTTGGAAGGTTGGAGTACTCCCTGCGGTCTCTGGGCCTGCCAACTCCCCAGCCACACAGGACGCCAAGTAAGCAAGATGAGAGCCCTGACCATCCCAGAGTGACAGATGAGAACAGGTCACCCAGACCCTGTCTGCATCGGTCAAGACCCAAGCGCCTGCCCCTCAGTCCTCTCCACCCTCGTCTCCTCAAGGCCCCGGGCTGCTCCCCCTGACCCAGCCCTCCTCCATCCTCACCCCTTTCACGAGTCCTTCCAAACCAGCTTGTGTCCTAAAGCCTCAGCTCCTTCCCTGAGGGGTCCCCCCCCCTACGTTTTGCACCCAATGATGCTGTTTCCCTGTGCTCTTCTCAGGGACCGCTTCTCTTCTCACATCCCATGTTCCTTGGGCCCAAAGGTGGGGAAGGATCCTCTGGGGTCCCTAAGTTGCTTGCAGAGCTTGACCACCACGTGTCCCGGGAGCCCTAAGGCTATGCCACTTCCTCTACTGCTGACCTCGTCACCCACTGGATCCCGAAAACGAGTTTTACCCCTGCGTCATCCCAGTTGCCTTGGACATCGGGGACCACCCCCTCCAGCACCTGGACTTCCCATCTCTCAAACACCTCGCCTGTGACCTTTCCCTCCAGCCCTTCTCCCACACGGCCACCACGTGGACTGGGGCATCACCAGAATGGCCTGCCTCCAAAGTCACCAATTCGACAGCCCCTGCTGGACCACTCCAGCCTGCTTCCCAACACCTGTGACAGTGACGGGCTGCGTCCAGTGCATCAGGTCCCCTGCCCCTCACCCTCCACCCCTTCCATCGCCCAGCTCCTCACTCACACCCCAGCCTGGCTTGCTGGAACCTCATGATGCTCCCTCCCTTCTACATGAGCTTCGGCCGTAACCCAGACTCCCATGGCCTCTGCCTTTCCATCACACCTGTCAGGAGAGGCGCACACCTGCATAAGCCCGATTCACAGTGTTCTCACCGCCTGCAAAGCAGCCAAGCGCTGCTAGAGAACGTCACTCCCTAGGCAGACGAGGCGCATGACAGACGGGACAGACCCTGTCGTCATCAGCTTCGAGAGGCCCCCCCGCCGCACCAGGACCCGCCTAGGCTTCTCTAGGGAACTCACTTTCCCCACTGACGATCTCAGATCTTCTCACTGTCCTCAACCCTCCTGCCCTGCCCCTGCCCAGCCTCGCTCTCAGAGGACCTGGCCTCTGTCTCCCCCTGCTCCCCCTGCCTCCTCCTGCACTCTGGACCCTGTCACTGTGGCCTATTGTCTCAGGAGCTCCCAACACCCTCTTCTTGCCTGTAATCTCAGCTTCTCGCTCTGCCCGGGACCCTTCCTACTGCCTCCTAGACACACTCAAGCCACTTGTATTAAAAAAAAAAATGAAAGAGGGGCGCTCGGGTGGCTCAGTCGGTTAAGCGGCCGACTTGAGCTCAGGTCAGATCTCACAACTCATGGGTTCGAGCCCCGCATCGGGCTCTGTGCTGATGGCTCACAGCCTGGAGCCTGCTTCGGATTCTGTGTCTCCCTCTCTCTCTGCTCACACTCTGTCTCTCAGAAATGAATAAAAGCTTAAAAGAAAAAAAAAGAAAGAAAGAAAGATAGAAAAAAGGCCCTTCATTGTCCTCCAACTAATCCCTCCTCTATCTCAATGCTCTCATGGCCAGACTAAGGGGCTCCACGCCCTCCCTGCACTCGCTCCTTGGCCTGCTTGCACACTACAGTTTGCTTCGGTGGCTAGGAGCTGGGTTCGAATCCTGATGCCTTGCTGCACCTCAGTTTCCTCACGGACAGAATGGGTGTAATTCACAGTTGTGAAGAGGTTCAGGTTTATTTATTTATTTATTATTTAATTTGTGAACACTATGCCCAACGTGGGGCTTGAAACTCACGAACTCTGAATTCAAGAGTTGCCTGCTCTAGTAACTGAACCAGGCGGGCAGCCCATTTTTCTTTCTTTTTCTTTTTAGTATTATTTAAAATCATATTCTGGCTGCAGAATTCCCTGCCTGCCCCTCGCTTTACTTTTTCCAATGCACGTATCACAGACCAACATCCTATCCACTCCCTTTTAAGGTCTGGCTCCTGCATTAGAAGTAAACCCCATAGAAGCAGGGATTTCTGCCTCCTGCTCACGGCTGCATTTCCGGTAGTAGGAGCCGAGCCTGGCACGGGGCAAGTGCAGAGGTCAAGCTGGTTCTCCACCCTTTCTGGCCACTCCTGATTCCAGTGCAGCTCATCCTCCCCCGTAGCCGGGGCCCTAGCCGGGGCCCTAAACGTCCGAACATTTAGGCCATTTCCTGGGCTCTCTTTATGCTCCCCTTGTCCAAGCAAGCCCCACGCCCACCCGAGTTTCAGGGGCTACCTGCCCGTGTCTCAGCTTCCAGCCCTTTTCTAACTGACTACTCATTGGATGAACTTAATACGCCCAACCTGGACTTAACGAATGAACTTAATATGCTCCCAAACTGGTCCATTTCCAGTGTTTGGGTCCCATGGTGTGTCCAGCTGCGAAAGCTGGAAAGCTAAACTTCAGGTCCTGGTCCCCCTCCTGCTCCTCTGAATCCCTCTCCCATCTGGCTACTTTTTCCCACCTGGCCTTTACAAGACTACCAGCTCCCCTCCCCTCCCTGCGCAGCCACCCCCCACCCCCCACCCCAACCTGCCTCCAGCCTAACCCGCCCTCTCCTTTCCCAAGCGAAGCCACCACGGGGCTCCCCTGCTGCCCCTCCCCCTGCCCTTAGCTCCCCACCCCCACCCAATTATTTATTTATCGGGTAGCTGCCAGCTGAGGGGGATGCGGTTGCCATGGGAACCTTCAGCCCCGAGTCAGGGCTGCCTCTGTTCTCAGTAGGATGCTCTTGTCTGTCTAGACGCCAACCCCAGGAGCCCAACACCAGGTTGGGGGTGGGGATGGGGGGGCAAGGGATGAAGAATGCAGATAGGCCCACCTCAGCCCCAAGCAGCTGGCTGGGGGAGAGAAGGCGGACGGGGCTGGGCTCCAGCCCCAGAACCCATCACAAGCCCCTCTGCCCAAGCCCTTGCCCGCCAGTTCTGCAAGTCAACTACTTTCCTGGCCGAAATTCCAGCCATGTTGCCGGGGGACACGGAAGTCAGGCCATCTGAGGGAGGGGTCCCTGAAGTTTTTGAAGAATGGTTGGGTCCAGCCTGGTACTGTTACTGAATTTAGCTCACAGGAGGCTAAGGTGTGAAGAGCTCCCCATTTGGGGTCCAGCAAGCCTGATTCTGTCCCCAGTCAGTCCGGTTCACTGTGTGACTTTGGGCAAGTTACTCTCCCTCTCTGAGCCGGGGCCTGGGAAAATGTCCCCGAGATTCAGACACTGCATGGAAAGCTCTCAGCCCAGCGCCTGGCACGCGGCTGGTGCCCTGTATGCGGCAACAGCCTTTGCTGCATCCCCGAACTCAAGCCCCCCTTTTCCCAATGGATTTCTGAGGCAGCTGACAAAATTAAACTCGACTCAGCCCCTCATCCGTGAAATGAGGGAGTGGGACTGAAGCCAGACAGAGGACCCCTGGAGATCCACCAGCCCAGCCCCCTCATTAGGGAGGTGAGCCAACTGGCAGCCGTGAGTTGAGGGAGAGGAAGGTCTTCCCACTCCCTGGAGCTGTCTCCATCGCTGGCGTCCGCCTGGGGAGGCAATGCCCTTTGCACATGCGCTGCAATGGTCACAGAGCTCAGAAAGCCTTTGGCAGGGTCAGGGACAAACTGGCCTAGCAGGGACTCAGTTGATCGGACAAATATTTCTTGAGCACATATTATGCACCAGGCCGTGTGCAGAGTATCTGGTGCTGAACAAGCTGGCGTGGCCCTCTCCTCGGGGAGCTCAAGTCTGTAGACAAATCCCACAGTCCTCTGGGAGCTGATGATGGGGGCTTCACTGCCAGGTTCCCCAGTGTGTAGTGGCCTTGGGGACTCCTTCCTACCCCCAACACACACACACACACACACACACACACACGCGCGCGCGCGCGCTCCCTATCTCTTCCTGGGCTCCTGCGGCCCCTTCTGCCTCTCTGTCCCAGTCTGATTGTTGCTGGAAAATGGCCAAGGTTATCACTGCTAAGTGAAAAGAAAAAAAAGAAAAAGAAAAAAAAGAACCGAGCTGCAGAGTAATAGGATTCCATTTATTTTTTTTTTTAAAAAAAAGAGCCAAAAAATAAAAATAAAAAAGACGTGAACCGTGTTTGACTGTAAATGCAGCATCGAGAGCTGGGGAGACACACACAACAAACGGTTAGGAGAACTTCCCTCCAGGGAGCCGGGATGGGGAGATGGGGAGCCTTACACTTTTACTTAGAAATACGTCTGTCTCTTGGAATTTTTACAACAAAGGTCTATTTTTCAACAACATTAAGAACAGACGTCTTTCAGTGTTGATTCACGTGAAAAAGCAGTGAAATGGCTCAGAGGGATCTGAGGTCTCCTTCTCTGATGTGAATGTGCTGTGGGGTCCCGGGCAAGTGTCCTCCTCTGGGCCTCAGTGTTCTCATCTGGACAGTGGGGGTCTCTGTAGCTCCAAACTTCTGTCTAGGCTTGGTGATGCTGCAGCCTGCCTGTGGGCAGGGGGCCTGGCCTTGGGGTTCTGTGACCTCTGCTGAGGGCCTAACGGCCCCTTTTCCCCAGAAGCTGGTTCTGGAAGCCCCGGTAAGATCTCGCCTCGGGTTGAGCCAGCCAAGGCACAAGGGCTCCCCGTAACCGTGGGGTGCCGCCGGGACATGAAGGTTCCCCTTGTGCAGAGGAGGCTCAGAGCGGTCCCGAGTCTCCCAAAGTCACTCAGAAAGGGAGTGGTGGAGTTCAGGTTCAAGTCCTTTTCTGTACACTCACTGTTCTTCCCACCCGCCACACATCTCTCCAGAGATAGTGAGGGGCATAGGAAGAGGGGGATCCGAGGTGGGGGCAGAGCCTAGCTTGGATCAAAAGCGGGCAGTGATGTCACAGCTAACATCTATTAATCTCCTATTAGTGCCAGATGCTATGCTGAATACATCTGTTAATTCATTCATTCTTTTTTTTATAATGAAAAAAAATTTTATTTTAATTTATTTCTGAGAGACAGCATGAGCAGGGGAGGGTCAGAGAGAGAGGGAGACACAGAATCTGAAACAGCCTCTGGGCTCTGAGCTAGCTGTCAGCACAGAGCCCGACGCAGGGCTTGAACCCACAAACCATGAGAACATGACGTGAGCCAAAGTCGGACGCTTAACCGACTGAGCCACCCAGGCGCCCCTGATTCATTCGTTCTACAAACAGCTCTCCAGTGCCTTTTGTGGGCTCAGCTGAGAAGTCAGTGGCGAATGTAGGAGACCCAGCTCCTTCCTCATGGGATGACAGTCCAGCCTGTTCCCTCCTCAGCACTGACACCACAGCCACCTGCCCCAGCCCAGAGAGCCTGGAAGGTGGAAGAGGGCCCAAATGAGGCGGGTGTCCTGCCCCATTAGAAGACAGAAGAACTCTCAATGGCCTTCAGAATTGTAGAATTATCTATTGAGCACCTCCTGTATATTACCCCCTCATACTCCTGGGAGGCCCAGAGAGGACAAGGGACTTGCCTAAGGACACACAGAAGACTTGAGCCTGCAGCCAGTCTGTTGGGGTCCCAACTCTCACGCTTCCCTACCACGTGGCAGAGACCCAGCTGCCAAGCCTGTTTGCATGCCCTGGCAGTTGGGAAGCTCACCCCGTAGAGCCCTGCTGGAGTAATCTCCCTCCCTCAGTCCTGCTCCCTCCCAGCCCCCCAGGCTCCAGACTGCCATCTGTCTGTCCTTCTGCCCTCCTGCTGTGGCCCAGCCCTGGGCCTCAGCTGGGCCTGGGGGAGCGAGGCAGCAGCTGGTCACTCGCTTGTGGGTAATTAGCCCTCCGAGACCAGCCTGGAGCTGAAGGGAGGCCCAGGACAGTCTCCGAGGGCTGGTTGGGGCCAGCCTTGGTTGGCCCCCACAGGAGGCGGTCGCTGGGGCTTGGTCTCTGTCTCCATGGCAACCCCACCCCCTCATCCCAGCGACAGCTGACCCTTCCCAGCTGGGGGACTCCTCAGACCCCTTCTGGGCAGATCCATCCCACTACACCTCTGAGTCCACAACTCCATTAGAACAGGCCTGGTGGTGCTCTGATTAGCATAAATCTGCATAAATCTGCATAAAGCCAGCCTAGAAGCCCAGGGTTATACCAAGGTCAGTCTAAAATCAAAGGGTCCCTCCAAGGCAGGGGGCCTATCTCTCCATCCACAATCTGGTCCAACCCCCCAGGCACCACAGCAGGAGGCCACTGGGCCGTGCAGAGAAGGGCCTTCAGGACAGTGACTCTGACACCGTCCCCTCTTGGATGGAACATGCAACGGGGACAAGGGTGCCTAACGCACAGCAGTGAGGGTCTTGCAGTCCCTGGCCCACCCCCTTCAAGCTCTAATCTCCACTCCCGGAGCTCCTTGCTTTGTGCCAGTGGGGCAGGCCCCTCTTCCAGGCCCAGAAACGTACGAGGAGCCCAGTAGAGCTGCCCCTTGGATCTGGGGCGACTATGCTACCTGCCTCCCCCGAGGCCGTCCTGCCCCAACTTCTGGGGTCTGGCAGGAAGAGGATTAGAAGCTGGCAGCTACCAGCTCAGGCCTTTCCTCAACACCACCTCCTCGGGGCTTTGCCCTCCCGGCCGTTCACAGCGGGGGAGCAGGGGGCATCTGACTTGGCTCTGGCCCCCAGCACCACCCACTGCAGTGCACTCCCTGGAAAACCATGAGGCAGTTTAACACAGTGGGACAGAGGGCGTGCTTGGGTTTATCTTCCATATGAGCCTTAGTCTCCCCATCTGCACAATGGGGAGAACAGTCCCCACACTTGCTGGAACTACTGCGAAAATTAAAGAAGATAACGTACATCAAGTGTCTCATGTAGTAAGCATTCTATAAATATTGACTACTATTTTTTTAATATTTATTTATTTTGAGGGGGGAGGAGCAGAGAGAGGGAGACAGAATCCCAAGCAGCCTCGGCACCTGTCAGCGCAGAGGCCAAAGCAGGGTTTGAACTCACGAACCAGCTCCTAGGGGCCCGGGAAGGTTCTGCAAGAGGGACGAGGCAGCTGGGCACTTTGGGCCTGGTGCTCTCTGGCTAAGATGGGCTGGAGGTGGATGGTCAGGTGGGGGCGCCTGCTCTACCTCTGCGTCTGTGCCCACGTCCAGACTGCTGGTGTACCCCCAGCCCTGTGCCCCAAATACCGAGACTCCCAGCAGGCTCTGGAGGGGGCAGTGGAAGCCTGGGAGGAGAGAGTCCTCTTTAGAAAACACTTCGGATAGGGATGGACGGGGAGACCATCCCGGCGGAGAAAATCCAGCAAAAAAAAAAACAGGCTCTCCCAGAAGATTCTGGCTGCAGATCGATGGACTTTTGGATACATAAAAAGGTGATTAATCAGATCCTCCATTAAGTACAACGAACGACACCATATAATTAAGCCAAAAACCTTGTGGCTGAAAGCACCTTTAATGAAGCAGGCACTTAGGGAGAATTAAGGAGGAACTGAGGATGGCAGGAGCGACTCTAAGGCTGGAGGTGAGGTGGAAAAGACCAGAACGTAGACAAAAACAATCAGAAGCCACAGCATTAGAGGAGCCCAGAGCCCAGGAGTTATCAGCTCTAGGTAACTGAGTCAGGCAGACTTGGGATGGAGTCCCAGCTCTCACATGGGCTGTAGGACTCGGGAAGGTCATTTCCTGGAGCCTCAGTTTCCTCATCTGTGAAATGGGAACACAGCTACCATGAACACCTGCCTCCCGGGGTGGTGGCTGATTCAGTGAGAATGGGCATAAAGAATTTTGCATGTAGTAAGTGCTCAGTAAATGCTCACTGATTGGACAAGTCACTTTCCCTCTCTGGATCTTAGTTTCTCATTGGCAAAGAGGCAATAAGGGCGTCCTGTCTTATTCACAGAGAAATTGGAGAGTCAAGTGAGACCACAACCATGAGAGCAATGTAGGTACTCTAACGTGTTTTTTAAATTGTAAAGTACTGTGTCCACATCATCATTATGAGGAGAATGAAGTTCTTGGTTTCATACCAAGGTCAGATCCCTGCTGCTTGTTTCCTGAGAAGCTGTACAGTGTCATGGCTAAAAGTGTGGCCTAGGAGCCAGACTGCCTGGGTTTGAATTCTACCTTTACACTTATTAGCTGTGTGACCTTCAGCAACTCACTTAACCTCTCTGTGCTTTAACTTCTCTAGCTATAAAATGGGGAAATGATAAGAGTACATATCTCAAGGGGCTGTCGTGAGGCCTAAATGAGGGAAGATGTGTAAAATGTTCAGAACGTCGCCTGTACTCACGGGTAAAGCCACATTCGTTGCAACGAGTCACTCATAATGAAGACTGTAGGTCTGGGTCCCCTACAGGCTCGGAGGACTCAAGTTCTGAAGAAGGGACCACAGTTGTCCTGGCACGCACACCCTTTGGAAGCCAGGCCGCCCTCTCCCCTACCCACCCCATCCAGTCCAGCAGCTGCCTGACTCGGCTGGGCCCCTTCTCCCCCTGGCTCTTCTCATTCACCCACCAAGCATCCACCAACACTGACCCTGCGCTGGGCCTGCACTGTCAAGGGTCAGTTTGGCACAACTCAGAGAAGAGAGCAGGGACTTCCCTCCGGGGACGTGCGTGGAGCCCACCCCGTACGCACTGCCTTATGTCCACCCATTTCATTCCTCCTCCCAACTCTTGAGGGCTGTCGTTTTCCATGTATAGAAACACAGGCCCAGAGGGGCGCCTGGGTGGCTTAGTCGGTTAAGCGTCCGACTTTCACTTAGGTCATGATCTCGCGGTTCATGGGTTCGAGCCCCGCTTCGGGCTCTGTGCTGACTGCCAGCTCAGAGCCTGGAGCCTGTTTCGGTCTGTGACTCCCTCTCTCTCTGACCCTCCCCTGCTCAAGTTGTCTCTCTCTCTCTCTCTCCTAGAAATAAATAAAATATTAAAAAAAAAAAAAAAAAAAGAAACACAGGCCCAGAGAGGGTGTGGGTGGTGGGGGCACGAGTCACACCCAGCTGTGTTGGGGTGATGATATTCCCAAAGTGAGCTACGGAGCCAGCGCAACCTCTATCAAACTTTCAACTACTTTCTTTGCAGAAATAGATGAAATGGTCCTAAAATTCATAGGAACATTCAAGGGACCTAGAATTGTCAAATAATCTTGAAAAAGAACAAAGCTGGAGGATGAGACTTCTTGATTTCAAAACGTACGATAACATTAATCAGGTCAGTGTGGTATTAACACAGGGTTAGGCACATAGGTTGAGATGGAAGAGAACTGAGAGTCCAAAAACAAACCCATACATTTCATTGATTTTCTTTTCTTTTCTTTTTTCAAATGTTTGTTTATTTTTGAGAGAGAGACAGCCAGAGTGGGAGCAGGGGAGGGGCAGAGAGAGAGGGAGACACAGAATCTGAAGCAGGCTCCAGGCTCTGAGCTGTCAGCACGGAGCCCGACGCGGGGCTCGAACCCATGAACCGTGAGGTCATGACCTGAGCCGAAGTCAGACATTTTAACCAACTGAGCCACCCAGGCACCCTCATTTCATTGATTTTCCACAAGGGTGCCGAGACCATTCAAAAGCATAGTCTCTTCAGCAAAGGAGGCTGGGACACCTGGATATCTGCACACAGAAGAATGAGGCTGGACCCCTACCTCACACCATCTATGGATCACAGACCTAAATGTAAGTGAAGCTGAAACTATAAAACTCTTAGGAGAAGCCGCAGGTGTGACCTTGGAATAGGCACATGATATATATGACGTCAAAAGCACGAGAAACCAAAGAAAAACTAGATACATCAGATGTCATCAAAATCAAAACCATATGAACATCAAAGGACACCATCAGGTAAGGGAAAGCCAACCCAGAGAATGAAAGAAAATCTTTGCAAATCAGAGATGTGATAAAGATCTAGAATCCAGAATATGTAAGAATTCTTAGTGGCGCCTGGGTGGCTCAGTTGGTTAAGCATCCAACTTCGGCTCAGGTCATGATCTCACGGTTTTTGGGTTCAAGCCCCACATCAGACTGTGCTGATAGCCGGAGGCTGGAGCCTGCTGTAGATTCTGTCTCCCTCTCTCTGCCCCTCTCCCATTTATTCTCTCTCTGTCCCTCTCTCAAAAATAAATAAAACACTAAAAAAATTATGAAATTCTTACCATTCAACAAAATGAGAAGTAACCCCATTAAAAATGAGCAAAAGAGGCGCCTGGGTGGCTCACTCGGTTAAGTATCTGACTTCAGTTCAGGTCATGATCTCATGGTTCATGGGTTCAAGCCCCACATCGGGATCTTTGCTGACAGCTCAGAGCCTGGAGCCTATTTCAGATTCTGTGTCTCCCTCTCTCTCTCTGACCCTCCCCCACTCGCGTGCGCGTGCTCTCTCTCTCTCTCAACAATAATAAACATTTTTTAAAAACTTAAAAAAATGAGCAAAAGATTTGAATGGAAATTTTTCCAAGGAAGATACAAAAACGGCCAATTAGCACATGGAAAGATGCTCACCATCATTACTCATCAGGGAAACGGAAATAGAAAGCACAGTAAGATACTACTTCACACCCAAAAGGCTACCTAAAATGAAAAAGACAGGAGTGCCTGGCTGGCTGGCTGGCTCGGGGGGAAGAGCGTGCGACTCTTGATCTCAGGGTTGTGAGTTCAAGCCCCACACTGGGTGTAGAGATGACTTGAATAAATATATAAACCTAAAAAAAAAAAGATAGGTAATAACAAGTTTGGGTGAGGATGCGAAGAAATAGGACCTTTGTAGCATTACTGGTGGGAACGTCAAATGGCGCAGCTGCTATGGAAAGCAGGCTAGCTCCCCGCCCCCAGTGATACATAGCTATTATATGGCTCAGCAATTTATTCCTAGGTAGATACCTTGAACTTGAAACCAAAGTTCATGTAAAACGCGTACAGAAATGTTCAAAGCAGCCCCAACGGAAAGAACCCGAATGTTGATTCCCTGATGAATGGCTAAACAAAATGTGATAGATCCATACATGGAATATATAAAGTCATAAAAAGGAAGGGTACATGATACCGGCTACAACAAGCATCAACTTTAAAAATATTAAGCTGGGAGGGGCGCCTGGGTGGCTCAGTCAGTTGAGAGTCGACGTGGGCTCTGGTCATGATCCCATCATTCGTGGGTTTGAGCCTGACAGTGCGGAGACTGCTTGGAATTCTCTCTCTTTCTCTCCCTCTCTCTGCCCTGCTCCCAACCAAAAACCCACTCTCTCAAAATAAGCTTAAAAAAAAATTATGCTGAGAGAGACGAGTCATAGAGGACTGCATATTGTAGGATTCCACTTACATGAAATGCCTAGAGAGACAGAAAGCAGAGTAGTGGGATAGCGAAGGGTTGATGGGAGAGGAAAACAGGGAGTGACCCCTAACAGGATTGAGGTTTCTTTTGGGGTGCTGAGAGCGCTCTGGAATGCGAGTGCGTGATGGTTACTCAGCAGTATGGCACACTAAAAGCCCTAAATTGTGTACTTTAAGATGGTGATTTAAAAAAAGTTTTTTGGGGTGCCTGGGTGGCTTAGTCGGTTAGGTGTCCGACTTTCGCTTAGGTCATGATCTTGTGGTTCGTGGGTTGGAGCCCCGCGTCGGGCTCTATGGTGACTGCCAGCTCAGAGCCTGGAGCCTGTTTCAGTCTGTGACTCCCTCTCTCTCTGACCCTCCCCTGCTCACGCTGTCTCTCTCTCTCTCTCCTAGAAATAAACAAAACATTTAAAAAAATTTTTTTTGCCTTTTAATGTTTATCTTTGAGAGAGAGAGAGAGTGAGAGCGAGCGCAAGTCAGGGAGGGGACAGAGAGGGAGACACAGGATCTGGAGCAGGCTCCAGGCTCTGAGCTGTCAGCACGGAGCTCATTGTGGGGCTCAAACTCACAGACCGCGAGATCATGACCTGAGCCGAAGTCGGACTCTCAAATGACTGAGCCGCCCAGGCGCCCCCTAAGATGGTGAATTTTATGTATGTGAATTATACCTAAAAAAAAACAAAAAAGATAAATATGAAGAAGATAAGGAAGATGAAGAGGATGAGGACGAAGGCGGAGAAAAAAAAGTCAGACATAGCTCTTGGCCTCACAGAGCTTACATTCAGGAGGTAGAGTGGGGAGGAGAGGACACCAAACACACGTGCCCCCCCCCCGCCACATGCATGCACACAGAGCAAAATTACGGTTATGCTAAGTGTCTGAAGGAGGGGTGACAAGAATGAGAACGATAATGGAAGTGGCCAAGGAAGACTTCCTGGAGGGAGTGAACTGAAGGAAGAGGGGCTGGCAAGGTAAGGAAGGGAGGGAAGGACAGGCAGCAGGGAAAGCACGTGCAAAGGTCCTGTGGTGGGAGGGAGCTTGGCAAGTCGAAGGGTCCAGAAACGACCCCTGTGGCTAGAGCACGGGGAGCGAGCAGGGGCAGGATGCCAGAGGGAAGGCTATCATATCCTCTGGCCTGATGCAACATGGCAATGTCAGAGAGGCTGAGCAGGAAAGCAGCCTGGAGCCGGAGAGGAGGCACCAAGCCCTCTGGAGCGCTCCCCTGGGTCAAGCGTCATATTGGAGGTGTCAGACACCTACTGCAGAGGGTCAAGCGCTAGAAGGAGCTGACAGGTCATTTCTCCCAACTGAGCCACTCTTCACGTGACCTGATGGAGGGAGGGAATAAAATCCAATTCCGTGACTTATTCAGCAGCACCTCCTGTAAGGATGCTCCCAGGAAGAAAATAATGATGAAAACCAGCCTCAGTGCTACGGCAACAGCAGCCACTTCTGCCTTCCCCTCTTGACTACAGGGCGGGCGGGGCAGGGAAGCCTGCCTGGTGGGGGAGTGGAGGGCGCCAGGAGCCCCTCCCCAGGGCTCCTGGGTCCCCCTTCCACTTGGCTCCGATCCCAGCTTCCCCACTTCTTCCGGCAGAGAATCACCGCAGCCACCAACATCTAGACAGCCCTTCACAGCTCACACTGATGTACGCCGCCAGCATGGATCGCGCATTATTAGCCCCACTGGACAGATGAGGACACTGAGGCTCGGAGCAGTGAGGGGGGGCGTCTACCAGCCTGGTATCCCTCCCTCTGTCCCGCCCTTACTCCCATCCGGCCGCAGGTAGCCCGTGCCCGATTCATCTGTGGCTCAAAGGAATAAATGAGTGGAAGGAAGGTCACCCCCACCCCATCTTGTCCTCCTCTTCCTCTTCAGGTAATCTATCCGCTCTGCAGGGGGGGCTCTGCTCTGGTCCACCCCAAGACGGCCGGGGCAGGGGTCATTTGGGGGCCTGGGAGAGTCTGCACCGTGAGAAGGGCGCCCCCAGGTGACTGGGCCCAAGTGTTTCCCTTCAGAATGCCTGGCCCTGAACTTCAGCGCTGGTGTGAATGCTGGCTGATATTTTGTGCACGCTTACTCTGGGCCAGGCTTGGTGCCAAGCACTTTGCATGCGCCACCTCCCTTAGCTCTCACAAGTAGAGTGAGGAGTGAGGGATGGGCCATCATCCCCGTTCTATGGTGGGGGTACAGGGGGAGGGGAAGGGGAGGGGACAGCCTGAGATCTCAGGGCTGGAGCAAACCCAGGAGGTCTGACCCCAGAGCCCAGGCTTTTAACAGGTACCTGCAGCCTCTGGTCTCCTCCCTCTCCCCTCCCCCATACCCAGGCGGGCTAGGAAGATTAAAGGGGTGGGGGAGGCAGAGGAGCAGAGGGGAGGGAGGGAGCTGAGCTGCCGCCTGCAATCACTTCCTGGCCCTGGGCCAGAAGGCTGCAGGCAGAACCTAAAGAGGTGCTTGCTGTCTGCAGGAAGTGGGGTGGAGGGAGGGCCCCCCTGGGAACCGGGTGGGGCCTCATGGCCCCCTGGGGTTCACTTGAGAAAGGAAGGGGAGTACCTACTATGTGCATGTGCCGAGCCCAGCACTTCACAGGTGGCATTTCATCTTATCCCCAAAGTGACACTAAGAGATGAGAGCTAACACTTATTATACGTCGAGTGTCTCTTGGATGCATAGCATATGCCTTGATTCATTTCCTCCTCACAGAGACCTGCCAGGGGGAGACAGAGGTCACCCTCGCTTTGCACACGGGGAAACTGAAGCCTCAGGAACGAGGTCCCACGGCTGATACTGATCTGAAAGGTCCCCTGGCCCCAGGGTCCATGAGTAACAGATTTACTATCTGGCCAGGGCAGCAGCAGCCCCATTTTCCAGAGGAGGAGAATGAGGCCCTTTCTTGAGGCCACCAGGTGTCAGACTGGAGGTCAAGTCCTATCTCCTGGGACCATCTTTTTTAGCGGTGCGTCCTCCATGGATGGGCGCCTTTGCCATGGCTCCCCAGTAGCTCCTGCCTGCAAACATCGAGAGCATGGGGAAGGTTCTAGCTACGACTCTTGCCCATGGCTGCCCAGACCAAGCAGAAGAGCCACCTGCTTCCACCTACCTGGGAGAGCGTATTTTTGTTCAGGTATTTTTGTCTGGACTTACACACCCAACCACGATCCTTTCTAGAAATGGCATTGGCCCACTTCCTAACAGTTCACAAATGGGGTTCCATTGCCTTCCTGGGCCTCTGTGTAGCCATCTGTACAAAGGGTTGGAGGGCTGTTCTCTGGGAAGCCTTCTGGCTTCTGGCCTGGGAACTTCCCATCTAGCAGCCGTGACTCTGTGCCTTGCAGACAGGGCACCCTCCAAAAGACTGCTCGTGATTTCTACTGGCCGTGTCCTAAGTATCAACTAGGTGCCAGGCGCCGTGTTGAGCGCTCTCCCTGGATTCTGGCGTTGAGTTTGCTCGGGAGCCCTGAGAGGCACGTACGAGCATCTCCATTTACAGGTGAAGAAATCGCTCGGGCTGAGGAACCCGCCTGTGCGCTCACTCTTGGAGAACTGCAGAGGCTGGATGTCTCACCATCCGTCACCTGGTTCACTTGATCACGTCGGTCCAACATTTGGGCACAGCAGGCCCTGATAAACGGAGCCCCCCTCCCCCCATCCTGTCCCATCAGGCCAGGCCTGGACCAGCCAGCAGCCACAGTGTGAGTCCCAAGCCAGGCCCCAGACAGCCTCTCACTTCGAGGGGGCGATCCCTGTCTCCTCGGTGGCCTATGTCGCGGATGACAGCGAGCGGAAGCTTGGGGACAGCAGCCTGCTCAGATGGCTCATGGGGCAGCAGACAGGCAAGTGACCGGCTGGTGCGGCTGGCACCGCCCGAGGCAGGTCAGGCACCTGGGGCCCTCCGCCTGCACCCCACCCCGAGTCCAGACCCTCCTCTAACGTTTGGGCATCTTCAGAACCCAAGCAAGAATACCAAGAGGGCACCGGGGGTCTAAATAGTTAAGTTACAAACCAAGCTAACCAACTCTCGGATACAGTATGTCCTATCTTCTCTCTTAGACATCATGGTCTGGAAGGCCGGGCTGTGACTTTAAATCCCTCTGTCTCCGAGTTCCATGCTAGAACACAGCAGTGTCCAGCCGGCCCTGGCCAGGGCTGTCCCTTCTGGACAGGGGCCTAACTCACAGGTCTGGACACCCTCGGACACCTGTGGGCACCACCCACACCTGTTCCCCCCCCCCCACACACACACACACAGCCGGCCTTGTCCCTCGGGCCTGGGGCTGCACACACGCCAGCCACACGAGCTGTCCTGGAAGAGCCCCGGAAGTTCCTGGAAGTGAGTGTGGGGCTGACAGGACAGGGGACCGGGGCCTGCCAGGAGCAAATTGGAGAAATCCTCGGTGGAGGCACATTCCCAAAGCAGAGTCTCAGGTCACACAGGTGCCCGGGCTCCGGGAGCATCTCGGGAGAGTGAAGAGGGCTCGGAAGTTAGCACCAGGAAAGCCAGGCAAAGCCCGGCTCAGGCCTCGCTTACACACTGGCCGATGCCACACTGACCCGCTGAGTCCTCTGCTCCAGGCGTGCCCTGGGGGCTCAGTCGGTTAAGCATCTGACTTCGGCTCAGGTCATGATCTCACAGTTCACAAGTTCGAGCCCCGCGTCGGGCTCTGTGCTGACCGCTCAGAGCCTGGAGCCTGCTTCAGATTCTGTGTCTCCCTCTCTCTCTGCCCCTCCCCTGCTTGTGCTCGGTCTCTCTCTCTCTCTCTCTCTCAAAAATAAATAAAACATTAGGAAAAACTTCTAGCACCACCGAGCACCGTGCCTGGCCTGGAGGAAGCACTGGTAAGTCCCTGACGGGCTGAGTGGGCAAAGCAGCTTTGTGACTATTCACCCAGGCTTTCCGCCTGCTCACAGGGGTCAATCAAACACCACATATTCACAGAGGCCAGAAAGCTCAGACGCTAAGCTCCCCATCCAGGGCGTGAGGTTCAAGGTGGAAGCGGGAAACGTGTGCCCAACAGCATGACGCCTGCCACGACAGAAGTGGCAGCAATGGGTGTTACCAGAGTCTGGAGAAGGACGTCCAGATGTGGGGAGCCCAGAGAAGCTCCAAAGAACAAACGATGGGCTAGCCGATCTTGAGGAGACACAGAGGCCGGAACAGCAAACACAAAGGCACTGTGGTACGAGGTACGTGCAGCTGGTGAGCTTACATCAGTGTGGCCTGAGCTCAGGGACCGGAAGTGGAGGGCGTTAGGGTTGTCAGGCCTGCCTGGGCGGCCTGGTGCCCCACTGGCTAGAGCCAGTATTTCTCACTGTGTGGTCCCCGGACCGGCAGCATCAGCAGCGCCTTGGGATTTGTTAGAAATGCCAATTCTCAGGCCTCCTCTTAGACCTACTAAATCAGACACTCAGGGCCAGGTCCAGAAATCTGTATTTTAAGAAGCTCCCAGGTGATTCTGCCACATCTTCAAGTTTGAGAAGCCCCACGTTAGACCTCTTCTTAAAGGCAACAAGGAGCCATGGATTGCTGTACACAGAGGGAGGGAGGTCCAGAGTGGCACTTCATCATGTTCACTGGGGGAGGCTGGTGAGGGGCTGTCTGAAAGCTGGCCCACCGCTGGCCGGACAGACTTGCTGCCTGTGTCAATCTATCAGCATCATGTCACTAGGGGAAATGGGGGCAGCATCCCACGGAGGGACAACGAAGGGGAGCTGGGGTACCACGGCAACCTCCCCTCAGGTGGGACAGGGTAATAGAAAGAGGCCAGGATGTCCCCATGCACCTCGCTCTCATTCCCGGGAGGGAGCACCACTGACCCCCAGTCCTCCTCTGCCGCATCTAGCTCCTCACCCCCCTCCCTGTCCTTCTGGGCCCCAGGTGGCAGTGTCTCCCCCTCCACTTCCTAAAGCCACACCTTCCTTGCCACAGCCTAAGGGCTGGGGGGCTGTCTCCTTGGTTACAGCCCTGGCTCCCGTATCCATGGTGATCCTCTCTCAAGAGGCCCAAGACCCTCGTCTGCCAGGCCTCCACTTTCCTGTGCCGAGACTGGTCCCGAGGGCAGCGACCCAGATCAGGGGCAGGGCCCTCTCACTCTCTTTAGCTGACACGGGGTGACGGAAGGGGAATACGAGTACTCAACGGGTTACCTTCGACCAGTAGGTGGATGTAAAAGGCACACTGAACAGCTTCTCAAGGCCCAACAGGGGAGCTCAGAGCAACTCAGGCCCAACTTGAAGCTCGGGGGAGAGCGAGTCACACCATCGAACCTGATAGAGCATGAGGCACGGGGAGTCTAGAGTCCAACAGGCCAGCACTGTGTTGTCGTAGGCAGGCTCTGTGGCTTCCCCAGCCTCAGCTGCCACAGCAGTACCTCAAAGATACCAGGATCTACCGTCTCAGGTTCCTGTGACATGAAGTGAGGAAAAGCATCTGAATCAAGAAACACAGTGCCCAGGGGCGCCTGGGTGGCTCAGTCGGTTGAGCATCTGACTTCGGCTCAGGTCATGATCTCACGGTTCGTGAGTTCGAGCCCCACATCGGGCTCTGTGCTGTTAGTCCAGGGCCCGCTTTGGATGCTCTCTCCCCCTCTCTGCTCATTCCCCTCTAGTGCTCTCTCTCTCAAAAATAAACATTGAAGAAGGAGGAGGAGGAGAAGCACAGTGCCCAGCACCTCCCTTGTCTTCCTGCTCCTCTGGGAACCAGGGGCTGCCTAGCCCCATCATTTCCCCACTGACATCCTAAAGTCTGGTTTTCCGAGAGGAGGCTGTCAGACATTACCTTTGCTCCTACACCATATGGGTGGGAAGACAGCCTGTCCCTGGCTCCCGGGTGACCTCTCTGCTGGTGGGACACCTGGTGGGGAAGAGCAGTGGCTCTGGGATCAGAAACACCCCATTAACATTGACTTCCGGTACTGGTATTATTACTATTAATCACCTGACAGTGAATGGAGGGCTGCCTGGTAAATTACTTACTGCAGGTAACTTACATCTCCTATCCTCAGCGTGGTCTTCACTTGCTACCATCTGATACCGGGGTTTTCTATAAAGGAGGAGCCAGGCTGGGCTTCTGTTTTCCCACAACCCCTGGCCCAGGCCCTGGCAGGGAGCACCCAGCAAGAGCTCAGCACAGAAGGGACTGGGCAATCATCTGCTCTAACTTGGCATGCAGAGCAGAAAGCTCTCCTTCCTAGTCTTACCAAGTGCCTGAATGCCTCCAGGGATGGGCTCCTTGTTCCCTGCTGCCAGTGGACTGGTGCCTACGACTCCAGGAAGACTGAGCTCCGTGGGGTGAGCAGGAGCTGAGTGGGCGGCTGCAAGGAACTCCTGGGCCACCCCCACCCCATGGCCGGGCAGGCCCCCTTCCCCTCCCACTGAGAGTTGATAATAGGAGTGGTTCTAATTATGCTCTAATTGCTTTCTTCCAGGCAGTTTCTCTGGAGCCAAGGAGTTCAGAGTTCATGAATAAATGAAGAGGGAGGAAGCGGGAAGGGATGTTTATCGATCCACAAATCTCTACGTGCCAGTGTCTGCCCCACAAATGCGTGGGTATGCAGCCGTGTGCAGTTTTGAATACATACGTACAAACACACACACACATGCACACTATAGCCCCAAAGCTCTCTCTCCGAAGGACTGGCAGGGGGTAGAAGGAAGGTAACAAGAAGTCTCTCGGGGCGCCTGGGTGGCTCAGTCGGTTGAGAGTCTGACTTTGGCTCTGGTCATGACCTCGCAGTTCGTGAGTTCGAGCTTCGCATCAGGCTCTGTGCTGATGGCTCAGAGCCTGGAGCCTGCTTCAGTTTCTGTGTCTCCCTCTCTCTCTGCCCCTTCCCTGCTTGTGCTCTGTCTCTCTGCCTCTCAAAAATGAATAAAACATTAAAAAAAAAAAAAAAAAGAAGTCTCCTAAAGTGGCTCTGGGTGCCAGTCCCAGCTCTGCCACTGACTTGTATTGTGGCCTCCAGCAAACCTGAGTCTCCCTACCTGGGTGGGTGCTCTCAGACTCCCCTTTCCTCTAGATGCCTCATTCCCTAAGAAGAACCGGCCAGCAGCCTGGTGCTGCAGGGAAGTGGTGAGAGGAAGACTTGCATCTCCATGCTGGCGGGTCCCCTGGTGGGGAAGGGCAGGGCTCCAGACCCGGACACCCCCACCACCACGCACCAGCTCAGAGACCTGGCCATGCACTCGAACTTCTTGAGCCTCAGTTGTTTCATCTATTAAATGGCAATGGTAGACTACATAATGGCCTTAGCTGAGGGCCTGGCACAGAGTAAGCACTTGATAAGAGGCAGCTGTTAGTGCTAATACTGTTACAAACCTGCACAGTACAGGGTGATGCCTTCATTAAAGATGAAGAAACTAAGGCACAGAGAGGTCAAACAACTTGCCCCAAATCATGCCTTAAGGGACAGAATTGGAACCCAGGCCCATCAGACCCCGAAGCCTCTGTGCTCCAGTCTTGGTTCTCTGCTGTGTCTAGTTCATCTTGTCCCCTAGAGCTGGCACACGGCGGGTGACCGCAATGACGTACTGAATGAAACAGAAGTGCAGGAAAAAGATGAGCATAAAAGACAGGCTCTGTTTCCAGTGACCAAGATGAGTGGCTTGATGGAGGGAGGGCTAGGACAAGATTTCTCTCAAGGTCAAATCAAAGTGCTGGGTCTGAGGGATGCCAGGGCTCCATCCCTCCTCAGCAGCTGGGACCAGGTGGGGACAATGTGGGGGGGGGGCGGGGAGCTTTATATGTGCTTGTGGAAGGAAATCTTTCTAGTCCTTCACGACTTTTCCCCTAAGGAGCCAAAGCTAGGAATCCAGGCTTTTGGCATCTGCCAGAAGCTACTGGGCCACTGCCTTTGCTGTGTGACTTCGGGCAAGTGACCTTAGCTCTCTGAGCTGCGGAGCCCTGCATCTAGGAAATAGGAATGCAAGGGTCCACCCTTGGGGCTGCTTCGAGGGGGACAGGAGGACGTACGTGAGGCAAGAGTGGAGCCTTGGGGGCCCGACTGCCTGGATTTGAATCCCAGCTCTGTTTGGCCTGACAGAAGTGCTCGTGGCTTCAGATTCTGTTTCTGTGACGCCGGGATGATGTGTCTACCACGCCAGGGTGGCACAAGGGGGGCTGTGCTCCTACAGGCAGCACAGTTACAAGGGTAGGCGGTGTGGCCGAAGTGTTCAGAAACCTCCCTATTAGATGACATGCATGCAGAGACCCTGCGGTCCGTTTCCCATATGGGGAAACAGCCCCAGAGAGGGGCAAGGACTAGTCCAAGGTCACGGAGTGGGCTCAGGGCAGAGCCGGGCCGTGTGGGAGCTAGCTGTATACAGCACCCCCTGTTCACACCACCTCAGCTTGAACGGATCACCACGGGACCCTTCCCAGCACCTGGGCCACCCTGTTCAAGGCTTGAGCACCCTGATGGGGGTGGGGAGGGGACGCCTGATGCTCCCTTCTCCTGCCTTCCCTGCTGGCTCCAAGGCTGGGTCCAACCAGTGGGGTGTGTCAGAGGGCAGGGAGGGTGACCCACCTTCTGGGCCCACCCCGCCAGCCCCTTCACTCCGCGGCTGGCAGAGGAGGCCTCAGACACAATCCAGGGGCCCGGGACTGGAACACCATTTGTCAGCCCTGCGTGGTGGCGGCGGCGGGCTCGTTTCCATGGCAACAGTGCAGTGTGAAGGCATCTTGGCATCATTAGGGAGCGCACTGAGTAGTATAAACAGAGGCTGCAGTAGATTACACGCCTATTATGAGCAGTCTCGGGCTCTGAGCACTGGTAATTATGCCTAATTGTGCATTTAATTGTGTAATTGAAAACCCACATCTCTGGTTCAGGCAGGGGCTGCAGAACCTACCCCCCCCTCCAAAAAAAAGAGGCTTAGGAGCCATCACTACCCTGAAAATCCCAGAGCCGCCTCCCTTTCTAGTACAAGGGGTAGCCAGAGTGGACATGGTGGGAAACAGCCTACAGACACCCCTTCCCCTCCACTTCCTGTGTCAGGAGCTCAGCCAGGCCCTGTGATTTGGGACAGCTTTGCGCGGGACGGTGGGGGGGAGCAATACTTAAGGCAAAGGAACATGGTAGGAGCACAAAAATGCCCACAAGATTTTCATTATTCCTAATAGATACCATTTTATGCTATTGCCACTGCCCTCTCAGGGCCTCGAACCAGCATCTGGTGGTTTCCAAGAGCCCTGGAGTCATCAGGTCCAACACACGTCCAAGGGGTCATCCAACTTACATACAAATTCTTAATCCCTGTCAGGGACAGGGCACTCACCGCCAGAGAGTGTCCGTAGGTACCTTGAAAACCACGGGATAGAGTTCAGCAATCTCCTCTACAGTTCCCGGATTCACGGACTGGAGAAAATGAGGCCCAGAGAAGGGCAGGGCCAGCTCAAAGGCAGCAGAGGGCGCATTCTGTACCATAGGGTGACTGCGCACCAGGAATTATGCCCGGCCCTTTGTGGCTGCTTCATAAATATTTGCCGAAGACAGCTCGGGGTAGGGTTAGCTGGTGGTGATTCTCACTCTCTGACCCAAGGGGATTTGGTTTTTCTGGAGTTTAAGAAGCTGACCTCCAGTGGCCCGGGGTTAGTGATGGGTCAGAGCCTCCTGCTTTTGAACGTCTGTGGTCTGGGACTTGAGTCCACAACCAAATATGCCATACGGGCACGTGGGATGGGGATGGCATGGATGCTCATTCAAACAGAAGGCGAGGGAAGGAGAGGTCACGGGAGCCCCCGACGACCTGACCCCTACGTTAAGCCTTGGGCAGGCCACTCGAGGCAGAAGTGTCCTCTGCCCGGAGTCCGATTCTCACGTCATTGCCACTGCCCTGCGGCATGACGGGCTGGTGCAGCAGCAAGTCTGGTCTCTCCCTGGGAAAGGATGGAGCTCATTGCTAACCCAGAGCTGGAGAGGTCCTCTTAGATGGTGGGTCCAGCCTCTCCCTTTACAGAGCAGCCACCTTCCTGTCTGCTCCCCTCCGAGAGCCTGGCGCTCTCTCTGCATTATCTCAGGCCATCCTGTGTTGGTGGGCTATTACTATTCCCATTTTCTAGAAGAGAAGACTGAGGAACAGTAAGGCCAAGGCCACATAGGCTTAGTAGAACTTCTGCTTCACCTATGTCTTCTACTGATTCAAGAGGGGACATGGCCCGTACAACACAGTATTTAGATTCCTAGAACATGCCATTTCCTTTCTGGAGCATTAAAGGGTGTGACCCCACTGTGAGCGCCACTCTGCACATTGTATCTCAAAAGGAGCCTCCTGGCCACCCTCTGAGGCAGATTATTATCCTGATTGAGAGAAGTGCAGGTGCAAGCTCAGAGAGGTTAAGTGTCTTGCCCGAGGTCACCCAGCTACAAAGAGGCAGAGATGGAAGTCAATGCCCAGCCTGACCCCAAAGCCCAAGGTCTTCCCTTTTGACCTCTCTGCCTCTGGCTCATCAGCTGTTTTGAGTGGCAGAGGCCAGGAGGCTGGGTAACGCGGTCAAGCCCACAGCCACGCTAATAGCGCTTCTAAAATCTCAGTGCTCACTGGCAGAAGGGACTTGATTCATCTGCCCTCTCCCTCTCTAGGTCAAGGCCAGAGGGCTGAGGGCACTGCACTGCGCTCCCTCTGACCAAAACTGGCTCCATCCCCTGTGGCCTGGAATGAGCTTTAAAAAAATTTTTTTTGGATGTTTGTTTATTTTTTAGAGACAGCCCGTGCGGGTGGGGGAGGGGCAGAGAGGGAAGGGACAAAGGATCTGAAGCAGACTCTGCACTGACAGCAGAGAGCTCGATGCGGGGCTCAAATCCACAAACCAGGAGATGGTGACCTGAGCTGCAGTCAGACACTCAACTGACTTGGTCACCCAGGGGTCCCTGGAACTAGCTTTTATTTTATTTTTTTTATTTATTTATTTTTTTTAAATATTTTTTTAATGTTTTTTTTATTTATTGCTAGGAGAGAGAGAGAGAGCATGAGCAGGGGAGGGTCAGAGAGAGAGGGAGTCACAGACTGAAACAGGCTCCAGGCTCTGAGCTGGCAGTCAGCACTGAGCCCGACGCGGGGCTCGAACCCACAAACCGCGAGATCATGACCTAAGCTAAAGTCAGACGCTTAACCGACTAAGCCACCCAGGAGCCCCAGGAACTAGCTTTTAAAAAGCACATCTTAGGGGTGCCTGGGTAGCTCAGTCCGCTGAGAGTCCGACTTTGGCTCAGGTCATGATCTTGCCCTTCGAACCCTATGCTGGGCTCTGTGCCGACAGCTCAGAGCCTGTAGCCTGCTTCAGATTCTGTGTGTCCCTCTCTCTCTGACCCTCCCCTGCTCATACGCTCTCTGTCTCTCTCTCTGTCTCTCTGTCTCTCAAAAATAAATGAACATTTAAAAAAATAAATAAGGGGCACCTGGATGGCTTAGTCAGTTAAGCGTCTGACTTCAGCTCAGGTCATGATCTCATGGTCTATGAGTCTGAGCCCTGCCTTAGGCTCTGTGCTGACCACTCAGAGCCTGGAGCCTCCATTGGATTCTGTCTCCCTCTCTCTGCCTCTCCTCCACTCTCACTCTGTCCTCTCTCAAAAATAAATAAACATTTAAAAAGTTTTTAATAAATAAATTAATAAATAATAAATAAATAAAATGAAAAGCACATCTTGGGACGCCCGGATGGCTCATAAGGTGGACCATGAGACTCTTGATTTCAGGGTTGTGAGTTCGAGCCCCACATTAAGCATTGAGGCTGCTTAAAAAAAATAAAAAGGGGCGCCTGGGTGGCTCAGTTGGTTAAGCGTCCGACTTCGGCTCAGGTCATGATCTCCCGATTCGTGGGTTCGAGCCCCACGGCGGGTTCTGTGCTGACAGCCAGCTCAGAGCCTGGAGCCTGCTTCGGATTCTGTGTCTCCCTCACTCTCTGATCCCCCCCCCTGCTCACGCTGTCTCTCTCTCTCTCTCTCAGAAATAAATTTAAAAACAACAACAACAACAACCAAAAAACCATTAGAAGATGTTTAAATAAAAAGAAATAAAAAGAAAAACCCAAAACAAAAATCCCATCTCTGGTCTCAACTCACTCAGCACCCACGCGCCCCTGAAGCCGGAGGAGAGAAGAGATGTCAGTGATCATGCTGACCATCTCTGCTTGGTCCAGATTTTACAAGCATTCTCATGTCTTTCTCCCTTGATTACTCATCCAAGGCCCAGACTGTATCCTCTGTTTCCTTGGTGACAAGTCACTTCACATCAGGCCTCAGTATGCCCATCAGGAAATGGGCATAAAAACCAAACCTGCGCCTGAGGGCTCACAGGTCTTCAATACAAGTTAATGTCTTCTCTGGATAACATCCCCTCACCCTGCCTTGTAGCAACCTTACACTCAGCACAGGCCTTGGGGTGAGTAGAAATGGGGGTCAAGCTGCTCAGAAGGTCTGGCCCCTTAGTCACAAGCCCGAATGGCTGAGGCAGGATTCCAAGTTCTCCCCCTGCGCCCACGCCCGGCATCCTCACATCCTATGGGGGAGCAGTGGGGCAGGCCGGCGGGATCCCAGGTCTGGGTTTAAATGCTCATGCTGTCCCTGCTAACTGTGTGGCCGTGGATAATTCAGAGTCACAAGGGACTGGGAAGGTGAAGTGCTTAACACGGTGCCTGGCTCACAGGAGACACGGAACCAAAAGAAGGGGTAGGTGCTGTCATTATTTCCCTCTAAAGCATACATTTGCCACATAACGAAGCTAAGACTTGAAGAGTTTATGGAAATGACCCTGACCGCTAAAATCTCTAATCCAGGCAGAGATGGGGGCTGCCTTGGCCCAAGTTTGGAGGCAAATAACAGCTAGCCATAGGGAGCAAGGCCCTGGGCCAGGCACCTTCTCACCGATCCCCCAAACTGCCCCGGGGTAGGAGCTGATGTTCTGACTGCTTCATAGGACAGAGGCAGAGGCTCAGAGAGGGTAAGGGACTCGCTGGCAGTCACAAAGCAAGGCAGCGATGGCTCTCTGACCCAAGAGATAGTGCTCCTGACCCCTCTGCTAGATCTCAGAGCAGCCGCCATGGATGGGGCGCTTATCTCAAAAACTTGCACCCACCCACCCCTGCAAAGGAGCCATCCCAGGGCCGCCCCCTGTCCCGCCCCCCTCCCCCCCTCCCAGCCCTCTTCTCCACTCCACATTGCTCTACCTGCCTCATAAAGGTCTTCAGGGTTGTTTGGCCTCAGTCTGTCCATCTGCAGAAGGGACTACCTGACTACCCCCTGCGTAGTGGTGCAAAGGGGTACGAGGAACAAAGAGAGTCAGTGGCCTGGCCGAGCCTGTGCTCCTGACTCCAAAGCCTGGCCCGAGGACCTGAGGTGCCTAGAGCAGAGCAGACCCTCCCCAGGAAGCCGCTGGCCTGCAGATGCTGCTGCTTCAAAGCGCAGGCCCCCGAGGGAGCCCAGCTCCCTCCAGTCTCCACCATCACTATGGCTAATAACGACATCAATCAGGTTGACCACGTTTCACACCATTACTCCCAGCTCAGCAGGAAGCTACATATTTTCCCCCTCACCCACCACCTTCCAGAAAGAAGAGCTTTCCAGAAGGGAAAAGCATGAAACGTTTTTTTCTGAATACCTACTATGTGCACGGCACCTGGCTAACCCCTTCTCTCTGACCCCGCAAGGTCGGCGGGGGGGGGGGACGGGGGAGGGCAGACTCTTTCTCTTTGCGGGAGGAAGAAACGAAAGTCCAGAGGAGTGAATGCAGGTGTCCAAGGTCACCCAGAGCCGGAACCGAGAACAAGCCTGGCAGTGATGTATTACTGGGCACTTGCTGGCTCGCGGTGCCAGTCACGTACATGATCCCACTGAAATGTTACCATGTTCAGATGAGGAAACTGAGGCCTGAGGCAGTGAAGAGATCTGAGGCCACATGCTGTATAAACACGAGCGGCTGACAGGTGCAGGCAGAGAGGGTGGCTCTCCGCTCAGGCAGGAGAGTGCGTGCCACCGGCTAGCTTCAAGACCTCAGGTCACCTTCCTGAGCCTCAGTTTCCCCATCTGAAATAGGGGATAGTGAGCACATCCATCCCGCTGTGTGGAATAACAATGTGGATAAAGACAGTAAAAAAGCTGACGTTTATCGATCATTTAACATGCACCAGGCACTTTGCCAAACACTCTACATATGTAAGCTCGTTTGGTTAAATGAGGTAATGCATATAAAGTGCTTAGCACAGGACTCCAGAAATGGGAATGATAATGATGATGAAGAAACTGACGAGGAGTCCCTTGGGCAAATCTCCTTGGTTCATCTTACAGGAAGAACAGAGTGGCCTGTAAGGTTTCAGGAAGGGTGGATCTGGAATGAAGGGCAGGAGTGGGGCAAGGGGAGGGAAACGAGAAGCACATAAAACTCAGGGAGTGAACAGCATTCAGAAGGTCAAGATGCGGGCCCCCTGGGAGGCCCGGTCCGGGTAAGCGACCAACTCTTGGTTTCTGCTCAGGTCGGATCTCACGGTTTAGTGGGTTCGAGCCCCACATCCGGCTCTGTGCTCGAAGTGCAGAGCCTGCTTGGGATTCTCTGCCTCTCTCTCTCTGCCCCTGCCTTACTCATGCTGTCTCTGCCTCTCTCAAAATAGATAAATAAACTTTAAAAAAAAAAAAAAGGTCAGGATGATACACTAAGTAGGTGTGCCTGGGTGGCTCGGTCGGTTGAGCGTCTGACTCTTGATTTCTGCTCAGGTCATGATCTCATGGTTCGTGGGTTCAAGTCCAGTGTGGGACTCTGTGCTGACAGAGAGGAGCCTGCTTGGGATTCTCTACCTCTCTCTCTGCCCCTCCCCCCGCATGAGTGTATGTGTGCGTGCATGCGCATTCTCTCTCTCTCTCTCAAAATAAGTAAATAAACATAAAAAAAAAAAAAGATGATACACCAAGTAGAATTCAGGAAGGGAAGTGACCCAAGATGTTCTGCAGAACCGCACCAGATGGAGGCGCCCTGAAACCTCCAGTCCAGCCAGTCCCACGGTCCCAGATGGGTAGAACTGGTGGGACTCTCAGAGACACAGACCACGGCTGCTTCCCATTTTACAGATGGAAAAACCAAAGCTTGCAGTGGGAAGAAGACTCGTCCGAGTTCACAGGATGTCAGTGGCGGAGGTGTACTTGAATCCAAGCCTTCTGCCTCTGCTACCTGCTGCTTCCCGCAAAGGAAGTAAGTGTATGTGGCCGGGGGAGGGGGAACCCAGATATGTTTTGGCCACAATTCCAGGAAAGCATCCCATGGTATATATTATTATGAGGACCGTAAGAAGCTATAGTTTATTGTGCCTGGCACAGCGCTAAGTTCGTTATATGTGTTTACTCTTCACAACGACCCTGAGAATAGGGAACTGTTTACATTATCTCTGTTTTGCAGATGACAGCATTGCGGCTCAGAGAGGGTAAGCAACTTGCCTAAGATCACACGGCTAGGAAGTGACAACGCCAGGACTCGAACCCAGGCCTCTCAGATCCAACTCCAGAGCCCTGTGCCTGCACTTGTCCATCTGGACGGTCCAGCCCCCACTTGCTCCTCCTACTCTCCAGTACACTCTCACCCTATTCTCCGTCACCCAAAGCAGGTCTATCCCAACTAGAAGAGTGTTTAGAACCAGCCTGTCTTATACTAACGATCAAACCCCGTTCCAAAGAGAAAAACTGAGCCGAGAAACATTTCACAGCCTTTTCCTTCTCGGCCCCTTTCCACGGGATGAGAAAACAGGCTCCGTTCTCTCTGGGATGATGTCAGGCTGGTGGATTCCAGCATCCAGGAGTACGCGGCAGAAGCCGCCAGGCAGCAGAGGCTCTTGGGATCTCGTGACAGCTGAAGGGTCCCGCTCTGCAATCCAGGCAGAGCAACAGAGGCAAGGGATAGAGCTCCAAGTCCCTTCCTGGAGCACCCCCCTCCCTCCAAATTATCTCACGTTAATTCCCACCAGTTGCCCGAAGTCACCCAGCCAAAATGTATTAGAGTCAGCGTCCCACCCAGGTCTTGCCTCCTTCCAGAGGCCTTATGCTGGCCAATTCTCTGAGTGGAAGGGTGGGGTTAGCTGAAAGAGAAAGCTCTGGAGGCCGAGAGCAGGAAGGACCTCCCAAAGGACCCCTGATTGCTCTGGGCCAGAGCTACTTATTTTTAAATTAAGAAGGCAAAAGGGGCACCTGGGTGGCTTAGTCAGTTAAGCGTCCGACTTTCGCTTAGGTCATGATCTCGCGGTTCGTGGGTTTGAGCCCCGCATCGGGCTCTGTGCTGACTGCCAGCTCGGAGCCTGGAGCCTGTTTCGGTCTGTGACTCCCTCTCTCTCTGACCCTCCCCTGCTCACGCTGTCTCTCTCTCTCTAGAAATAAATAAAAACCTTAAAAAATAAAAATAAAAAAATAAATTAAGAAGGCAACAGAGAATGCGGGCTTCAAAGCCTGACGCCTACCTGTAGAACTTCGGGCAGGTTATTTTATAGGATCATACGAGGATTAAATGAGTTAATACGTGGAAAAGGGCTTTACGAGAGAGCCCAGCACCCAGTAAATGCTCCCCAAAGCTAACCACGGGCAGCTGCATTAGCAGCAGAGAACGAGCATGCGGCAGGCTGCCACCAGTGCTTATCTTCGGGGTTGGGGGACCAGGCATAGAAGCGAATGTACGTTTAAGTTCTGCCGTTCGATTACTGATGGACTCATTTTTACAATATATGCATGTTACTTTTCTTCAAGCATAAAAAAGTCCTAGTTTAAAATTTAAAACTTAATACACAGAAAACAAAAAAAATTCTCTGAAAAGTTGCATCACTCCTTGGCACTGTACGGTCCTCCAAGTATATAAAGAACGGGGTTTCTACTGAGAGCCAGGTGTTACCAAATACCTGATTCGTTCATTTATTTTACAAATACTAATGGCCAGGCCCTGCTGGGGTTTAGCAGGGAAAGAAACAGATCATCTCTGCCCTTCTGGAGTTTCCACTCTACCTGATTTGAATTAAGCCCCCCCCCCCCCGCCAACCCTCAAGGATGGGCAATTTACAGACAGGCAGACCAAGGTGGCCCGGTGGAGGGAAGTCGCTTGCCCTGAGTCCCACAGTAGGAAGCAGGGCTTCTACCTTCAGGGTCTGGCTGTTTCTACCACTACCCAAGAGGGTAAGTCTGTGGCCGGAAAGTTTGGGGCTGTCGTCCCCAGGAGGAGAGAAGCAAGACGTATGAGGAGGTCTGCGCCTCCGGACTCAAACATCAGCCGTATCGGTTGTCAGTGCACGTGGGCGATCGTGGGGTGAGGCATCCGTGAGGCTCAGATTCCTCCACCTCACACCCTGCCTGGACTCCTGCCCCTGGAGGTCCCCATGCACCTCCGCCTAGAAGCTCAACACAGCTTCAGAACCTCCCAGTTGTCAGGCCTGAGCTCTAGGATGCGGCAGGAGACCCTGGCCGCTCCTTAACCCGCTTCCCAAATTCACCTGCCAGGGCCTGAATGCAAGACCAGACCCAGGCCTCTTGAGCCCCCAGATTCACTCCACTGGCCTCCCTCAGAGGAGAACTTGAGTTGCCTAAGCTGGGGCTCGGCATGGTTTCCCCAGAGGCTCCCCAAGGAGCACCCAAGTATCCCCACTGGTGCCCAGGCAGAAGGGCTGGTCTGGCGGTCCCCACCCATGGCACTGAGGTGCGACTGATGACTGATGGGGGGCGCCCCCAGCCGCAATGGCCACAGCCAAAGCAGAGAGGGCGGCCAGCACCCAGTTTGTCAGACTGGCCCAGGACTTGCCAGCTCCTGGTGACTCTCTCCAGAGAGGTGGGTGTCCATTTCCACCCAGGCTTGCCCGGCCGCGGGCGGGGGGGGGGGGGGGGGGGGGGGGGCGGAGGCGGGCAGATACAGCACAAAGGAGGAGCGAACGGTTCTTGGAGTCTAAGATCCCGATACACACAGATGAACGTGGACCAGGAGTGGTTAGAGATCTAGAGACACAGCAAGGAGAAAGCCGGAGACACACACCCACACCCACCCACCCACACACACACACACAGAGGAGCAGCGACTTTGTGAGAAACACTCACACGAGCGCAGACCCGGAGGAAAGGAGAGCCGCGCGCTAGCATAATCTAGAGGAAAACCCCCGGCAGGGACCTCCGCGGAGCCACCCAAGCGGTCCGGGACACACCCCCGGCCGCAGCGAGCCACAGTCCCACCGCAGGCCACTCGCGCGGGGCGGGGGACCGGCGCGCAGGACGCACTCGGGGACCGGGGATAGCCGGGCTTCGAGAAGCGCACACAAAGAGCCAGCCGGGCCAGCGGGCGCAGGCTCCGCCCGTGCGCCCCGTGACTCCAGCCCACCCCCCACCCGGGACTCGCGACAGCCGCGCACGGAGACGCGCAGCCCGCCCGGGACCCCGCCCCGCCGCGCCCCACGCGGCCCCGGCCGCCCCGCGCTCACCAGCTGCAGGCAGCAGAAGGCGACGAGCGTGCAGCGGCCGCTGCACTTGCCCATGGCTCCGGGGCCCGCGCGGGCCGTCCGCCGCGGCGCCCCTCTCGCTCGGCGGCCGCCGCGGCCGCCGCCGCCGCCTCCTCCGCGCCGCACGGGCTCCGCGTCCTCCCAGCTGCGCGCCCCGGGCGGCGGAGCCGGGCGCCTAGGGCCGGGCCCGGGGGCGCCGGGTCCTCAGGGCTGGGGCCGGTCGCTCGCGCCCCGAGTCCATGGTCCGTCGGCCCGCGCCGGCTCCGCCGCGCCGCCGCCTCCTTTGTCTGGCCGGCCGGCCGCCAGGCGCGCCTCCTGCCCCGGGGCGGCTGGCGGAGAGCGCGGGGCGGGGAGCGCGGGCACCGAGCGCGGCGCGGCGCACAGCAGCACTGCCCAGCTGGGGCGGCCGCCCGAGCGCTCGGCGGCCGCGGCTTCCTGGCCCCACCACGTGGCTCCGCCGCCGCCACCGGGAGGGCGTGAGGGAGGGGCGGGGCGGGGCGGCCGCGGGAGCAGAGGGGAGGGGAGGAGGGGGTAGGGAAGTGGAGGGTGGAGGGAGAGATGGGGCGTGAGTGGAAGAGTGCAGGCTTGGGGGCTGCTGACGACCCCGGGTCGAACTCGGACTTCCCGGCCCATGGGCTGTGTGACCTTGGGCGAGTCACGCCACCTCTCTGGCCCTCAGCTTTCTTAGCGAAGTGGGAATAACGTGTGCTTCAGGGTTGCCAAGGTGAAAAGCAGTTGTATGAATAAAGCACTTAGCCCTGTGCCTGGCCTCCTGAGAGTGCTGGAGCACCCCTCTCTCCGCCCTGTCTGTAGGACACCCCCCCCCCCCCCCCCCCCCCCCCCCCCCCCCGGGTTTCCAGCTGTGGTACTCTCCTGCCGCTCTGGTTCCCAGATATGCTCCTCATCGCAGCCTCCCTCCGGAGTGTCTGGTCACATTTTCGTCCTTCCCTCTTTCCTTCTACTGGCATTTACTGAGCCGGGACTGCATACACACCCCTGGG
The DNA here is from genome assembly GCF_003009895.1 of Hyaena hyaena. Classification (NCBI taxonomy): domain Eukaryota; kingdom Metazoa; phylum Chordata; class Mammalia; order Carnivora; family Hyaenidae; genus Hyaena; species Hyaena hyaena. The sequence continues at coordinate 2,792,377 of NW_024080635.1, read as the reverse complement.
GGCACCTGGGATCCAGAGATGAGCAGGCAGCGCTGTTCCAGAACCCACCGAACTTCCCAATCCAGGGACAGACAAGCTCCCAAACGCATGTGGGTGAAATGCCTGATGGCAGAGAGACAGAGAGAGACACGTCGGGCAGGGGGCTGTGGCCCACCCCTAACCAAGGCTGCACTGAGCGGAAGGAGTCAGAAAGCAGAAGTCTGCCTTCTTCAAGACACTCAGAAAAGCACTCGAACTTCCAGACACATGCCAAGTTCATGTGATCCCCCCTGCCTCGCTCCTAACTTCTGAGTCATCTTGGAGGTTAGGATCACTCGGGTGGGAATCCCTGCGGCCTCCTCTGGGCTTCTCTATCCCATCTGACCATTCTGTGAACAGTACCTTCAGCTAATATCTCTGAAATACCTACTATGTGCCAGGAGCGCCCCTGGGCATGAAAGGGGATGAACCAGTCTCTGTGCTCAGTGAGGAAAACCATGTAATGAGGGATTGTCAGTACAAGAAACATACAAATACATAATGACAGATCCTGATGAGGGCTTTAAAGGACAATAAAGAAGAAAAGAGAGAAGAAGGGGGCACAATCCAGGTGTGGAGACCAGGAAGGGCGGGCCTCCCTGAGGAAATGACGTTGATGTTGAGAAGACAGTAGGAGGGAAGGAGAGGCAGAGGAGTGGAGAAACCATGTTCTGGAGGAAGGAACAGAATGTTGCCAATTCTTCCGGTCTCCTTCATTCTAGCCAGCGCTCCTGACCCTGATCCTGAATGATACGGATTCAGACCCATGGTTCTGGGCCCGAACAGCCAGGGGCCAGCCCCCTCTTCTCCCTGGACTACTAAAATGGTCTCTTCTTGGCCCCCCTCCCCCAGCCATCCCTCAGCATTAACGCTTGGTATTTTCAAACACACAGGATACAGGCGGGCGCCTGGGTGGCTCAGTCGGTTGAGAGTTAAGCATCGGACTTCAGCTCAGGTCACAATCTCACAATGCACGAGTTCGAGCCCCACGTCAGGTGCTGTGCTGACAGCTCAGAGCCTGGAGCCTGCTTCAGATTCTGTGTCTCCCTCTCTCTCTCTGCCCCTCCCCCGCTTGTGCACACTCTCTCTCTCAAAAATAAATAAACAAAACACACACACAGGATATTCGTAGAGTTGAAAGTGCATGTGCTGAGGTTTTCCCTTGGAATAATAAAATAAGGTAACAGTGGGAACTTTTTCTCAGCCTTGGCGAGTGACAGCTGTGTCCAACCAGGTTTTGTGACTAGGCTTCCAGGAGGCTGTGAAGTCGCTGATATAATATGCAAAGCTTCGTGTGAGCAGCTGTGCCTTTTTCTGGGGGAGAGGCCCTACAGCTTTCATCAGATTCTTCAAAGAGTCCGTTTCCCACAAAAGAATACGAACTAGCCCCACGAAGCCTCGGCCCAGATGTAACGGCTCTTCGAGCAGACCCTCTCTGGAACCTCTTCCAGACAGAGCCTCTGCCCGTTCCCTCTGTGACTCTAACAATGCCAATCGGTAATAATAACAATCATGGCAATAGCTTACCAAGTGCTTACTCTGAGCCAGGCACTGGGCGTATATTATCTCATCCAATCCTTCTAGTAACAGTGGGTTCTGCTGGGGCTGTGACCCGCCCTCATGACCTGGAGCGGTGCCTCACCTTGGAGCTGGCAGTAGTTTGTGCTACCTCCATTAGAGCTTTTACTGGGATTTACTGTACCTGTCTGATTTCGCTGGTTTTCCCCAATAGACTGTGTGCTCTATGCGGATAGCAACTGTGTCATAAATTATCTCTGCATTCCCCGGGGCTTGGATCACATTGGGAGTCAGTGAATACGTGGTAAATGAATGATCTTCCTGGCCGCGGGCTTCAGCGTACCTTGTGCCCTCTTTACCACCTGTGAGCCCAGGGTTCTAAGGGGGAAGGCGATCTAATTGTAGGAACTGCCAGAAACAGCTTTGAAAGAAGTCTGGGGGTTAGGAGCTGGGGATGACGTCCGGAGGGGCTTGTCATAACCGGCCCAAGGGATGACTAACCCTTTAAGTAGGGAAAGACTGTGGGGCAAACGAAGCAGGATTTAGAAATAAAGGGCAGGGATGATTCAGAGCAAACCCACGCTTCCTGCGTGAGGAGGCAGAGTCATGGTCAGCCCCGGAGAGAGGCAGGGGAGTTGGTGCTGAAGGCATGGGATTTATGAGATGGTAAGGAGTTTCTCCTTTGCCCTGAACCAAGTGGTCACAGGGTCTGAATCTTCCACCACGGCCCCTCTGAGGGTTGGCATGGAAAGCTTCGGAGAAAGTTCAGTCCTAAGATGGCCGAAATGTGAAACCTATTAATTTCTCCTTCTTCCACATTAGAGGATGGAACGGGCTCGCTAATGATAGTTTCTGGCATATTTTCTGACACCCACCAGTTCTCCAACACTGGCCGATTGTCCCACAATTCACCGCGGTTCTGACATTAACTACCCAGAATGAGTGCACACCCCCAGCTTAAGGGTCAGTCCCACAGGACCGTCTGCGCTTCAGATGCCAGCTGCGAGACTGTGGTCACCCCTGCTTGTGACGGACCAGCTCTAAGTCGGGGGCCCCCATGACCCCCTCCTTAGGTTCGATAATGTGCCTGTGAACAGCTCACAGAGCTCAGGAAGGTACTTTACTTACCTTTACTGGTTTCTTAGAAAGGATGCAAATGAACAGCCAGATGAAGAGGTACAGAAGGCAATGTCTGGAAGGGTCCTGGACACTTCTGTCCCTGTGGAGTTGGTGGGGGGGAGGGGGCAACGCCACGCTGCTAGCAGGTTCACCAACCTGGGAGACGCTCTGGACCTTAGTGCTCAAGAGATTAGAGCCCAGTCTCCAGGCCTCCTGGTTTGCGGGGGCTGAAAGTTTCCACTCTAATCACTTGATCTTTCTGGTGACCAGCTCCATCCTGAGTCTATGTCGGGGAAGAGGGGGTCCCATCCTAAGTCATCTCATTAGAATCAACACAGATCTGATCAAAGGGAACTCACAAATAACAAAAGACAATCCTGTCACTGAGGAAATTTCCAGAATTTTCGGAGCTCTGTGCCAGGAACGGGGACAAAAACCGAATATGTTTTATATCATCGAACGACAGCTAACATCTCTTAAGCATTCGATACTGTTCAGGGCAATTTCTACGCATTAACTCATGAAACCTCCCAGCACACCTCTGAGGTAGGTACCATTATCATCACCCCCTTTTTTTTTCTTCCAGATGAGGAAACTGAGGCTCAGAGAGGTTAGATCACCTGCCCAGGATCGTGTAACACGGAGATGGCAGAAACAAGATTTGAACCCGGGCAGAACCACTTTGCCTATAACATTCCGATTGCTTTCCTTACGTTTTTCAAACTTTTCTTTCTTTTTTAAAAAAAGTTCATTAATTTTGACAGACAGAGTGAGCGAGCATGAGCAGGGAAGAGAAGGAGAGGGAGGGAAAGAAAGAATCTTAAGCAGGCTCCATGCTCAGCGCAGAGCCCAACAGGGATGGATCTCACAGCCTCAAGATCATGACCTGAGTCGGATACTCAACAGACTGAGCCACCCGGATGCCCCCCAACTTTCTTTTTTTAACAGCAGAACCTTTTCTTCAAAACAAATCATACACTTCTAAAACAAAACACGTGGAACTGCTCTTTGTTTGGGGAAAGAACGGTGGCTTGCTCTCTGGGTCTGCCCTCACCTCCTGTGAAGGCCTCCAAATTAGCACCTCCATCCAGGTTTCTCAGGGGCAGCATGGGAACACTACTGGCCTAAATGATCTCCAGGGGGTCTTTTTTTTTTAATGTTTTTTTTTTTTAAATTTATTTCTAGGAGAGAGAGAGAGAGACAGCGTGAGCAGGGGAGGGTCAGAGAGAGAGGGAGTCACAGACTGAAACAGGCTCCAGACTCTGAGCTGGCAGTCAGCACAGAGCCCGACGCGGGGCCCGAACCCACGAACCGCGAGATCATGACCTAAGCGAAAATCAGACGCTTAAACCGACTAATCCACCCAGGCGCCTCTCCAGGGGGTCTTTTTTGAAGAGACGAGAGATAAAGAAGGGGAGAACCTGAAGGGCAGAGAGGTTGGTATGAGTTCCGCAAGGTCACGTAGCATGTTAAGGTCAGAACTGGATGTCAAGATCTACAGGTCAGTTCTGTTCCTGTGCCGGGCACTGAGCCAGGAGCTCTGGAATCAAAAATGAACAGGATAGGGGCGCCTGGGTGGCTCAGTTGGTTAAGCGTCTGACTTCAGCTCAGGTCGTGGTCTCACAACTCGTGGGTTCGAGCCCCGCGTCAGGTTCTGCGCTGACAGCTCAGAGCCTGGAGGCTGCTTTGGATTCAGTGTCTCTCTCTCTGCCCCTCCCCCGCTCGTGCTCTGTCTCTCAGAAATAAACATTAAAAAAAAAATGAATAGAATATCCCAAGAATTCTCGGGATAATGGCTTTTGGGGGTTAGCACACTAGCCAACAGTGTGACATTGTCTATCATTTCTTTTTTCTTTACTTTCTTTCCTTTTTTTTTTTAAGTAATCTCTATATACATAGTGGGGCTCGAACTTACAACCCCATGATCAAGAGTCGCACGTTTTACCCACTGAGCTGGCCAGGTGCCCCCGTTGCTTATTTTCTTAAACCCAGAGCCTTCACCCATTTGCCTGCCCTCTCTGGTCCCTGATGACATCTGAGTGTGGCCGAGGCAGGACATGTAAACAGGGAGTTACTAGCGGTGCACAGAGGGGCCAAGCACCTGCAAGCACGGTGGAAAGAATGGTTAACACTGCTTGGGATTAGGTAGTGATGGAAAACTTCAGAGCAAAGATGGGGCTTGAACTCATGAACTGTGAGATCATGATCTGATCTGAAGTCAGACACTCAACCAACTGAGCCACCCAGGTGCCCCTCTTCAGAGCCAAGATGATGCTGACTGAAATATAGGTTGCCAGACAGAAAAAGAACTGCAGACACAGAAGCATCTAACAGCGAGGGGTGTTTCAGGAACTGTGACCCCTTCTTTTCTTTAACTTCTGCACATTCGTTTTACTTCCTATTGCCTCCTTACTGCCTCCCCTCCTCTCCAACCAACTTGCTTCAAAATCTCAGTTGTAGAGCAAATCTTAAAAGGAAAAAATAACTCTGATAAGAAGGAATGGCTGGGAGAAAAGAAATAGGCTAGAACCGGGCAGGGTCTAGGGTCTAGGTCAGGAAACGCCAAACAGCTCAGAGAACGTTGAGTCTCCTTGTCTGGGGTTCTGGGATCCTGAGTCCCTAGCACAGCAAATGCTGACAGCTAAGACAAATCTCCCTTTCCACTAGCCCTTGGTGGCCACACGACTTTCTGTTAGTCTGCCCTCAGGCCAGCCAAGCTGGGGACCTTGTGAGATGGCCCCTCCAATCAGCCCCACTTCGCTGGGCCTTCATTATACATGAGGCTTGTCCTGAGGCCACCTGGGGATAGGCAGACAGGCGGGGTTAGCTGCCTCAGGCCTCCGGCAAGGCCCCCAGGTCCCAACAGCATTCCCAGTCCCTTGCTGGTCCCCACCCCTTATCATTTTCCATAAGCCCTCATTCAGGCGACCTTCCACAGAAAACAATTCACTGAATCCTAAAATTACCGTCTTAGAGCCTGTGGCAAACGGCATCTATAATCAGGGGAGAGTGGAGCTGAGAAAGGGTTGGATCGCACAGCCCTGAGGCTACGGTGCAGACCACCTGGGTCTGAATCAGGCCTCCCCTGCCCCCAGCCCAGCTCAAAGATGATCTCTGGGGGCAGGACCTGCTTATAGGGATTTTGTGATATACTCCCCCTGGGATTCTATGAGCTGCTTGGGCCCTCTGAATCAAGACAACACAGCCACTCTGCCACATGGTCGCCCCGCTTCCACTTGCACACACCCCCAGAGGGGAGGAACTCTCTATCCTTCCATCCGTGGGCAGCTCTGATTCAGTTGCTTTTTCTGTTGAGTGCAAATCTGCCTCCTAAATTCTGCTTCGCCTTGGCTCCGCGCTTCAAAGCCTCCCAGGAGAGCGTTTTTTCTCTTTTCCAGTGTAGCCATTGGCCATACAAAGCCAGTGACCTGTCTCCCCTAGTTCCCGCAACGGCTCCTCTCAATGATCTCGGGAGACGGTACCCAGAACCGAAAGCACCCCCAGGCGGGGCTGTCCTCCTGTGGCTGGCTTCCTTTCCACAGAACGAGCCCCAAAGCTGCCACCCTAGACTTCGGAGCCCTTTGCAGTCTGGCTCTCGCACTTTCTACAGTTCTTCCTCATCTGCCTGCAAGTCCCCCCGCAGGCTGGTACCACCACCACGTGCCGTGTGCCCTTGTTGAACACACCCACGATTTGGTGATCTGTGCTGCTGTCCCTGGTTTTTTCCCACCATCTCAGATATACTTCCGGGCTCCCGGCTCCTGCTTCTTCTCCCCAGGTTCCGTTCTTCCTTTAAGATTCATTAAGTGTCAGTTCCTCAGTAAAACTTTCTCTAACTCTGGAGCCCTTAGGTACTGGCTCTGACAGTCCGGATTAGATTATACTTGAATCGCTCATGCGTTATCTGTTTCTAAAACAGGTACAGGAGATGACACAAAGCCCAGATAAATGTGGCACATTTTCCTGCAGTGCCCATTTTACTTGGTGCTCAGTTGCTGAAAACATTTATTAAGGTAAAACAAACAGAGCTATATTAAGAAGCAGCACACGAGACCACATGCATGTAAATAGTCAATTTCACCAGGGAAAAGGTATGGGGGTGGGCTTTTCAGGGGAAGAGACACTAGAGAGACAGAATAGCCAGATTACCTGGCACCTGATCGATTCCAGATTTGAAAAAATAGCTATAAAAGACATTTTTGATACTGAAGACATTTTAATATGATCCTTAGATGGTATTATGGACTTGCTGCTAATTTTCCTAGGTGTGGAAATGGTACTGTAGTTACCAGGAGAATATCCTTAGGAGATGCTTGCTGGAGTGTTTAGGAGTATTTGGGAGGGAAGAATTAGGAGGTCTGTATCTTACTCTCAGTAGTCATTCAAAGTTTCATATATACATATGTGTGTGTGTGTGTGTGTGTGTGTGTGCGCAACAGATAAAAATGACTGAATCTAGGTGGAGCATACAGAGATATGCACTATATTCACCTTTCAATTTTTCTTTGCAAGTTTTCAAAGTAAAAAGTTGGTAAGGAGTGGGGCAGATATAAATTTTACAGATATAAAGTAAAATTTCAAGGTTATTAACTTCAACAGTCTCTCTGTCCCAGTTCATTCTTCTCTGCCATTAAGGACACTTGCCAATTTTTAAAAAAATGTTTATTTATTTTTGAGAGAGAGCATGCACAAGTGAGGGAGAGGTAGAGAGAGAGGGAGACACAGAATCTGAAGCAGGCTCCAGGGTCCAAGCTGTCAGCTCAGAGCCCAATGCAGGGCTTGAACCCACGAACCATGAGATCGTGACCTGAGCTGAAGTTGGACGCTTTAACGGACTGAGCCACCCAGGCGCCCCCTGCCATTAAGGACACTTAAGGGGAAATTTTTGAGAGGTCCTGATTTTTGTCCCTACCCTCTGTCCTGGGAACTCCCAAAGAATATATGAGTCAGTCATTTCTGTATTCTCTGAGGCCAGCACAGGGCCTGTCACAGAGGGATGTTAAATGAATGCTTCCTGAGTGAGAACCCCTAACTTAATATGCATGTAAGCTGTGTCTCCCCTCCACTTCCCCTTCTGTAAAATGAGGTTGGACTAGACGACGGACCTAAGCAGCTGGGAGGCTCTTTCTAGCTCTAGCACCTTTGGAAGCTGGAAGTTCTGAAGGAAAGTCACAGGTCTTCCCCCTGCAAACAAAGCCCCGCGGTCATCAGGCAGAGATGATCACAGCAGATCAACCTCCACTCTCTGGCTAAGATCCAAAGTTTTAGCTCGGCCACGGGCTTGGGAGAAGTGGGTGTAAGCTCACGCAGACCGCGTGCCTGAGCAGAGGTTTCCTGGAGGGCCAATTTGGCTTTATGCTGCCCTCCTGGCTATACTTGTAGCCCTGTCCTTAACCTTGATTTCATATTGCAATAACCTAAGGAAGTTTTAAAAAAAATACCTCACCCCAGAGATTCTGATCTAACTGGCCTGGGGTATGAGCTGAGCCTCTGGAGTTTTAAAGGCTCCCCAGCTGACTCTAATGTGCCTTCAAGGTTAAAAGCCACTCAGGCTACACTGGGGTGATGGGGGAAGAGCTCCAGCTAGGTTTCTATCCTGGCTTTGCCACTTACTAGCTGGTTAAGCTGGGGTGTTACTTCTCTATGAACCTGTTGCCTCGTGCATGACAATCAAGTGAGGTACTGCATGCACAGCACCGAGCCAGAAAGAACGGCTAAACCGGTAGGGGTAACTATGAATGAGTCAACAGAAGGCTCTGTGGCTCTCCTAGGAAAGAACTCTCCAAGCTTGCATCCGGATCCTTGCAGGGCTTGTGGAAACAGACTACTGAAGACTTCCTTCTCCCTAGGTTTCCGGTTCGGTCTCGGGTGGGGCTCTTGAAGGCGCATCTCTAGCATGTTCACAGGCGATGGCGCTGCTGCTGCCCCCAAGAGCACACTTTGAACATCACTGCTCTGGAGAGGGTTTCTCAAGAGCATCACGGACATTTTGGAGCATCTAATTCTGTGAGCATTTCTGGCCCCTCCCCACTGAATGGGCGCGGCATCTCTCCACTGGTGAAAATCAAGAGTCTCCAGGGGCGCCTGGGTGGCTCAGTGGGTTGGGCTTGTCTCTTGATTTCGGCTCAGGTCATGATCCCAGGGTTGTGGGATCAAGCCCCGTGTCGGAACCTGTGCTGAGCGTGGAACTTTCTCTCTCTCCCCCCCTCTGCCCCTTTCCCCAGCTCCATCTAAAGTTAAACAACAAAAAGTCTCCAGACATTGCGAAATGTCCCCTGGGTGGCAAAAAGTGCTGAGTTGAGAACTACTGATTTGGAGGATATAAGTTACAGATCAATCTGAGAGTCTAGATGGGTATCAGAGCCAAGTGAGGAAAAGCTGAAGCCTAGAACAGAGTTGGGGATGGCTCCGGCTTGATGCAGAGGGGGTGGGTGCCTAGCAGGGCTTTTCTGAAGGATCACTGTGCGTCTGGGGTACAGAGACAATGGACTAGAGGGCAGAGGGCAGGCTCAGAGCTCAGACGTGGCTTCATTTGATCCCACAGGAATAGGAGCTTTAGGTCTGGCCCGTCCTTTCGTCCTGGGACACAGTTATCAAGCCCTGAAGTCTCTTAGAAGGAGCAATTCTGTCTTAACTCAAATGGCCTGATGGCCTTTCCCTAAGGCTCAAGTGCCTGCAGCCCCAAATTGCTCAGATGTCTCTCTCACGCTTCAGTTTCCCATCCATGCACTGTTGAGATATTAACAAGCAGCAGACTCTAGGTCTATCAGTGAGAAAAACAAGTAACTCTGTAGTTTTGCTGTGAATAAGCAACTCTGATAAATTCCTGACCTGTCCAAATCCACCCCCCTCAGAACTCAGCCCACAAAACTCAGGCCACAGAACTCAACCACCCAGCGGAAAAAAAGATTTGGCTCTTTAAGTGCCAATGGTATTAAGTGCTAGAGACTGTGGAAGTCATAAAGGGAAATTAACTGAAAACCAGAGATGCCATTACTCATTCGGGAGCAATCTATCTCTCCCAAAGTGAGAATACAATTTGCACCCTCTGGGGATGTTTTATACTCAAATCCTTATTCCCCAGGCTATGGCCTCTATGCCCTTCAAATTCTAAGTGGTGCTGCTATTTCCTGCTAATGGCTCCTATCCAGCCTTTGAAGAAGGCACTTGGGAGGAGCGAAGAGGCTGAGGTTGGAGGAAAGCCCTTGTGGTCTCCAGGGCCTTGGTTCCTCCCAATCATAGCCAACTTCTTAAGGGACTGGTAGGCTCTGAAAGTGCAGTGTTAAGGTTCCAGGCCTGTTCTACCCCAAGCCAAGAGAGATGAGGATGGGTGGAGGGGCCTGGTGTTTACAAGGGATCAGAGAGTAGTAACCTGTGATAGTGCTAGAGGCTGAAGAGGAGTTTCAAACCATTCTTGGCCAAATCTCTCTGATTAAAGGCATAATCTCATACATAATTGCTCAGGCTTGAAATCTGAGTCACCATTCCCTCTGAAGATCAGACCACATTTTGTATGTTAAAGGCTCTGAGCAGTCCTGCAGTAAAGAAACTGGTTTTTTTTTAATTGAACCCAGTTTCCTCCAAACTTATCTGAGCATGGGGTCTTCATGCCCGAAGTACCTCACGTATCAGGGAAACTGCTCTGTGGAATACAGGTTAGGAAACCCTCAAACTATAGGAGCTGGCACATGAAGGACAGACTCTCTGGGATTTGGCTCCTACTTAATTCTGCCACGTTCCTGTCCCTACCACCTCCGACCAAGCTGAAGTTCTTTTGGTTCAGGAAATGTGCTAGGCTTTCCAGCTCATGCCTGCAGTTTCTTGCAATGCACACATTCTCTGTCCACGTGGGAAAGCCCTTGTAAGTCTCAAACTAAGCATAGCTGCATTATTGGTGAGACTTCCTTAATTCTTGCAGGCACAATAAATTAAAAAAAAGTTTTTTTAATGTTTATTTTTGAGAGACTCAGACAAGTGTTAGCAGGGGAGGGGCAGAGAGAGGGAGGCACAGAATCTGAAGCAGGCTCCAGGCTCTGAGCTGTCAGCACAAAGCCTGATGCAGGGCTCGAACCCACACACTGTGATAGCATGACCAGAGCCGAAGTCAGATGCTTAAACTGAATGAGCCACCCAGGTGCCCCACAATGAATTTCTTTGTTTCCAGTGAACTTTATTAAATTTCACTGACTATATTAAAAGTACTTGGTTTGAGGGGCACCTCGGTGGTTCACTCTGTTAAGCGACAGTCTTGAACTCAGCTCTGGTTTTGATCTCCGGGTTGTGAATTCATGCTCTGCACTGAGCTCCACACAAGCTCTGCTCCTGGCTGAGTGTGGAGCCTACTTTTTTTTAAAAAATAAATTAATTAAAACAATAAAAATAATTGGTTTGGCAGGTTTACCAATTGGCTTGTTCATTAATGACTTAAATAAATCTCAGACATGTGCTCACTAAAAACTACCCTCTCACAAGAGAGAAATCTATTTCTTGAGAGAAATAAATGACTGAGGTTTGGGCAATAAATGTATAAAACCAAATATGTTCCAAATAGGCTGGCGGTGTGAAGCCCTCTGTGTTGGGACAGGAGATTTAGAAAAGACACACAAGGACGCCTGGGTGGCTCAGTCAGTTAAGTGTCCAACTCTTGATTTTGGCTCAGGTCATGATCGCAGGGTCATGGGATCAAGCCCTGTGTCAGGCTCCGTGCTGAGAGTGGAGTCTGCTTAAGATTCCCCCCCTCTGCTCCTCCCCCTCCACCTGTGCATGCTCTCTCTCTAAACAAAAATGACAAAAACAAACAAACAAACAAAAAAAAAAACCACACACCACTCCGCCGAGACAGATGGGACTCACTAGCACCAATTTGCGTGCTGGGCTCAGGATCCAGGGAGACTGTAACCTGTTCTGAGGGTAGAAAGCAACTAACAGCATTTCTCAAAAGTCCCTTTTAGGAAAGAGTCAAGTAAGCTGAACCACAAACAGGCCTCAGGCAACATCATGGTCCAGTTACACCAAAACCTTCACATGTTCCTTCTGAGTGGACACTGATGCAGGGCTCCAGCCCATCACTGCTACTGGCTGAGCCTGCCTTCGTCCGTCTGCCCGCTTCAGGAGCCCTGACTGTAGGGCTGCTGCTCAGAAGTTCTGGCAGAAGGCAGACGGGAAGCAGATCCTGTTCATTAAAGATGACGTGAAAGTATACAAAAACTAGGTTATTTTTGACCTTCTTACCTTTTGACTGCTATGCCTCTAAGTAGGAGAGAAATCATTCATTACGGATAATTACTCTCTGGGAATAATCTTCATGGGATAGGTCTAAAACCATGAGGAGGGGGGATTGCATCCCAGGCCATGTCATGCCCTGCTCAGACTTACGGCGATCGAGCTTCCAAAAAAAGACAGCAATAAATCCAATCCACATGGCTCTTGTAAAAAGGTATCTATTTGGTTTTTAATACAAAATGACTCAGAGAAACACAGAAAGAAAATATCATACAAGCCAGTTATTGAATTAAAAAAAAAAAATCCCCAACAAATACATTTCAGTCACATTCCCTGTCTTCGGCCTGGATTAGAAAACAGGAAACTATAAACCAACCAATGTCTGTCTCTTTGAGGAAATCTTATTTTAAAAAAAAGAGGAAAGAACCAAACAGTCCCTGAAATCTGGCAGGTGGTTTTTAGAGGCCACTGTGAGCTTGCCTTAATCGTTCTGGTGAAATGGGATGCCAGGGGTTGTCGCGACAGGGCCACCTCCTCCTTGCCTTTTGCTATTCGTGATCTTCGTCAGAGGGGAGGATGGATGCTGGCCCGGGCACCATTTGATGCCACTTCTGCAGTGTGAGGTCTCAAGGTCAAGCAGCCGTGGAGACTTCCGTTCCGTGTCTTCACTGAATCTCCCCCATATACAGTCTCTTGTCACTGGACGCTGACAGAACTGAGGTGAGAAGGACAGAGAAGATGAGGGGAACTAATGAAGGCTCAGGGAGCCTTGGTGCTCAAGGGCTCTTGTGTCAAGAGCCAATTCTGGTGAAAAGAGCAATTGGATTTAGCTTAAATTCCCCTCCTCTCCAACACCAGTCACAGGAAGCCGTAGCCTAGCTTTTCAGTCAAGTCCTCTTGAAACCACAGGGGTGGCCTATGCTATGGGAAATGCGTATCAGAGTCTAACCCCGATGTCCCTCGTCAGCCACACCCTACGAAAAAGACCTTAGCCGTTCTCTGGAAGAATCAATGTCTGTGCCAGTCCTTTTGTAAGTGTGCTTCTGCTTGTTCTGTTTAGCTCCGGAGAAAGTTATACTTTCTCCTTTAATTCAAGGCTCATTGTTTAGCTAGCTAGCCAATATAACATAAGCGGCAGTTTATATGTGAATACTAAGACACATTATTCTTTTACCCAAATGCATCACTGAAACACAGACTTGAAGCAAGTAAACTCAAGAGAACTAGAAATTGGTTAATCCAATCTCCCTTTGAGATTCAGAAGAAAATGAACATTGCTCTTGACCTCACCACTTAAAGCACTGGTGAGGCTGTCAGTGGACAGCCATACAGACGAGGGAATTCACATAAAACAGACATCCACTTCTGCCTTTGTAGTTGCAGGGCCCCTTCAGGGAGGCTTCCCGCAGTTTCCCACTCCCCAGAGCCAGGGTGGACTTACTGATGGGTTCGTCGGGGTGGAAAGCCACCTCATTGATGGAGCCGGCGTGCCCTGGCAACTTATACAGAATTCTCCTGCTCGTGGTGTCCCACACGTACACAAACCTGCAAGGTATCACGAAGAGCAATGGCTGAGACTTCCCAGAGCTGAGGGTAGGCAGGGTGGAGGCATGGCTTCTTAAGAGAAACGGAAGCAGCAATTTAACTCATTCACCCAGCCCATATTTACTGAACTGTGTCCTGGTGTTTAGAAATTAGAAATACAGATTCTGAATGACGGAAGGACCCCTGAGCAACTGAACAGAGAAACTGGAAGAGCTAAAACTATAAGCATTACTTGTGTTTCAAACATAAGCTTTTTAAATAGGAAAGAACACGGAGAAGGAAGACGGTTTTTCCTACAGTCCCCACACAGAAATCTTCAAAGGGCATGGGATATGCATCTGGGATGTCTTAAGCTAACCCAACCTTAGCAGGCTGGGAGCCTGTGGTGCAGGTCCATCTGAGCTGCCCAGGATGGCATTCAAATCACAGAGCCCAGAGAAAGGACAGGACATTCTGTGACAGAACACAAACCAAATATAGACTTGACCCAACCTGGACCCTGAATTCATGGGAACTCCATGGCCAGCTGGTCTAAACTCATTTGACAGGGAAGAAACTCTAAGGTATAGTGACTCTTCCAAGGTGACACAGTCCATCAGTGGCAGAACTAAAATTAGAACTTTTTTTTTAAAGTAGGCTCCATGCCCAATGTGGGGCTTGAACTCACGACCCTGAGAGTAAGAGTCACATGCTTTACTCACTGAGCCAGGCAGGTGCCCCTAAAATCATAACTCTTAATATATTCCAGTATTCTCCCTTCTCTTACCACCCTCAAACGCCTTCTATTTCCCCTCGCCCCTCAGAAGTTCTTTTGACCTTCAACCTTGCTTGGGTCACTTTGGGCTGAAGGTAAAATAGAGACGTTAACTTCACATGCCCATGCAAAATAATCTGTTGGTAAATTGAAAGGGCTGGTGGCTTTCAAGCAGGTTATAAACATTACCTGCATATTTGTTTTGTTTTGTCAACACCTAAAAGGGTAGGCAGAGTCACCAGTACTTGATATTAAAATGCCCAGTGCTGACATAACATCACATCTGTGGTCTAAAACACAACTAAACATGAGCTTGTTTACACTGGTTAGTTCTCAAGTGGTAGGCTCCATAGGAACTTACTAAAAGTTCCAAGCGTGATGGAAGGGAAGCAGGAAGTCCCTCTGTCTCCAAACTGCTTGGCTCCGATGTCCCTGCTCTCCCTACTGTCTTCTATCCTGCTGTGCACAAACAACGCCCTCACTAACCCCGCCCACGACGATACGGCTGAGTGACAAAGTGTGTGAGCTCTGGGGTCCCAAAGACCTGGGCTCAATTCTCATGCAGCTGTTTAATCACTAGGTAAGCTTAGATGATATTTTACTTCTCCGAGCTGTTCTCTCCTTAGTTGGGATGAGGGATACGATACTGATCTTGTAGCCTGGTTGAGAGGAATGGGGAGTTAACACATGCAATGTGTTTGGCACACACACGACAGCTGCTGTTATGATGAAGACATTTATTATCAAAACAGAAGAACATGAAGTCAACAGGCTGACTCACTCACTCATGGCAGACAGATTGACCAGCCTTCCCACAGTCTTACAGGAGCTGCTGAAGGGTATCGAGTTTGAACTTGAAGCGGTATGTGATTTGCAAGGAGAGAGGGGAAGCTTGCCAAATGCAGGCCAAGCTAAAAAGCAAATTCCTGAGAAGGATACATTCCCAGGCACATAAAAACCGGCAGAACGCCAGATCTCCAAGGGTTTACTTGAAGGCCTCACTCTCTACAGCCGCCAATTAGATGCTAAATTTAGAGGGGTTCATTGTCCCCTCCCTACCTAGGCCCAGCAACTTTAGGCAGGAACCAAGTCCTTGCATAACAGAGCCGCGCGTTGACTTGGGGCTAACGGGCGAGGTGGCCTGTGAAATGTGGCCAACCCCAGCAGGTAGCCACACAGGCTGTGCCCAGACCAGGCCCATGCTTCCCTCATGTAAGGTTTAAAGGAACAGTGGGGAGGGAAAGAGGAAGAGAGGACACGGGAAGTCAGAAAGGGCCAAAGTCAGAAACAAACTGCTCGGAAGAAAAGGCAAATATCATTTAAAAGCTGAACTACATAAAAAAGGGAGCTCTGCTGAAAACTATTTACAAGTACTTAGAATGGTTCTTACTCTGTTAGAAGGCAAGATCCCCTAGGCTGCGGACCTGCTTCTTAAGGTCTTCTGAAGCAACCAGACTACCAAAAAGCCCTTAGGTTTCCTCTGCATGGTAGTCTTCTCCACCAAAAGGATGCCACCCATCGATGCGGCACTGTCTGACCTGGAGCTTCTACCCCCAGAACACACCCGATACTTGTCCTTTTATCTCAGCATTAAACCTGCTAGGGGAAAAAAGTGGACTCTGGAATCTTTAGGCATGTCCAGCACTGTTCACAAGCAACAAGGTATAGGACAGACCGAGGGGAGGCTTCTCTAAGGCTGCGATAGGGCCCCAAATAGAGGAGAAAACCCTGGAACATGCTGAAGAGCCCAAGCTGTCCCAGGCAAGGCCACATGTTTGGAAGGTGGCGCCTGTTTTAACAGGCCAGTAGGAAAATCTCTCAGTGGAGAGAAAGGGGGGTTATGCTAAAAAGGGCTAAGGCATCCCTCAGTGGAAGGTAAGCCCAGAGCCAGTCATCAAAGGACTTAACCTTCGTCACCATTCCCCATCTGTGGCCCAGCAGTGTGGGCACGGGCCCGCACCTCTGACCCTCCCTATTACACGTCACCATGGATCTACTCAACAGCAGCGTCTGATGGAAGAATTCTCTCCCTTCTCTTTCTAATTCGTCACTGAATGGCTGAGCCAGTTTAAAGTGACTGCTAAGAAAGTCTCGTGGTCTCTGAATTCAGGGCTGGAAAACACCCAGCTCACAGGCGGACACAACCCCCATCTAGCAACCACGGCACTTCTACTGAACCCATACCCAGCTTTGAGTCACCCCCAACACGGGCAGCCCGAACCAATAGCTGAGCCGAACGCACGGTAGATTCTGACTGCTGTCCTTGAGCTAGCAATTCATTCACGTAAGATTCACCAAGTGCTTAGAGCACGTCAAAGGCTGCTCTGGGTTCAGAGATGACCGAGACGCGTTCCCTGACCTCTGGGAACAAATAATTTAGTGAGGGCGCCCCACTCCGTTTGTCTCATGCAGGACGTAATGGATGCTGAGAAAGGTTAGATGTGCAAGGTGGGAATACAGTGCAGAAAGAGCAGCTGGTCATACCCCAGAGGAGAGGAAGGGAGAGAGGGCCAGGGGACGTTTACAGACAGAACACAGAGGGGATTCGTAGAGAGACGCAGAAATCTGGGAAATGGAGAAGCGGGGACAGGAGAAGCCTGGAGGCAAAGGGATTGGAGAACCGGGAAAGTCCCACATGGTGAAGTACTATGGCAACGGTGAGGGAGGAGAGGACACAACACGCATCTGAGGGAAGCAGAGCACGGCGGAAGAATGCGGTGAGGGAAACCGGGGCTAGATTAGGAGTCTCAATTTCACTGTCATGGCAAAGGGAATGCCACAGAATTGAAGAAACTGTTGACCCTCCACGTCCAAAATGTACTAAAGAGAGAAGTGCTGTGTTTGTCTGACGTGATCTTTAGGCCCTTCACACCGCATACGGCGTCGTCGCCGAGGCTGGCTAGCACTCTGCATCCGTGCTGGCTCCCCATATACACGTAATGGATTGAACGCGAGGAGGCACCTGCAGAGCTGCCTCGTGCTCACCGCACCCCCGGTAACCCTCACCTGTCAGCTGAACCAGCTGCTATCTTGCTTCCATCAGGCGACCAAGAACATCTCAGAAGGTTCTGTAAAGATGAATAATCAGGAATTCAATGAATACAGTAATTAATGCGCCACACCCCTCTTTATTGGACTACAGAACACCAAAAAACTGTAAATTTCTTGAGCAGAGCTTCAATTATTTTCCCCAGAAAGATGATCAGCAATCATCTTATATTCTGTGGCCTAAGACAGCATACTTTCTTTCATATTAACACTCCAACCAACTGCAGAAAATGCTTCATTACAGTAAATTAGAGTGGACCTGGCAACAAAATGTTGCTCTGCCTACAAATGAAGGTTCTGTGCTCTACTGATCTTGACACTCATTAATAATTTCATTGTGGAGTGCTTGGGGGGCTCAGGCGGTTAATGTGTCCGACTTCGGCTCAGGTCATGATCTCACAGTTCGTGAGTTTGAGCCCCACATCGGGCTCTCTGCTGTCAGTGCAGGGCTCGCTTTGGATCCTCTGTCCCTTTCTCTCCCTGACACTTCCCTGCTCGTTCTCTCCTCTCTCTCAAAATTAAAAAAAAAATTAATATATTTTTAAATATAAAATGAAACTGAATCACATGGACTCTCAAGTCACTGGGAAGGCGAGGGAATCCACCTGGGTAACAGCCAGGAAGCCTAAGTCCCATATGTAACACTGACCCAAGAGGGTCACAATTTCCAAGGAATTAAAAGGTTAAGACTATCTTGCTGAAGTCAGAAGTCTTAAATGTGAAGGAGGTCCCACCATTGTCTGTCTATGTAACTGTCTTCCTCCCTATGCTTCCATTAGTTTTGCTTCTGGCAAGAACACTTTTGATGGCGAACAGTATTAACTGGAATACAGCTCCTGCCCTCTATCCTTAGCCTTTTTTTTTTTTTTTTTTTTTTGAGATATAATTGGCATATAACACTGTTTTAGTTTTAGGTGTACAACATAATGATTTGATACATGGAGTATTGACCTTGGCACCATCTTAAATGGATCTGAGTCAAACGGACAGTAAAACTCTTCTGCCATGCAGAACTCACCTTTTCAAAGTTGTGCACATTTCCTTGAAATATCTTCACACACCTCTCTTTGGGAGCAAATGGCCGGACATCCCAGACCCGCACTGCAAACAGAGTAAGAGAAGTTATCAGCTGGAGGCTTCCTGAGAACCCACCTGAAGTCAATGTCATGTCAGCGACAGATGCTGTTTCCTGGGTGAAGGAAGGCCAACATGCTATAAGGTACACGGTAAGATTCTCTGTCTTTTGTTTCCTAGCAGAAATGAAATGCTTTCAAATCCCACTAACAGGGGCACAGAGGAAAGCTGAGGGGGCGGGAAGGGGAAATGACAAACACCTAGTTGGGGGTCTGCCACAGAAAGTAGGTGGGTGTGACATTAATTTCACCAAACATCTGCAAATGATTCCTCTTGCCAACCCAAAAAGTGACATCTAACAAAGCTTTAATATGACAATCTAAATACCACAGACTACTGTGACAATCAGTCTGTAAAAACCAAACTCAGGACTGACCTTTTCTAACTTTGCTCACAGGGACACCTGGCAGTCTAAACTTGAACAAAGAAATATACCAAGAGAGGAAACATATCAAACAAGGAAATATATCAAATTGATACTAAGAATTTGAAAAAGTGAACTGTGACTCTCATTCTAGCCCTGCTATATGTATGGGTGATGTCAGGTAAACAGTAAGCTTCTGTGTTTTGGTCTCCTCCATAAAATGAGAATACCATCTGTTCTTTTCCTTTTTCATAAGAGCATTTTTAGGATACATGGGACAAGGCTCTAAAAGAGTTGAGGCAATAAACACTAATAAGGATTTTGTAATTTTATCGAATAGCCATACCGAAAATTCTTATTTACTAACCAGAGAATCTCATCTTTCCTTACTGTGCGAACAATGCTAGGATTAGTCAATGGTAAATACATCAAGTTCTGGATGTAAACATGCATGATAAGCAGTGGCTATAGCTGTTAACAAACGCTAAAACTATAGTGGAATTCAAGTGATGATTTCATTTTAATTGAGTGTGAATAACAAAACAGTCCCTGAAATCAGATTGGCACAGAAAGGTGAAGGTATGCATGAAAGTTTGCTACTGAGTTGAGAATAGTCAGAAAATAAGGGTGCTCATTCATTCAAGAACCACTTATTCAGCACCCACTGAGCGCTAGGCTCTGTTTGCATTACAAAATGTCAGTGAAAGCATTTCAGTTCCTGACAAGCCTATGAACTTGTACACCAGAGGGCTGTCTGGAAGCTCTCCCAATACAAAGTATCTACTCCACCTTCCCCTTTGCTACAGTAAACCTATCCTGCTGCATGGCAACTCGGCAACAAGAGGAGAGCGTGTGAATGCAGAGTATGGCGATGTTTTCATGGGGACGGCCTGTCACGCCAGTGCTCTGCAGTGGGCAGGAAGATGCGCTGGCGAGAAGAGCACAGTTCTACCAACGCTCTGCTGATCGTCCAAGCTTGGTGTTCTGTCAAATGCCTGAGAGGTGCTTTGGATGGATCCGCAGACTCCCGTTTCTCAACAAACTAACGATCACCAAGAATTTCTAGCATGCTGCCTAGATCCATGGCACAACAGAGCTGAAATGGGTCTTAAAAGCTAAGTGCAGAGTTGCTCAGGGATTAGATGGCAGATCTGGGACTAGAATCCTGGCTTCTTGACCGTGGCTTTCAGAGCTTTTCTATCACCGTGTGCTCTCCTAATCGCCCTGGTAGAACCCTGTGAGCCACCTTGGACTCTTTCCTTGGATCCACGTTTCTCCTAGCACACACTTCTAGCACCCAATGCCCACTTTCTTTAGGGTCCACGGCGACGGGGCACTTGGAGAGCTTTCCTTTCCATTGTTACCTGTATTGTCCATTGCATTGGACAAGAGATAAGAGCCTTCAGAACTTAAGCTCAGGCCTGTCACCGAATCTGCATGGCCTCTCATGGTGTAGGTTAGCTTGTTTTGGCGCAAGTCCCAGACCTGCAAAGACAAAAAAGGTGTTCCCAGAAATCAAATTGAGAATAGCAAAGAAACAGAGTTTTTACTAAAGAGTCAACAGCCTGGAGAAACCGGTATCCCTTTTAATCTGGCTGTGGGCCAAGTATAACTTTAGCACAAAGTAGGGGATTTCTGTCCAAGGGGGAAAAATCTTTTGTCTTTCTAAAGAGAGAGTCAAAGGCACTATGCCTGACTAAAAGGCCAATGAATGTCAAAACTGAATTTTAACAAAAATTAATAAAATTTACACAGGTTATTCTCAAATCCTAACAAAATGTATTAGAAATAAAGAAACTAAGTAGCATTTAAAATGCTTCAACTATGATTCTTCGCAATTTAAACTATTAGAACCACAGAAAGGGCACCTGGGTGGCTCAGTTGAAGCATCTGATTCTTGATTTTGACTCAGGTCATGATCTCACAGTTTGTGAGATTGAGCCCTGCAATGGGCTCTGTGCTGAAAGAATGGGATTCTCTCTGTACCCCCTCTCTCCACCTCCCTCAATCATGCGTACACACACTTGTGCATGCTCTCTCAAAAGAAATTAAAAAAAAAAAAAAAACTACAGAAAAACAAGTGAACGTGTCACTAGAAAAGAGCATTACGATTACATGTAAATGCATCTAACAAGGTAATACACAGCAATATACGGGCTTGGAGCGCCTGGGTGGCTCAGTTGGTTGGGTATCCGACTTCGGATCAGGTCATGATCTCACAGTTCGTGGGTTTGAGCACCGTGTCGGGCTCTGTGCTGACAGCTGGCTCAAAGCCGGGAGCCTGTTTCAGATTCTGTGTCTCCCTCTCTCTCTGACCCTCCCCTGCTCATGCTGTCTCTCTCTCAGAAATAAGAAAACATTTTAAAAATTAAAAAAATATATATACGGGCTTAAAAATTTTCATTTCATGTTACAGGTACACACAACACACACATGCCATGCAAAAGCATATTTATGAAAAGAAAAATAAACTGTAGATTCGCTGTTACCTAGGTAGGAAAGTTAGACGAGATAGTTCAGCTAAAAACAGCCTAATGTCAAATAGGGAATCTAAATGGTTCATTAAGTTAGGGCCCATGAGCACGCTGCAACAATATGGCATCTCATGCTGGAGACAGCACAGCAGAGTGGAAAGACTGAGGATTTAGGGTCAGACTGACCCATGGTCCTAAGAGTTAGGTCTTCTTGGGCCCCTGACCCTTTCTGAGCCTGTTTCTGGTCTGTAAGATGGGGATGGTGACATTCACCTCTCATGGCTGTTGTGAAGATTACAAACAAAAGGCTCGGCAGATGCCTGGTACACAGCAGGCCCTCGATAATTGGTAGCTATTATTAAGCAACCTCTAAAAATAACTCTGATGACCAAATGTAAAAGTGTTCCAATAATAAGCTATTAAGCTAATAAAGAAGACACAAAATAGTATTTATATTTACCCAGACTGCAACTATGTGAAAAAAAAAAAACTAAAGCCAACAGAAATGGTTTGGAATGTCCTATGGAAAAAGAAGAGCAATTTTGGTAAGGTCACTGATAATATACAGAATTTCCTCCAAACGTGATTTAATACTGCCAGGTGGTCTGAGTGGAAAAAATGTTTTTCTTTTTTGCTGCCTATTTAAGGACGGCGCTTCCCTTATCTCGACACGAGTGTGGTGTCGCATGTCAAAGCGGTGCATACGGCACACAGCTCCACTTTCCCCATCAGTAACTCACTCGTGTGGAACCCAACACACTTTATATACAATCATTTTTGTGTCAGGGTGTTTGCTGCCTCAATAATCAGGAAAGCTTGAAATGGCTGACATTTTTGTTCAAGCTGGTGCTCCTCCTCTTCAGAGAAGACGCTGATGTCTGCAGCTTGTTAGGGAGAAGGCGGCGTGCCGTCCCTCACAGCGCCTGGGCGCCACTCCGGCCCTTCCTTCTTGAGGCCCGCACTGGTTGTGCACAGCCAGGGTGCCGCCAGCATCTGCCGCAGAGAGCAGCACTGATTTAAGCAGGAAACTTTGCAAAGGCCCAAATCCATTGTTCAGTGAATGGGCATCTGATTCGTGGGCAGCAACACTGTGAGTTTTCATACTGGAAACAGTGTAACAGAGTAGAAAGCTTTTCTAAGCTTTTGGAATACTGTGTACCTTCTAATAAAAAAAATTTCCTGGGGTGCCTGGGTGGCTCAGTCGATTAAGCATCTGACTTTGGCTCAGGTCGTGATCTCACTGTTTGCTGGTTCGAGCCCTGCGCTGGGCTCTGTGCTGACAGCTCAGAGTCTGGAGCTTGCTTCGGATTCTGTGTCTCCCTCTCTCTCTGCCCCCCTACCTCTCACTTGTTTCCCTCTCTCTCTCAAAAATAAACCTAAAAAATTTTTCCTAAAAACAAAGCACTTGCAGAAAAATTTGAATGTCTGTAGATTAGTTTGAAAAGATAAAAACTAGAAGCCAATGATGTAAACTTATAAAACAGGTAGCATTGGGGCACTTGGCTGGCTCAGTCACAGTAGTATGCAACTCTTGACCTTGGGGTCATGAGTTCGAGCCCCCTGTTAGGTCTAGATATTACAAGAAAATAAATAAACAAAGTTAAAAAAAAAAAAAAGGAAAAACAAAAACAACATAGGATAACCAGGAACTAGTTCATCAAATTATACAAAACCAGAATCAGGGGACTTCTCAAAGAAACATGAAGGACATTCTTTCTTTCTTTTTTTTTTCCAAATAGTTTATTGTCAAGTGGTTTCCATATAACACCCAGTGCTCATCCCCACAAGTGCCCTCCTTCATGATGAAGGCCATTCTTTTAGAAAAAAGCTAATGAGGGGCGCCGGGGTGGCTCAGTGGGCTGGAGTGTCTAACTCTTGATTTTGGCTCAGGTCATGATCCTGGGGTCGTGAATTGAGCCCTGTGTTGGACTCCATGTTGAGCATGGAGCCTGCTTAAGATTCTCTCTCCCTCCCTCCCTCTCCCCCCTCTTCTACCCCACTTACCCACACTCTCTCTCTAAAATAAAGTAAAAACAATACAGAAATAAATAAAAGAAGAAAGAAAAAAGTTAGTGATACATGTTATTGCTGTACTTACGGGACTTTACTTACATTCTCCACATATGAGCTAAGTCCAGCCTTCAGAATAAGACTGGTGTGACTAAGACTAGCTATCTGTAGAAACCGCCTACCCTAAGAGAAGGTAGAACATATGGTGTGTATCTGAGAGGACATGGAAAATCTTCAATTCCTAAAAAGGAACTAGGTATCCCTTAAGGACTCTTTGCATAAATTAGAAATACCTGTTTATAGAAGATCCAGGAATAGTCTAGGATACAGAGCATGGGATAAGTCACATTGTACGTGGTAAGAAGGCCTTACTGGCATAAGAGTACTATTCTTAAGCTAGTCTATCCCCACGGTGGAGATGAAGGCATCAAATTCTCAGACCTTTAGTAAAAGAAACCAGTCTCAAAAGATTACATACTGTATGATTCCATTTGTATGACATTCTAGAAAAGAAACTATAGCACAAAGAACAGAGAACCGTTGGAAGGAATTGGGAACGGAAAGAGGGTTTGATACGGGAGAGCAGCATAAATTTTGGGGGTGATGGAAATTGTCTCGAACCTTGTTTGTAGTAGCTACATAAATCTATGCAAGCATAAATATTCATAGAACTATACACAAAGGGAAGTTACTTCTGCCATATGTAAACTTTAATATTATTATTTTTTATAGGAGTTTTTTCTTTTTTTAATGTAAGCTCTATGCCCAACATGGGGGGCTTGAACTCATGACTCTTGAGATCAAGAGTCGAATGCTATATTGACTGAGCCAACCAGGCACCCCTAATAATAATTTTAAAAGTTATGAAAATTGGGGTAGTTGGTTGGGCGTCCAACTTCGGCTCAGGTCATGATCTCAAGGTTCGTGGGTTTGAGCCCCACATTGGGCTCTGTGCTGACAGCTAGCTCAGAGCCTGGAGCCTGTTTCAGATTCTGTGTCTCCTTCTCTCTCTGAACCTCCCCTGCTCATGCTGTCTCTCTCAGA
This sequence comes from Hyaena hyaena, assembly GCF_003009895.1. NCBI lineage: Eukaryota > Metazoa > Chordata > Mammalia > Carnivora > Hyaenidae > Hyaena > Hyaena hyaena. The sequence goes on along the minus strand of NW_024080635.1, from coordinate 2,768,127 downwards.
AATGAGTAAAACATTTAAAAAAATTTTATAAATAAAAAATTTAGGAAAATTACAATACCTTAAAGACACAAACCTAGTCAGGTGTAGAAGATGCCCTCTAGTGATTCTATAGCTAATGGGCTCCCAAACTTCTCTCTGGGAAATACTGCTTTAGGTATTAATATGATCTAATTAAGTTCCCATGTCCTGAATCCACATTCTCCATACAAGTTATATGGCAGAAAAGGCACAGGAAGTTAAATTTTGGAAATGGTCAATTTTCAAGTATTATGGGATATCCAAGTGGGGCACAGCTGATGGGCTGGTCATATACAGGGGTCTGAAGCTGAAGATCTGGGCTGGGAATGTGGAGTCATCAGCACAGAGATGATAATTAAAGTCATGGAAGTAGGCGAGAACTATCCAGGGAAAGGTATACAGTGAGAAGAGCACCTAGGAAAGGACCATGGGGAATAATGACATTTAAAGTATGGATAGAGAGAATGGCTCACAGAGATATTTGAGAGCAATATGCCAGAGGGGTAGGTAGGAGAGTATGCTGTCACGACCATTTAAAAACAAACAAACAAAAAAAACCACTACAAGTATCCACTGAAGTTAGTACCAGGGAGGAGGACCGTTGGTGACCTTGAAGAAAAAAGTGTCAATGAAATAATGGAGGCAGAAGCCAGACTGTTAAGGACTGATAAGGAGACACAGAGCTGAGGAATGAAAAGGCGTGAGGAACTGAAGGCAGGGAGTGTAGAAGCATCGGGGGCTGCTCACAGGTTAAGAGCGGGACTCTGAAACTAGAGTGTGGGTTTTGAATCAAGGCTTCATCAGTTAGTTATTAGCTGTATACCTTGGGATAATCTGCGAGGCCTCTCCTAATTCAGTTTCCTCATCTGTAAAATGTCATTAACAGTGCTGTGAAGCTTAACTGAGTAAGAGAAAGCTCTTAAGAACACCTGACAGAAAGGAAGCACTGTGTTTAAGTGTCAGATGGCGACGGCAACATTATTATTACCACCACCACCACCTTTCGAGAAGCTTGGCTGTGATGGGGAAGACTGGCCAGACCATAGGAAGAGGAAGTGGAATTCAAGGAAGACTCCCTCCTGCCAAGGCCAGCACCTGAGAGGATGGAGTGCGGGTGAGAAGAAAGCAGAAGAGCAGGTTGAAAATATAGGATGTGGGACAACGGATGGCCCAAGGGCCCAGATAGGAAAAGGAGATGAAATTCTTCTGCTGAAGGGACTAACTTTAGACAAAAGCAAGCACATGTCATCCACAGTAACAGCAAAGGAGGCGAGGGGTGGGAATACAGCACAATCTGTGGGCTGGGACAACACAGGGAGCTGAGTATTTACTCCCCAGTTACCACTCAACAGTAAAAGAGAAGGTAAGGTCAAAATCTTTGAAATATTTAAGGAGGCCAATAGGTGAAGACAGACACAAAGTGGGGAGCCCCCAAAACACTTCCCTTCTACTGGCATATGCTATGTCCAGAAACTGCTAGGTGCTCTAATGCATTAGGTTCATTTAATCCCCACAACCACCATATGAAATAGACATTATCGTTACTGTTGAGAAGCTTACAGAGGTTAAAGAACTTGCCTGAAGTCATAGAAAACTAGTAAACGATAGAACTGGGATTAGAATCTGAGTCAACTCAAAAGCCTGAGCTACAGTGTAATGCATACTGTATGTCTATGACACTGTCACCTTCCCTCATCCTTAGCTGTGACTCCCCAACACTTCCTTTCTGTGGTCTCAAAAAGAAATACTGAGAAATTGGAGCTGAGAATCACAAACTGATTCAATGTTATCTCATCAGGCCATCACAGTGAAGGGAAAAAAAAGTCTGTGAATGTCTTTGGGCAGGGGATGCACTCTTCATGTTCACAGAATCCACACATGGGCTTCACACTTCACATTAACTGTCCTGTCCCTGATGGCATCTACATGAGCTGTCAGGCAACCCGTGACTTAGGAAGTCAATGTAGACAGGACAGAAGGAAAACAAGATCTAAGTTACTATCTTCCTTGTAGTTGGTATAAAGTGGAAAGCTACCACAATCTCAGAAGTTTGAAAACATAACCTCTGAGAGTGGAGACAGGTGAAAGGGAAATGTAACACACACATCAAACATACCTTGATATCATTGTCTATTCCACCCGAAATAATCTGATCGCTTGTGTCATTGAAGGTCACAGCTAACACCTGGTAGGTGTTCTGAAATGTCTGGACAGCTGCTTTCTTCCGGATGTCCCAAAGCTGAAGCAGAGGAACAGGAGGGTTTCCAGTCAAACATCATTCTAAGAAGTAATTGCATCATACATCCCGAAGCCCAAGGACTTTGTACAGGTGAGCACATTTTTAATAGGGATCCTGTTCGGAAACTTGTCTGGATTTCCCAGTAACACGGCGAGAAGTGACCACAATTTTGCCAATGTATCTGAGGGTTGGGAGAACCAATTGCCCTGGCTGTATTTTCAGATTCCCTTGCTAAAGTACGAAGAAACATAGTTAATCAATGTGCCCTTAGAATGGAAATCCTCTACTTTCTCAGTTCATGTACTTTTAACACAGCAAGGGTATTAGACCAGTGTTTTCAAACTGGAGATCCTAACTCATTAATGGGCTGTGACTTACATGAAAAAAATACAGAGAAAGGTTAGTTACTTCAGCGAAAACAGAAGACTAGGGAATACTTAAGGTTGTGCCCATACAAAAGGAGAGAATTATGTGACAAAAAAACTGGCAGAGTCAACTTTATCAGAACTCTAGACACTAATCAGAAGCTCATAGCAACCAGGCAAATGCTTAATGAGTAAAAGCCCTCCTGAATCTTAATAAGAGTTTTATCATGTTCTCACTCACCCTGGCTCCATCTCTTACTCAGCAATAGCTTTGAAGACAATGGCCCACATTTCCAGGATACGTTCCTAGTACCAGAGGGAGCAGAAGGGACCTTACTCCTTATCTCAAAGAATCTGGGTGGTTTTTTACTGCCTGGTGACTCCCTGAAGGATGAGCTTAAATGGTTTGACTTTACTCTGCCTAACTGGGAACTCTTCCAGGGCAGACACATTTGTCCACAACATTTAAAGGCAAATGCATCAGGCTCTGCTGTCTGGAGCAAGGGATGACGGTTGGGGCAAACCACAAATCAAAAAGCTTGGGAGGAAAGCTGGGGAATGAGACGGTTTGTAGAAAAGGGGCTTTGAAAAGCTGACATATTCCTAGGACTCTAGAAGGCCATTTGCATGCCCATGTCTGGCACATGTTCAGAAAAGCCCCGAGAAGGCTCTGAAGCTCTCCCTTTGCTGACCTGCACAGGCAAGAAGTGAAGGCTAACACTTCTTGCGTTGACGCAAAGTTGTCAACGGCCTGGCTGAGAGGCGGAGACGGTCCCAACACGCCCTCAGAGCAAATCTGCAAAGACCGGGAGAGTTGGTTTTGTTTAAATCACAAGCTATTAAGAAACTCTCCACCAAATCAAGCTAATGAAATAGAGATTTCAGAGGCTACATATGGCAAACTAAACAGACTACAAAAGCAGCTCAGAAAACCCATCGAGTGAACAGCTACACCAAGCAGCAGCAGCAAACCCTGGGGCGAGAATCTAATTTGCAGAGTTACGACGTTTCAAATGTCCCGTTTTCTTTTTTTCTTTCTTTTTTAAAAATGTTTTATTTATTTCTAAGAGAGAGACCATATAAGCAGGGGAGGGTCAAAGAGGGAGGGAGATACAGAATCTGAAGCAGGCTCCAGGCTCTGAGCTAGCTGTCAGCACAGAGCCCGACGAGGGGCTCGAACCCACGAACCGTGAGATCATGACCTGAACCAAAGTCGGACTCTTAACCGACTGAGCCACCCCGGCGCCCCTCAAACATCCCGTTTTCAACAAGAAGTTATGAGGCACAAAAAGAAGCAAAAAAAAAAAAAGTATGGCCCATACAGAAGAAAAAAAAGAAATTAAGTTTTTTAAAAAAATGATGGGACAACTGAGTAACCACACCCACAATATGCAGGCAGACCTTTACTTTACACCAGATGCAAAATTCTATGCCACACGGATCAAAGACCCAAAGGTAAAAAAGTTAAAACTCTGAGATTCTTAGAAGAAAACACGGGGGTAAATCTTCATGGCCTCAGATTTGGCAATGAATTATTAGATATGACACCAAAAGCACAAGTGACCAAAGAAAAAAGAGATAAACTTTATAAAGATTAGAAACTTGTGTTGTGGTAGGAACCCCTCCCTAAGGAGAAAGAAAAAAATTGAAGAAGAGAGAAGACTTCAAGGTCACCTAGATATGAGTCCAGCTGCCTACATCTCCCATGTTCTTGTAAACTGAAACAACTTAATCAGACTACATGTTTATGTGTATTACCATATATGGGAGACAAAGAAATAGAAAATGCATAAAAAACCTATGCCATATGATGTGGGCCGCTCAGTTCTTTTGGGTACGAACCCAACTGAGCGGTGCCGGCAAAATAAAGTTGCTTCCTGGAAAGAAAAGTCTCGGTGTCACGACTCTCTGAGCGAGAATCCTGCAACAGTGTAATCAGAGGCCAGTATCAAGGAAGTGAAAAGACAACCAAAAGTGGAGAAATTATATGCAAATCATGTATGCAACAAAGATCCAGTATCCAGAACTAGCAGCTATGGTTCAACAACAAAAATAGAGTCCAATAAGTGAGTAAAGGCCCTGAGGAAACATTTCTTTCCAGATGATATATAAACACAAGAAAAGATGCTCAGCATCATAAATCATTTGGGAAATGCAAATCAAAACAATCAGATATTTCTTCACACTCACTAGTAAAAAAAAAAACCCAAAAACAATGAGATCACAAAAAATAAGGAGTGCTGGTGAGGATGTGGAAAAATTGGAACCTTTTAACATCACTGATGGAAATACAAAATGATGTGGCTGCTATGGAAAAGTCTGGATGTTCCCCAAAAAGTTGAAGTAGAGTTACGCTGGGGCACCTGGGTGGCTCAGTCAATTAAGCGTCTGACTTTGGCTCAGGCCATGATCTTACCGCTGGTGAGTTCAAGCCCTGTGTCCAGCTCCGTGCTGACAGCTCAGAGCCTGAAGCCTGCTTCCCATTCGTGTCTCCTTCTCTCTCTGCCTCTCTCCCACTCACATTCTCTTTTGCTCAAAAATAAACATTAAAAAAAATAAATAAATAAAATAAAGTAACTCTTTGGCCCAGCAATTTCACTCCTAGATAGATCCCCACGAGAAATGAAAGCATTTCTTGTACAGGAATCTTTGTAGCAGTTATAAAAAGGAATCAAGTATTAATACATGTTACGAGGATGAAGCCTGAAACATTAAGCTAAGCAAAAGAAACTAGACACAAAAAGGTCACACATTGAATGATTCCATTCCGGAACAGGCAAGTATATCCAGACAGAAAATACATTATGGTTGCCAGGGGCTGGAAGGTAGGGGGAAAGTACTGACTGCTAAATGGGTACGTTTCTTTTTGGGGTGCCAAGAATGCTCTCATATTAGATCATGGTGATGATCACACACACTGTGAATGTACTAAAAGTTGCTGAATTGCACAGCTTTTAAAATGGTTGAGATGGTGAATTTTATGCTGTGTAAATTTTACCTCAATTGAAAAATACAGAAGATAAGACAATGTCACATATAAAAGGGGCTGGTTCATAAACACAGACATACTGAGGGGAGCACATGCTGGATCTCAGTATAAAATGTATTCCTTAATGCAGACTGGCATTAAAAAAATGTTTAAAAATTACTACACGATAATGATAATCTAGTTTAGCCTCAATTTTTATGGATGAGCAAACTAAAGCTCGAGGAAGGAACTAACTTGATGAAAACACCCAGCAAGTCAACTGCAAAACAAGGACTAGAATTTAGTACTATCTGATTCGTTAAGTTCACGTTATGTTAACTTAAACGTACTACAGCGTATGCTAATTTCTTATAATTACTAAAGTAATATATGCTCATTTTAAAAAGTTAACTCTTTAATGGTTACCTGATTTATTAATAATAGAAGATGGGGGCACCCAGGTGGCTCGGTTCATTTGGTGTCTGACTCTTGATTTCAGCTCAGGTCATGGTCTTGTGGTTCGTGGTACGGGGCCCCGAGTTAGGCTCTGTGCTGGCAGCGGGGCGCCTGCTTGGGATTCTCTTTCTCTCTGCCATTCCCCTACTTGTGCTCTCCTTCTCTCTCTCCCTCAAAATAAACACTTTAAAAAAATAATAATAGGGGGCGCCTGGGTGGCTCAGTCAGTTAAGCAACCAACTTCACAGGTCATGATCTCACGATTCATGGATTCGAGCCCTGCGGCGGGCTCTGTGCTGACAGCTAGCTCAGAGCCTGAAGCCTGCTTCTGATTCTGTGTCTCCCTCTCTCTCTGACCCTCCCCAGCTCACACTGTCTCTTTCTCGGAAATAAATAAAACATTAAAAAAATTTAAAAAAATAATAGAAGATAAAGATGAGGTATAATGGGACGCCTGGGTGACTCAAGTCAGTTAAGCATCTGACTTCAACTCAGGTCGTGATGTCTCGGTTCCTGAGTTTGAGCCCCGCATTGGGTTCTGTGCTTACAGCACAGAGGCTGCTCCAGATCCTCTGTCTGCCTCTCTCTGTCCTTCCCTTGTGCTTTCTCTCAAAAATAAAATAAACACTAAAAAAAAAAAAGAGTAGGCATAACAACCCTAGAACCCTGTACAGTAAACATTTAGGCTCTATTTTTAAGAAATAAACTTCTATAACATGGATTTTTTTTTTTTTTAAGATTTTATTTCCATCTAATCCCTACACCCAACCTGGGGCTCGAACTCACAACCTTGAGATCACGAGTCACATTCTCTATTGACTGGGCCAGCCAGGCACCCCAACATGGACCTACATTTATAGTGTGGATAATAGGGAGGGCCTAGAGAGGTTTCTTTTCTTTTTATAGGGTTATTTATTTATTTATTTGGAGAGAGACAGAGAAAGAGAGAACATGCACGCATGCATGTGCGGGGTAGGGGCAGAGAGGGAGAGAGAATCCCAAGCAGGCTCTGCACTGCCAGCGCAGAGCCCAACTCAGGGCTCAAACTCAAGAACTTTGAGATCATGACCTGAGCTGAAAACATGAGTCTGATGCTTAACCTAATGAGCCACCCAGGCACCACAGAGATGTTTCAATAAATGACGGACAGACTTCAGAGGATGAGCCATGATGTTTTAAGATATGGGTTATTTCATTCAACAGAAAGACTGGGGTGACAGTGTTCCAAGTTTTATAGAAGTGTCTGTCATTTAAAAAAACAAAACAAAACCACCACGAAAGGATGGGTGCCTGGTTGGCTAAGATGTTGGAGCAGGTGACTCTTGATCTTGGGCCCCACACTGGGTGTAGAGATTACTTCAAATAAAATCTTCAGGGGCATCTGGGTGGCTCAGTTGGTTGGGCGCCTGGCACTTGACTGCGGCTCACGTCATACTCTCGTGGGTCCGTAATCTCAGGGTTTGTGAGACCAAGCCCCCAGCTTAGCTCTGTGCTAAAGGGTGGAGCCAGCCTGGGATCTTCTCTCCACTGCTCTCTGCTCCTCCTCCGTTAGCACATGTGCACGCACACCCTCTCTCTCAAAATAAATACATAAATTTAAAAAATAAAATAAAATAAAGGAACCAGCCATGGGACCTTATTAAGGGCTGTAAGTTTAAATTCAATCCTGTGGTAAACAAGTAGTCTGAGAGGTCATCTCTGGGCCAACATGACTCCTCCTCCCAGTTCTCATGGTTTGGGGTGCAAACTCATGAACACACGACCTAAAAAGGCTTGGGTTTGGTTACTCAGGTAAATGGTCCCAGAAGAGTGCTTCACTCCTCTTCCAGAGAACCAATACGTGACCCCTGTCCGCCAACTCCTCTGGCTACAGATTCACACCCAAACCTATTAGTTTGGAATTCAAGGCTTTGATAATCTAGCCTCTCCATATCTTTTCCCAATTTAGTACAATCTTTGTCTTAATAATCTCTATTCAGATCAAATTAACCTTTGCTTTATCCTAAAAGCTATGATAGCCACGTAAAGCTTGATTCAGGGGTGCTGGCTGGCTCAGTGGGTTAAGTGTCTGACTCTTGATTTCAGCTCAGGTCATGGTCTTGGCAGTTCCTGAAATAGAGCCCCACACTGGGCTCTGCATCAACAGCATGGAGCCTGCATGGGAACCTCTCTCTCTGGTCCTCCCACTCGTGTGTACAGATGTGCTCTCTCTCAAAATAAGTATTAAAAAAAAAAAAGATTTGATTCAAATATTTATTTTTAAACGATTTATTTTTAAGTAATCTCTACACTCAACATGGGGTTTGAACTTCACAACCCCAAGATCAAGAGTCAAATACTCCACTGACTGGAGCCATCCAGGTGCTTCTGATTCAAATATTTTAGAATATTAGTTCCAGATGACCATCATTTTTAAAATATTACTTTGGAATATTCACAAACTTACACAAAAAAGCTGGAAGAGAGAACATTTTTGTTGCCTGAATCATTTGAGAACTGCTGACCTAATGCTCCATTACCCCTAAATACGTGTTTGTCCTGCAAAAATATATACAATACAAAAAATGTATGTAATCCTATATCATTTCAGCACAATCCGTCAAAATGCAGAAATTAACACCAACACATCACTACCATCCAATTCTCGGATTTCATTCAAGTTTCACCACTTGTCCCAACATGCCTTTTATTGCAAAGATTCAATTCAGAATTGTGTGTTGAATTCAGCAGTTTGTCTCTTTAGTCTCCTTCAGCCTGTAAGGGTTTCTCAGACTTTCCCTGACCTTGAGACTTCTCAAAATTACAGCACAATTATTTTATAGGATGTCCCTCAATTTTGGTTTGTCTGACATTTCCTCATGATCAGATTCAAGTTATGCCTCCTTGGCAGGAATATCACTGAAGTGATGCTGCATTTTCACTGGATTTTACTAAGTGCTCACGATTTTGTTTTGTCCCATTGTGAATAATGTTCAGTTTGATCCTTTGATTTAAGATGTTCTTCTGACAAGCTTTCTTGCACAAGATGTTCCAGGTTCATCTTTTATTTTCCCCGCCCAGTCCTGGTTTCTTTAGCAGAAAATGGTGTTCAAAGGCCACGACTTATACAGTAGATGCGCTCATTGCTACTGAACTCTTGTTCCTAAACCCTCTCAGTGGACATTTGCCAGTATATGCATTCACAGGCATGCACACACACATCTGTAAACGCACCATTTACATCTACATTTTTTTCTACACCTATCTGTTTATATACTGAATGTTATCAGTTCACACTGATACTTCCCAGTTCAATACCAACAACACAGATGCATTTTTGTTTTCTCTCCTATATTGGTAACCTTTCTCTGACAATGAGAAATCTGCCTCCCATTGTTATATTTACTTATTTGATCAAGCTTCCTGTATGTCACCAGTCTTCTACATCCTTTTCTACCCTTCTCCTGCATGGAGGGCTTTCTTTCCCTGTTTGAACTGTGATCCCCATTCTGGACTGACCTTATGTGGACCCCTCCTCATTCCATATGGGTCATCCCCTTGTATGAATATCCCCTTGACCCTGCTCTGGCTGTAATATCCCTCTCAGGCTGCCTTTCCTCAGGAATGCTAGCCTCAGCCCGACTCTCTACCCAAACTGCTGTCACCCCATGTAGATACCCTCAGCTCAGGCTGTGATACCCATAGGGCCCCTCCCCTCTCCCCATGTACAGACGACACTTATTCTGCTAGGGTACCAACTCTCCATGCTGGGCTGCTCCCCGCTCCAATTCCCCATCCTGGGCTACCTACGCTGTGTCATGTGGATGCCCTCCTCACCCTTCTCAGTCCCCATCTCCCTACAATGGACTGCCTACATCTTGCATGGATGCTCTCCTCACCTCACTTGGGCCTTGACACTCCACTCTGGTGCACAAAGGCCCACCCCTCCACCTCTAACCTGAAAACCTTCCATGTTTTGGTCTACATAATAGCACCAGGACTGAATTGCTTATAAAAGGGATCAATTTGTATTTATATGTATGTTTACATATATATTATCTACAGTAATAAATATGCTTTAAACATATAAAAATGATCTTCTAAGTACTTTACTAGAAATAATGAATTGCTAAAACAAAACAAAACAGTATGGAATATTGTTAAAAACCAGAAAAACTACCAGTATGGACAATGCTCAGGATGCCATTTCTAGACTGAAAATGCAAGCATTACTGAAAGCTTCATCTTTTGTTGCAAATTCTGATGAGTTAAATGCAACACAAGGTTTTTTTCCCCTTAGATAAGCAGAGGTTATTAAATTCCTACATTCACAGGGGCGCCTGGGTGGCTCAGTTGGTTAAGTGTCCAACTTTGGTTCAGGTCATAGCACAGTGCGTGAGTTCGAGCTCCGCATCAGGCTCTGTGCTGACACCTCAGAGCTGGAGGCTGCCTTGGATTCTGTGTCTCCCTCTCTTTGCTCCTCTCCTGCTCACACTCTGTGTTTCTCTCTCAAAAATAAATAAATATTAAAAAGAAATTAGAAAAATAAATAAATCCCTACACTTATAAACCTAAAACAGAATTAACAAAGCATTCTAACCCGACAGCTAAAAGGCATATGTAAAAGGCTGTTCGACAAAGCATTAATTATAAATAATATGCTGAAATAAAGAATAAGGAACTGATTAAAAAACAGTCACTTTTAGTGGATGTGACATATTGCACATTAAGATAAATATTACCTTGAGTGATAAAGTTACAATATTTATTTCAAATCATGTTTAGAAGCATGAAACTGAAAGGACAGAAAAGACAAACATATATTCAACAAAGGAGTAGTTGAAAAAAGAAAAGCAGACGAAAGACAGACATGAGGAAAGGGATAAAGAAAAGACAAAATGAAAGAAAGTAAGAGAAAAGGTAAAGGAAGGAAAGCCAAAAATAAACAGGAGCAAGTTCCTGGATGCTGACATAGCAGGTCCTCGGTAAAATTTCTTAGGGGGCCCCCCTCATTTCTTACCGCCTTCTGAAAGGCCCATTAGTGAATCCGTTAAGACTCTCCAATCATGGCACACGTAGCTTCAGAGCTCTGGGCTTTGGAATCATTCCTAAGCCTCACGCTCTCTTTCTAGCTAAACATCAAGGGGCCCCATGTGGTTGGGTTTATTATAAAAATGATTTAGTAGGACAATATCTCTATGCAGATGATTCAGTATGTCAGTGTCACCACCTTCAATTACCAAAAGAAAGCAAATTCATTTTAAAAAGCAACGATCACAAGTTTAGCATGTTTTCTCAGATGTACTCCTTTGAAGTCCCTCCTTCTTTAATCGCTAAAATACTTCCCAGAGTACCGAATTAGTGCCAAAGAAAGAATAAAAATGGCTAGTAGTACAAAGCAGTATGTCCTCGTGTGCTTTTGAAAGAAGTAACTATTTTTAGGTCTCACTTTCCTCATTTGATAATGAGGATGCAGTGGTGAACATAGCATAATGTATAAGCTTTTTGAATCACTATGCTGTCCACCCGAATCTAATGTAACATTATGGATCAACCATATTCAAATAAAGACAATAAAAAAATAAAATGAGGATGCTGGATGAGATCAATGGCTTACAAAATGTCAGACCTGCTACATCAAATCATATGAGGGACATGTTTAAAAATTCTGGTTCTTGGGGTGCCTGGGTGGTTCAGTTGATTAAGGGTCTGACTTCGGCCCAGGTCATGATCTCTGGTTTGTGAGTTCAAGTTCCACATCAGACTCTCTGCTGTCAGGACAGAGGCTGCTTCAGATCCTCTGCCGCCCCCACCGACCCCCCCCTCACTCTCTCCCTCAAAAATAAACATTTTATTAAGTAAAAAATTTTTTAAACATTTGTTCCTTTGTGAGAGACAGCGCACAAGCAGGGGAGGAGCAGACAAAGAATCCAAAGCAGGCTCCAGGCTCTGAGCTGTCAGCACAGAGCCCAACATGGGGCTCCAACCCACGAATTATAAGATCATGACCTGAGCTGAAGTTGGGCACTCAACTGACTGAGCCCTCCAGGCGCCCCAATAAACATAAAAAAAAAATCCTGGTTCTAAAAAATACAACGTCATTTACATTAGTACTCAAAACAAAAGAGAAATATTTAGGTATAAATTTAACAAAGTATGTACAAGATCTAAATGAAGAAAACTTCAAAACTCTGATGAATGGGGGGCACCTGGGTGGCTCAGTCAGTTAAGCATTCAACTTTTGGTTCAGGTCATGATCTTGTGGTTTGTGGGTTTGAGCCCCATATCAGGCTCTGTGTTGGCCGTGCAGACCCTGCTTGGGATTCACTCTCTCTCAAAATAAATGAATATTTTTAAAGAACAAAACAAAAGAAAAAACAACCCCAAAACAAAACTCTGATGAATGTGAAAGAAATCAAAGAAATAAATGAATATTCCCTGTTCATGAATAGGAAAACTCAATATTGTCATTCTCAACTTTATAAATTCAATGCAATCCCAACCAAAATTCCAGTAAGTTGTGGAAATCAACAAATCGATTCTAATGTTTATATGGAGAGGCAAAAGACCCCAGATTGCCAACACGATATTGAAGGAGAAGAATAAAACTGGAGGACTGAGGCTACCTGACTTCAAGACTTATTAGAAAGCTTAAATAATCAAGACAGTGTGATATTGGGTAAAGAATACATCAGTGGAAGAGAACAACAGAGAGCCCAGAAATAGAGCCCCAGAAACACAGTTAACTGATCTTTGACAAAGGAGCAAAGGCAACACAATGGAGCAAACGGAGTTTTTTCAGCAAACGGTAGTAGGACAACTGGACATCCACACGCAGAAAACATGCATCTAGATACAGACCTTGCACCTTTCACAAAAATCAAGTCAAAATGGATCACAGACCTACTATGAAATGTAAAATAGACCTCCTAGAAGGTAACAGAGAAAACACAGACCTTGAGTATGGCAAAGACTTTTTAGATACAATGCCAAAGGCATAATCTACAAAAGAAATCGTTGATGAGCTAGACTTCATTAAAATTAAAAACTTCTGGGGGCGCCTGGGTGGCTCAGTCGGTCAAGCGTCCCAACTTCAGCTCAGGTCATGATCTCCTGGTTCATGAGTTCAAGCCCTCCATTAGGCTCTCTGCTGTCAGCATGCAGTCTGCTTCGAATCCTGTCCCCTTCTCACCCCTCCCCTACTCGTGTGCTCATGCTTTCAAAAATAAACAAACATTTAAAAAAAATTAAAAACTTCTGCCTGCTAAAGACAATGTCAAGACAATGAGAAGACAGGCCACAAGACAGGGAGAAAATATCTGCACTTCTGATAAGGGACTATTATCCAAAATGTACAAAGAACTCTTAAAACTCAGCAATAAGAAAACAACATGATTAAAAACTGAGCTAAAGATAACAGACGTCTCGCCAAAGAAGATATACAGATGGCAAAATGCATATAAAAAGATGCTCCATATCGAACGTCATCAGGAAAACGTAAATTATACCAACAATGAGGTACCATCACATACCTACTGGAGAAGCCAAAATCTGAAGCGATCACACCACCAAATGATGATGTGGGGCAATGGAGACTCATTCATTGCTGGTGAGAATGTAAAATGGTACAGCCACTTTGGAAGACAGACTGGTGGTTTCTTTCTTTTTTTAAGGATTTGATTTTATTTTTAAGTAATCTCTACACCCAACAGGGGGCTCAAAGTTATAACCCTGAGATCAAGAGTTGCATGATCCACTGACTAAGCCATCTAGGTGTCTGTCCCAGATTGGTGATTTCTTAAAAACTAAACACACTCATGGGTGCCTGGGTGGCTCGGTCAGTTAAGTATGACTTCGGCTCAGGTCATGATCTCACGGCTCGGGAGTTTGAGTCCTGTGTAGGGCTCTGTGCTGACAGCTCAGAGCCTAGAGCCTGCTTTGTATTCTGAGTTTCTGTCTCTCTGCTCTGCCCCTCCCCCGCTTGAGCACACGTACGCCCTCTCTCTCTCAAAAATAAAAAACGTTAAAAATAAAAAACTAAACATATTCTTACCATATGATCTAGCAATCATGGTCCTTAGCATTTACCCAAGAGAGCTGGTAAAACACAAAAACTTGCACACAGATGTTTACAGGAGCTTTATTCATTCACTGCCAACCCTTGGAAGCAACCAAGATGTCCTTTAGTAGGTGAATGGATAAACTGTGATACACCCAGACGATGGAATATTATTTGTCACTAAACACAAATGAGCTATCAAGCCATGAAAAGACATGAAAGAATTTTAATGCATATTAGTAAATAAGCCAATCTCAAAAAGGCAAAAACTATGAAGACAGTAAAAAGATCAGTGGTTGCCAGGGGTGGGAGGGATGAGTGGAAGGAACATGGAGGATTCTCTAGGGCAGTGCAAATACTCTGTCTGGTACCACAGTGATGGATTCGTGCCATTATATGCTTGTCCCAAATCACAAAATATGTAACACTAAACGTGAGTCCTAACATAAACTACGGACTTTGAGTGACTAATGTGTCACTGTAGCTTTATCACTGTGGGTTTATCAATTGTAAAAAATGTACCACTCTGGTGGGGGAAAATGGGGGGGGGCCTGCGCATGTGTGGGGGCAGTGGGTATATGGGAAATCTCTGTGTCTTCCCTTCAATTTTGCTGCGAACCTAAAACTGCTCTAACAAAAAGTCTTAATTTAAAAACAAAAATTCCAGTTCCATACCTCTCGAACTAGTAGAATATGGGTATTTTTAGCGGGTTCTTCAGGTGAGTCTGATATGAAGACAGGTTGGAAATCACTGGACTAAATGACCCTGTTACTAAACCACACATTGACCTTTTCATATAGTGACTATACTTTCACAACAGCTTCGGAAGACATGTACGTTACTGTCACTGTTCTAAAGATTGACAAACAGGATCAGAAAAGTGACCTACCTGAGATCACATAATTAGGTAAATAGCTGAGTCAAGAATTCAATTCAGGCGATCCATTTCATTTCAAGTCACAATGGTTTCAAGGTGGTTCTCATATTTATTATTCTATAGGATACTTAAAACATATTATTTTTAAAGACCTCTGTTTTGAGAAACGACTGGTAGAGCAAAGTTGTGGAGAGGAGAGTATGGCATAGGTGGAAAGCAAGCTAGATTCACATTATGTTAACCTCAGAAACTGCGACAGACAGACAACACCCACCTTAACTGTACCATCGTCACTGCCAGTGCAGACAAGCTGGGGGCCCCTCCTGGCTGGGTAACAGGAATTCACAAAGGAAGTGTGTCCTTTCAGCCTCTTAACCCTCTCGCCTGTCTCGCTATCCCACACTGCCACAGTTTTATCTGTGGATGCGGAGAAGAGCATGCTACAAGAACAACAACAAAAATAAATAAATAAATGAAGACAAGTATTAGCAACCCCCTCCAACCCCCCCCTCCCCCCCCCACACACATACTTGCCAAAACGTGGCACTCTTTAAGGCCACTGACAGGGTGTGCTCTGACAGTCTGGCACATGAGGCGGGAATGCCTTACCCTCCCTAACAAAATCCTACTGTTCTCTAGGCCCGGCTACAAGGTCCACTCTGTGAAATGTCAAAAAAATTTCCTTCTGTCAGTCCCCATGACGTGTTACAATCTAATACCAGGAGTTTTCTCAATCTTTTCTTCTCTGAGGCAGACAACACTTTAGACATTTTCCCACCTGGGAATGTTTAATCAACTCCTGCTGCAGAGGGAAGACACACTGTAGCAATTCCTGAACCAGTGCCTCAGTAACTCTCTTTCTTGCAAAATCAAGTTTTTATTTTGTCTCTGAAAATGATTTCTAAGTTACAATTGATTTCATAAGGCTTTCTTTACTCAAATACTAACAGGGAAAATACATACAAGGTTACGTAGCAGTTGATTCAGGGACCCTAAGATTTTAGAGGCCAGAGATATAAAGCAATGAATGTTCACTAAAATACCTCGTGGGATTAATTGACACTGTATCACATTTTTATAATATGGTTACTGTAAAATTATGTAGTCATTAAAATGTTCATGATAAATGTACATTATGATAGAGCTACATTATGGTGAATTAACGGTAAGGAAAACACCAGCAGTAAAGATCATACATGAAGCTCTAACGTATATGAAAAACCAAATGGCTTTGAGTAGGCAAAAACTTGAGAAAAACATATCATAAGATTAACAGTGATATCTTAGAGTGGTAGGAATATGGGCTATTTTCTCATTTATCTGTTTTTGAGTTTCTCAAAGGAAGTTTCTTTTATTGTTTTTATAATAAAAATCACTGATTTCTGCATATAAAAATTACATCTTATGTTTAAAAAAAAAAAAAACAAATCTGCCTGAGCTGTTGCTGTTAGGTGATCGAGGTGCATTTATGAATGTATACACAGAACAAGAAACACTGTACTTGGCTTGTGCCAGGAGAATAAAGTAGCAGCCCAAAATGCAGTCGTTTTGGGTGGCATAGTCTCCCGAGAGAGGAAACTCAAGGAGGAAATGTGAAGGGATGCCAGAACAAGTTAGTAGGAGAAGCAGCTGTCGCCCCACGGTGCTCAGACAACTCACCTGCCATCGGTATTGTAATGCAGCTCCATCACCGCCCCACTGTGTCCCTTCAATGTGGCATAGTTGTCACAGTCACCATAGACATTCCACAGCACTGTCAGGGGAACAGGGGTGCTGGGATCATTACTACGCCAAAGAAAGCTCACCACTGGCCGCAGAAAAGGTACTTCTAAATTTGTCACAACAGTTTTGAAATTTGACTCCCTTGGAGTATATTCCCTATTGGTTCTCCCAGCTGGCCCAATTTTCCTGACACTAAAACAAAAGGAGTGCCGTATCTTCATATTTCATAAAATTGACAGAATTAATTTTTTAAATCTGAATTTTTTTTTTGCTGTAATGTAAAAAAAGTTGGCACTCACTACACGTCTGCTATGCGTATAAGGGAACTGCAAAATGATGGCACTTACAGAAAACCCAGGAAGCTGCAACTGACTCGAAGGGCACATGGCAATGACTTCACACTACCTTCACGCATTCCACACACACCATGTACCCCTAACATGCCAGATGCTGCGGTAAAATGAGATAAATCAATAGATACGGTTCCTGTCCTCGGGGAGCTTGGTCTAGCAAAGAATGAGGTTGAGGAGTATTACTAAGGAGCACCTCTATATGTAATAAGGCACGTATATCTGGTAGTTATTTTTCTATTGATAAACCATTTTGTTTGTTTGTTTGATGAAATTAAGCACATCAATTCAAGGATGTTCTGCAAAGATTCCCAAATCTTCCAGATACTTACTTGGTCACTGTTGATTCGAAGGATCACAGAACTAGAATACCTACACCATGACAGCAGACAGCTGTCACTCACCTGGAGGTACAGACTTCTGAGCAAAGAGCTAAAGGACTCACTTGATCTCACAATATAACAAACGATGCTAGAATAAAAGAAAGTCAGATGTTTCTGGTGTCTTCTCTCTTGCTTTTTCTCATGACTCTTCTAAAGTGATTTTCTTCTACTTATTTTTCAAAAATGGGTATTCCCAACTGGCAGCTGAGAATTGGAATGCAGACCCTAATGCAGTCCAGGCAGATGATCCAAGTGAGTTGCCACTATAGGATCCCCACAGCCCCCTCCTTTGCCATACACTAGGATTCTGAGTGGATCAAGAGGAAGGCCTCACACCTCTGGGAAAAGGAAAAGCTTTCTTTCTCATTATTTCCATCAACCTGGTAGGCCTAGATCTCTTGTTTGGCTAAATCAGCTCAAGATTTGCCTCCATGAGGAAGATATTCTCAAAGGAGGACAATTCACTTTCCAACTAGTAACGTGATCCCTTCTGTACTGCACGGGCCTTGAGTTAGTTCCATACCCAAATCATTCAACACTTTCACGACACTATTTCAGCATGTTAGCCCTGTGGTCGGTGTGTGATGTGACCAACCCAAACTGACACCTTCTGTGGCACTGAAGGTTTTAACAAAAGAATCACTATTTGGGAGAGAAAATTACTCCAGCTTCAAAAACTCTTACATATCAGTCGATCAAATCCCGCAGAGGCTAAGGTGGATCCGTTGGGATGAAACTTGCAGCAGTACACTTCCCCTTCATGTCCGGAGAGAAGCATGATTGGGGCTTGAAGGGAGGAACACCTGGGAGGTCCCTAAACAAAACACAGAAGTTCAGGGCGGTCACTGCACACGGGCGGAGGAGGCTGCAGAAGACATGGGAACAACAATCGGGTGGATGCCACTGGATTTAGAGAACGGCAACTTTTCTCACATGAACGTCTGCCTCTAATATGACGCAGGCCTGCGAAGTGTCCGGCGTCTCCCTGTTATTCCAACTACGCCCTCGTGCCGCTCCTGTCCCACAGCCAGCTATTTTAACTGCTTAAACACGTGAAGCTCACTTCTGCCTCAGGATCTTTACCCTTGTTGTTGCCCCCGATCGGGATCCTCTTCCCTTAGATCTTCCTGTGTTTGGTTCCTTTCAAATGCTTCCATGTCAGAAAGTGTTTCCTTGATCACTCAAACGCAAGCCGCACCACACCTCCCCTCTGCGTTCCATTAATCCCACTGCATTTCCTCACAGCACTTTTCGCGACCTGCAATTACCTTCCTTATTTTATATTTTCTTTGTTTAACGTATTTCATCCTTCTTCCCCAGGGGAAGAGAAGCTTTGTGATTGCAGGGACCCTACTTGTGTCATTCAACACTGTTTTCCCAGTCTCTAGCTCATTTAATCAATAAATGAATGAATGCCTGAGTGAACTGAGCTTCTCGACAACCCCGCAGGGTACAGGTTACCCAGGAAAGTAGTTTTGGTATGGGTCTTGGCACTAAGCCTGGGCTTGGGCAATTCATTGAAACGTCAGCTGATACTCTTGGCAGAGATAAAAACTAGTAGACTATCAGTAATCCCCAAATCTCTTTGCTCACTTCCAGTTTATTATACATTTACTAAAAAAAAAAAAAAAAAAAAAAAAAAAATTATGTGCCAGGCACTATTCTAGGCGCTGGGTAAACAGTACAGAACAAAATAAAAGCAAACGGTGGGGTCTGTGTTCTAGTGGGAAGGAGGAAGAGGAGGGAGGAAGAGAGAACACAAAACAGATAGCAGGTGGTAGGTACTATGGAGGAAAAAAAGCAATGTGGATTAATGGGAATCAGGCATTGCAGTTTACAGCAGGGCAGTCAGGAAAGCCCTCACTGCAAAAGCGGTATCTGAACAAAGATCTGGAAGAGCTGTGTGTGTAAACCATGTGGGTATTTTGAAGAAAAGCACTCCAGGAGAGTGTAGCATATGCAAAGGCTCTGAGGCAAGAACATGGCAGCCAGTGTGACTGGGGCAGGGCGAACAATGGAAAACTGGTACATCTGAGAGGCAAAGGGTAAGAGGGCAAAAGACTACAAGGACTTTGGTTTAAGTCTGGGCCAAGTGGAAAGCCACCGAAAGTTCGCGGCAGAGGGTTATGTGATCTAACGTTTAGCAGGACTCCTCTGGCTGCTGGACTAAGAACAGACTGACCATACAAAAGCAGAAAACAGGAATACCAGTTAGGACCTCACTGCAATGCCAGATGAGATAATGACGGCTTAGACCAGAAGCTAGTGATGGAGGAGGTAGACGTGGTAGTGATTTGGGATATATTTTGAGGAGGGTACCAGCAGGATTTGCTCATGGGCCAGTGGAGAGGTTAAGAGAGGAGAGACATTCTTTCTTTCTTTTTTTTTTAAATGTTTGTTTATTTTTGAGAGAGAGAGAGACAGAGTGTGAGCTGGGGGAGGGGCAGAAAGACAGGGAGACACAGAATCTGAAGCAGCTCCCTCCGAGCAGTCAACACCGAGTCCCACGGGGAGCTCGATCGAACCCACGAACCCGTGAGATCATGACGTAAGCCGAAGTCAGACACCCAATCGACTGAGCCACCCAGGCGCCCTGACACGTGTATTTCTTGATCTGACCTAACAGCACAAGAGGAGAGGTGTGATCATTACCTCCATCTCACAAGAAATGCAGTTATGAGCATGGAATAAAATCTGTTTCTATCATTTGCCAGATAAGCGTTTACAAAACAGGACACTAACAGTTCCTACCTCTTGGGCTGTTACTAGATTAACCGAGTTTTCAGGTACGAAGTACTTAATACCAGGACTCGATAAATGTGAGCTATTGTTCCGATGTTGGTAATAACAGTACTAGCACTGAGAGGTAAAGAGGAAAGCAACTTGCCCTAAGTCCCAAAGTGAGTCGGTATCACTCATTTCCTTTCTCCTCTCGTTCGTTTGTTCGTTCATTCATTCATTCATTCCATCCATCCTACAAACTTTTCTGAATGTTTACTCTATCCCGGATCTCTGAGAAATGACGTACGAGAAAGCCCTAGTTCTGGTTTTGAGCTCAAGGTCCTTAAACTCTCATTCTAACGCCATGCCCCAGGGTGGTCGAGACGCTGAGAACAGGATTCCAGAGGGCTAACGAATACGGCATTCTCTGGGGACGTCGACCGCTTTTACCAGGCTTCCCTGCTTTAACTGCAGGTAGCGAGTCTCGTTCCGCCCCCGCAGTGCGGGATCACCGGGTGCGGGGCTCTCAGAGAGGAAGATGATCTGTGGGCCCAAGGCCGCCTCCTACTTCACTTACCGCTTGCAGCAAAGCTCCCGGCGCGGTCTGCTGCTGCCCGGCTCCGGGGCCCGACCCCGCAGCTCCCAACAGCAACTCATGCCGCTGCCGTTTAATTGGGACCAGCGGCAACTCTGGGCCCTTGCGCTTCTGCTGTTCTATCATGGCGGCAGCCGCTCTTCTCAGCGCCGCCGCTGACCGCGCCGACAAGCTCCGGCACCACGCGATTGGTTCCGACTTAGTTCTTCCCCCAGAACTTCCGGCTTGGAGAAACCAATCGGTTTCCAGTACTCCCCTCTGCACCGCCCCCTGAATGCTTTTCTTTTATTGGTCAGGTCTTCCTAACGTCACGAGAGTGCGATGCCAGGATTGGTGGGTGGAGCTGGAGTCCCGCCTAGGCGCGCTGGGTCTTGTGGGTGGGAGGGCTGTCGGGGTTTTGGCGTTTCGCGCAATGCTGCAGCGGAGAGACCCGGACCTGACACCGAGTAAGTGGAAGGAAGGTTGGGGGTGGTTGGCTGCGGCATTTGGAGGCAGCGCCTCGGTTGTGTGGCCTGAGCCTGGCCGTTGTCTGCTGACGGTTTGCAGGGGACAGAGGCGGGCCCCGAGTTCGCAGCGCCCGCAGATAGCAGCGTGGGTTCCGCTTCTGCGGCCGCCGGGGGCTCTCGACGGCTGGCGTGTTTGTCCAGCGCCTACCGTGTAGACAGGCCTGTCTCCCAGCTCCACCAGGCTCCTCTCTGGCCGAGGAGGCCGGCTTGTTTCCGCCACGGATGGTGCAGCCTTGGAGTAGGGCCTGCTCTGTGCCTCTGAGAGAGAGACAGAGATGAGGGAAATGTCCGACCCCTGCTTCTCCTGAGTACGGTCTTGTTGAGAGATTTGGATTCATACGTGGAGACCAGGTCGCCCCCTTAGTCGTCCAACTGGTACTTACTGTGCAGAGCCTGGGGGATACGTTGTGAACCAAATATGGTCCCTGACCTTAGGGGTTTGAGTCTGGTGGGGCAAACATGTTGAGCAAGGATCTCCCTAAGAACTGGGGAATCAGTGCTCCCTTGGAGAGGGCCCTGGTGTTATGAGGGCCTGAAAGAAGCAGAAAGGCATCTGTGAACAAAAGGTGCCTGAACCGATAACCTGAAGGAAGAATTCTAATTACTTGGGTCAGGAGACGAAGGTAGAATAGTCCATAGAGAACAGCATGTGCAAGAGCCCTGTGGGAAATGACTAAAAGGCAGAAAGAAGCTACTGTGACCAATACAGAGGGAATGAAGGAGTCTGGTACAGGATGCAGCTGGAGGTGGGTAGAGGTGCAGGAATCTTACTTTCTAGACTGATGGGAGGCCACTGGAGGTTTTTATATGGTGGGGGAGGCGACCTGATCCCTCAGGCTCAGGAGCATGAACAGATAGGAGAGATAGGTGGAGACAGACTACCTGGGTGAGAGCTGTTAGCAATGAGGACTGAGGTAATTTGTCCAACTGCAGGGAACTGGACACATTCTAGAGATCTATAGGAGGTAAAATCGGTAGGATTTAGTGATGGATTGGATTTAGATAGGGGAAGGAGAGAAATCAAACTATAAGTCTAGGTTTCTGGCTTATGCAACAGGGTAATTCTTTTCTTGGAAGGAGAGGGAGGGGGTGTGATACCCAGGAGGCAGTTTGAAATACAGCTTTGGAACTCAGAGGAAAGTTTTTTGGGAAATACTTACTTGGGAATAATTTGCATATAGGTGATAGTATGAGCCATCAGTGTGGGTAAGAGAACGTTGAGTGGCCCCAGCTTGTAATGGCCGAGAACGAGGGTGTGAGTCCACAAGAGAAACAGCTGTAGAGGAGGACCTGAGGAATGTTGCCTCAGAAGCAGGAAATGATCTCTGTAGTGGTGCCTGGCCGGTAGAGTGTGCCAACTGTTGCTCTTGAGGTTGTGAGTTTGAGCCCCACACTGGGTGTAGAGATTACCTAAAGGTAAAATCTTAAAAAAAGGGGGGGGGGGGCTTCTGTGTTAGAAAATCCTGGAATCAGATAACATGAGAATTGAGACGTGCCTGTGGTTGGCTTTATCATCATGGAGCTTATGGTGTCCTTCACGGGAGTTGGTGTGAGGAGACCAGAAGCCGGGTATGAGGCAAAGATTCCGGGGAGGAAAGGGAGGCGGTGAGCCTACAGAGTATTTTCCATATGTGTGATCGTACAGGAGAGGAGAGGACGTGGAACCTGAAGGAGATGAGAGGTCCCCAAGAAGCCAGTTGAGAGTGCAAAGGAGAAAGTGAGAAAGAGAGAACTTGGGTCATTGATAGTGTTGTGAGAACGTGGGAGTAGGTGGGATCCAAAATACATTTAGAGAGGGAGCAACCCTAGGAAGATGGACGGTTTCTCCAGTTAATAGAAAGGAAGAAGGAAACGAAGGCAGTAGGGACAGGTTGTTTCTATATTCGGTACTGATAAAATGAATTCCTCTCTCTTGGCTTTTATTTTCTCCATAAAGTAGGAGATGGGATCATAGACTCAGTGAGAGGAGATCAGAGATTTGAGAAGATTGTGAAAGATGTCGATGGTGGGAGAATTGTGGGACCAGGGAAATGTAGATTGTCTTGCAGAGTTAAGGGCCCATTTAAGGTTGGAGATTGTAGTTTTTTTCTAGCACCATCGGGCTCTCCAGTGCCGGCATGGAGAAAACTCACCTAGGTATGGTGAGGACTGTGGCTTCGACTTGCTCAGTGCACATTTCTACCCCTTACTGTGCCTTCTCTTACTGAAAATTCTGAGATGCCAAAAACGATTTCCTAGACTGCTTTGGACCTAAGGTGAGAATTGAATTTGGAATGGAGTTAGATGTGGAGACAGAGAGGGTGAGAGCCATCCAGTTCTGCCAGCAAATATCCCAGCAGAGCTGATGTCTCTTCAGCATCAACTTTCTGGTTTATTGACTTTCTGCAGTGATGGCCATAACTTTCTCGATCATGGCAAAGACTTACTTTGTGGGTTAGGACTTGTTCCCTGTAAGTTCTAACAGAGCCTGCTCCCATAGCCCTTCGAGGAATTTCATAACCCACGTAACCCCTGACAATAACCCCTCTTCTGGCTTATCGTAGCCAGCATGGGTTCTGTTGTTTGCAGCCATACTTCACTCATGCCAGACAGGTGAGCGGTCAAGGAGTTAAAGGGTGGTCAGGGTATTATTTTTATTTTTTTAAATATTTTTTTAACATTTATTTATTTCTGAGAGAGAGAGACAGAGCACAGGTTGGGGAGGGGCAGAGAGAGAGGGAGACATAGAATCTGAAGCAGGCTCCAGGCTCTGAGCTGTCAGCACAGAACCAGAGGTGGGACTTGAACCCACAAACTGAGATCATGACCTGAGCCGTAGTCCATGGTTTAACTGACTGAGCCCCCCAGGTGCCCCAAGGGCATTATTGAAACGATGGGCAGTGGAATCCAAGCTGGAGAGGGCTAATGGGTGGCAAGACAGTAGAAGTCCATAGATTAGAGTTCTAATGAGATCGAAGAACGGTATTCCCTGCTGCGAGACTTCCATTTATCCTTAAAGTCCTCTTCATTTGTCACCTCTTAAACTTCTCTGTGTCCTCCAAACTCTTGGTCTCTTTCTTGTTTTCTCAGTACTTTGAACCTGGCCACTATTTTAGCACTGATCACATTGCATTGCAGGTGGTTACCATTATCCCTACCAGACTAGGAAGTCTGTGAGGACAGGGACTGTGCCGAAAGGGGTGGTTCAGTGGCCTGGGCATGTGGTCCTTGGAATGGCTTAGTATTTGTCTCTTTCTAGCCATGCATTTTGGGCAACTTACTTCATTTCTGTACACAGGAATACCTACTTTGTAGAGTTGTTTTAAGGCCTGGATGGGAGGTTTATGAAGGAGCTAGCATAGAGCCTGGTGTAAACATCAGTAAATGAGCCAAACTGATGAGTTACCAAGCAGTTTAGAATAGGGTTAAACGTGGGGCACCTGGGTGGCTCAGTCATTTAAGCGTCCAACTTTGGCTCAGGTCATGATCTCACAGTTCGTGAGTTTGAGCCCCATGTCGGGCTCTGTGCTGACAGCTTGGAGCCAGGAGCCTGCTTTGGATTTTCTGTCTCCCCCTCTCTGCTCCTCTCCTGCTCGTGCTCTGTCTCTCTGTCTCTCAATAATAAATAAACGTTAAAAAATAAAAAATATATAGGATTAAACGAAGTGCTTCAGTATTTCAGTTGACAGTTATAAATTTCTCTGAGCTAGACACTGCAGGCTTGGGGAGGCAGAATCTGATACTGTGTGAGACAAGGGCATGCGCAGAAGAATTTCACAACCTGGAAAGGGAAGAAAAAAATGTTCATGCAATTTGAATCTCATCTTCATCATTCGTCATTTTGTAATCTTAAGTAAGTTACTTAGCTTCTCTCATGTCTTAGTTTTTTTATCTACAGGATGGTAATGATCATTGCATGTCATGCTGAGTGGTCTGAAAGAGAATTAAATTAGTTAAGACAACCAAAGCTTTTAGGTTAGTGTATAGCAAATAAACACTCAAATACTAGCTATTGTCATCAGAGGACTTAGAGAGGACCTCCACGATTATTGACTAAGAATGGTGTGGAGTAGAGAGTAAGTACTGGTTGTGGGGTCGCCTGCCACCTGGTGAACTGTAAGCAGCCTTTGTCAAGTCACTTGACCTCCGCTAGCTTCATTTTCAGTTAGAGTAATGGGGCGAATGATTCCTTTTCAGCTTTCACATTTTATGAGTCAATTTTTAGTGTTTTTCCTTACATCTTACTATTCATTCTCTTTCCTGCTTTTGGGCGTTTTCTCCATCCATGACTGAAGTTCAAAAATGAAGAAGCCTGTGTCTCAGATAGTCATTCCATCGAGTTGGTGGCAAGGAGAAGTTTGGCTACCAGCGTGGCATTTGAAAATCTCCCTGCTTCTGATCTAGCCATCATATTGGGTGGAACTTACTTTCTCTACATTCTTTAGATCAGAACCTTCCTCCCATCTTTCCTTATATGTTTGGCATATTGTGAGGCTCATTCACTCATTCAAAAACAAACAAACAAACAAACCCCACAGAACATTGAGTACCTACTGCATACCAGATACTGGGAACAGAAAACCAAATAAGAAATGACCCTTGGTTACATGTTGACATGAATTAATCTAGGTCCAGCTCATCATAGCCTCATCCATGAATAATGCCCTTCCGACGATGACTCCTCATTGGAATCTCTAATGTTGGGACTTACTTCATGTTAGAATTCTCACAAGATCTAGGTGTGCACTGTGAATTCTTTTGAGGCAGTGGAGAATAGTGGTTGAGAATGCAGGCTCTGGAATCATCCTGTCTTTGTTCATATCCCAGTAATTTTACTTATCAACTGATTCTCCTCTCAATTCTTATACACAGGTTAAAGATACATTAAAATCCCTGTAACTCTTAGGGTTCTATCTAGTTAGTATTGTTCTGTAACAACCACAACAACTCTAAATCCAGACAAACTTAAAAACAACAACAAAAATCTTGGCCAGATCAGTAAGGTGACACGTGAAATGAAGTTCCAAAGCCTGGGTGGCTCAGTCTGTTGAACATCTGACTCTTGGTTTTGGCTCAGGTCCTGATCTCACAGTTCATGGGTTCAAGCCTTTCGTCAGGTGGGCTCTGTGCTGACAGTGTATCGCTTGCTTGGGATTTTCTCTCTCCCTCGCTCTGTGTCCCTCCCCGTCCATGCTCTATTGCTTTTTCTCAAAAAACAAAACAAAATGAAACAGTATCTTACCAATTTAATATTGTTCTATGAACTTTACATTGCTTGAGAAAAGGGAGAGCAAGTGGTTTTTCTTTCTTTTTTTAATTGCATGCACATTAAAAAAAAAACAGCTTTGAAACAATCACAAAATTGTGGAGGTACAGTACAAAGAACATTTTTTTAATCAATCATTTGAGAGCTGAGTTGCTGACCTGGTGCCCCATCATCCCTAAATACGTCAGTTTTTCTACAAACAAGGACATTCTCCTGCATGACTACAGTGTAACTCCTATGATCAGAAAGTTTGCATTGAGTTACTTCTTCTAGTCTCCAGGCCCTGTCATTATCCTGGACAGCCTGACATATGGACGCCATCGTTACCCTCCTCCTTCTCACACTGGGTTGCTCTTCTTCGCAAATTTCCTCCTCACCCAATGTAGGCTTTGACCTCACTCTGTGCCATCATTCCCCTGCCACACCTCCCGTCCCCACGCTTTCCTTGCTCTGTCCCTTGCTTTGGGAAGTGGGTGGCCAGCAACTAGGTCCCTGTGGCCTTCCTACATATTATAGTGTTTAAAACATTCACGTAAAATGAAGCACTTAACGGAAGATAGTCTGTTTCTAGAATTACTGCAAAGCAACTTCTAAATGGTATACCTCAATACCTGTCAGTTTACTTGCTCTGTTAAATCTACAGGTGTGGTCCTGTTTGAGTGGACTATGTCTCAGTGTTTTATTAACTTTCTTAAGACAGCAGGACTCTTTTTTTTTTTCCAAATGAAATCTTACATAGATGCTTAGTAGGTAAATTGGATCAACACAGAATACACTCCCATACCCTCCACTCCTCCTTGCTGCCAGCCTCCACCCAAGGCTGGAAGGGCAAGTGGGAATCAGCAATAAGCAATTGCTTACTAATGACTGAAGAGAGGCTGCTAGCTTCCCAACTGCTCTGGCGGGACCTCCCAAAGTCTTGTTTTTTGGGGGATGTGTTCCCCCACCTTTGGGGACTCTCCTCTGGTTGGTTGGCCTCGAGCCCTTCTTCTGTGGCTTTCTTGAACCCTCTGGTCCCTAGATATTTCAGAATTGACTGTTTAAAAATAAACTCAGATAGGGACGCCTGGGTGGCTCAGTTGGTTAAGCGTCCGACTTCGGCTCAGGTCATGATCTCGTGGTCCGTGGGTTTGAGCCCCGCATCGGGCTCTGTGCTGACAGCTAGCTCAGAGCCTGGAGCCTGCTTCAGATTCTGTCTCCCTCTTTCTCTGCCCCTCCCCACTCATGCTCTGTCTGTCTCTATCTCTCAAAATAAATAAACATTAAAAAAATTTTTTTTAATTAACTCAGATTGACAGGAGTTTCTGAACATCCACCACAAAACTCTAGGCTTTTACAGGACATAATTTGAAAGAGAATATTAAGTTTCATTTTCAAAAATGGCAACCCACCACTTTCTTGAGATTGTAAACCTGTGACTGCCATGTTTCAGGGCTTCCCTCATTAATGCACTCCACTTTCCTTCTTTAAGAATTGCAGAGGGCTTCTCAGTCTCCCATTCTGTGGCAGGAGCCCATAGGAGAGCTTTAAGTTATGTATTCCTACACTTAGCACAGCAGAAACCTGCAGGAATCAACAACTTAAAGATTTTTTTTTATGTTTTTATTCCTCTTCCCATGACCTTTGTGTAGAGAGGAACAGGTTATAGACTAAGATGTTTGAGCTCAGTTTAGGGGTCACAGCTGCTGGTTCCTCTGGGCTCTATACCTCACTAGTGCTCCATAAGCTGGAGGAATCCAAGTCTCTTGATGGAGCCATTGGCCTCAGATCTATAACCTCTGTTTTAGGATGTGAGGTGAGAGGTGCTGGTCCAAGAGAGGGGAAGGCTGGAGAGGAGCCTGCGTAGCTGGGGAGTGGTGGGGGCAGGATCCATCCAGGCTCTGATACTTGGATTTAACCTGTTCACCAGCCATTTCTCAAGAACTGAGAAATCTGCCTCCATTCCATGTGCTGTTAGTACAGTAATAAAAACCCATGTGTGGCTGACCTAAGCAGAAAAGGGCAAGTTTCTTATAAGGACACAAAGTTGGTTTATGGAACTCAGGGACAAGGATGTGGGAACCCTGGGATGACACAAGAACCAGGGTTTCGAAGGCTGATGGGATTTTCTTTCATTTCTGTTTTAAGTGAGGCAGTTCAGTTAATAGATGGTCCTGTAGGTCAGGAAAAGTTTCCAAAGCCAGGACCCAGAGTCATCATCTGAAAGTGAGGGGTTGTGCAGGGGGTTGAAGAGAGGAGAAAGTATTTGGTTATGAAAATCTAGGGAAGATAGAGGTTCAAGTCTTACTGTCAGAAATGTAATTGGGATAAACAGAACTGAGGGCAAAGCCATTAGATTTAAGTTTGTGTAGCAGTGATTTTATTCAGCAGAGTACAGCAGCATGGTTAAGAGCCACTGGACTGCTAGTTTCCTCTCTGTTTAAAACCAGGAGACTGAGCCAGAGCATCTCTAAGGTCCCTTCCAACTCCAAATCTTTAAGACTTTCTTTTCTTTTTAATTTTTTAACTTTTTTTTTCATTTTTGAGAGACAGAGCATGAGGGAAAGAGACAGAGGGAGACACAGAATCTGAAGCAGGATCCAGGCAGAGCTGTCAGCACAGAACGCGACGCAGGGCTCAAACCCATGAACTGTGAGAAAATGACCTAAGCCGAAGTCAGATGCCCCACCGACTGAGCCACCCAGGCGCCCTCAAAGCTGTAAGACTTTCTACTCAGGCAGCTCAGCATCGTCTGGGAGCTTGTGGAAATGCAGTCTCAGGCACCACCTCAGACTTACTGAATTGCAGTCTGCATTTGAACATGATTCATAAATAGTTAAATAAATTTGGTGCATCCAAGAATGGATTATGTAGGCATTCAAAAAAAAAGAGGTGTATATGTGTGTATATAAATTACTAAAATATATTTTAAAAATGATGGTTAAGGGGCGCCTGGGTGGCTCAGTCAGTTGAGTGGCCAACTTCGGCTCAGGTCATGATCTCGCATTTTGTGAGTTCCAGCCCTGTGTTGGGCTCTGGGCTGACAGCTTGGAGCCTGGGGCCTGCTTTGGATTCTGTCTCCCTCTCTTTCTCCCCTCCCCTGCTCACACTCTCTCTGTCTCTCAAAAATAAATAAATGTTAAAAAAGAATTTTAAGAAAAGGTTATTAATTAATGATTATTAATTTCATGATTTCATTAAAAAACCTCTTCTATATATAAAGAAGTTTTAAAGACTATAAGTAAAATTGGATAATGAGTGATTTTTTTTCCTTATTATGAATATACATATTATCATCTGAATTTTTAAAATGAGCATGTGTGTTTTTAATTTTAAGGGAAAAAACTAAGCTATTCTCTTTTTGGAAGTCACTTCGGATTACCACCTAGCATGATGTTTAAAAGCAGGGACTCTGGGGGGTGCTTGGCTGGTTTAGTCAGTAGGGCATCCTACTCTTGATCCTCAAGGTCATGAGTTCAAGCCTTATGTTTGGTGTAGAGATCACTTAAATAAATACAACTTAAAAAAAAAAAAAAAGCACGGACTCTGGTGTCAGCCAGAATTTGACTCCAGTATTTCCTAGCTTTTTGACATAGGCCTAGTAATTTGGATTCTGGGAGCCTGATCGTTTTTCTTATTTATATAAGAATACAACCTACATCTTGAGAGTTTTAAGGATTAAAGGAGATATTGGATGTCCAGTGCTTAGCACAGTACCTGGACATAGTAAGTTTTTGATAAATGTTAGTTCTTATAACTGGTATCATTCCCTTTTTTAAGATTCAGTCTCACACACACACCTTTCAAAAGCCTTCCCTTGACAAAAGAATAGTGATAATGGTAAATAGAAAACAAAAGACGAAAGAGACCAATGGCTTTGGGTAGGTATCAACCTGAAAAAAATAAGACTGAAGTTTCCGCAACTCCTCATGATGACAGTGGGCAAGGGATGTGGATAAAAGTACATGGTGTTCAATCTGACGCTGTTACTCTGTAGAGACGAGCTGTGGGTCATGTGCATGTTTCTTCTTTAACGCGGATGTCTTTCATATTGTTGTCTTATTTCTTTGTGCTAGGCCGCTTGAATTAGCTTTACCAGAAGAGCAATGGAGGAGCCATAGAACATTAAGGATGAATTCAGGAAGACCCGAGACCATGGAGAACTTACCTGCTCTCTACACTATTTTCCAAGGAGAGGTATACTCTTCTGGCCTTGAAAACCTACTCTTTATGTTAAGCATAGACTGAAGGTGAAAAGCCGCTGGGTTTGGAGCTCCTGCCCACTTGAGAATACGCTGCGCGTGGCAGTTCCAACAGCAAGGACTAGTGGACCTTGTACCTCCTCTAAGCTCCAGACCCCTCCTGCATACTTGACATCCTCATTTGGATACCTCACAGCATGTCTGATTTATGTTTTTAAACTGAATTTTTTCTTTTCTTTCTCCCTTTCTCTCTTTCTAGAAGTGTATTTATTTATTTTTTAAGTAACCTCCACACCCAGTGTGGGGCTCAGACTCACAACCCCGAGATCAAAAGTCAGATGCTTCACAAACTGAGGCAGCCAGGGGCCCCTACATTTTTCACTTTCTAACCAAATCTGTTCTTCCAGTCTTCACCATCTCAGCAGATGGAACCACCATCATTCCAGGCACCCATGCTAAACGTCTGGGCGTCATACTTTATTTCGCCTCTTGATTCGATCTTGATTTTTCCTCTCCCTCCAGTCCGTCAGCAACTTGTGCCGTTACTGCCTCCCAAATGTATCTCTCGTCTATACTTCTTTTATTATTTTTTTAATGTTTATTCATTTTTGAGAGACAGAGAGAGACCGAGTACAAGCGGGGGAAGGGGCAGAGAGAGAGAGGGAGACACAGAATCAGAAGCAGGCTCCAGGCTCTGAGCTGTCAGCACAGACCCTGACACAGGGCTCAAACCTACGAATCGTGAGATCACGACCTAAGCCAAAGTCACACGCTTAACCAACTGAGGCACCCAGGTGCCCCATCTTCTCTGTATACTTCTTTACCCCTATGGCATCCCATTAGTTCAAGCCCTCCGTCTCTTGCCTGGCCTTACTGGGCCCCCTGTCTATTGTAGTTCCTCTTCAATCTGGTCTTTCCGTTGCAGCCAGAATAACATCTAAAACAGATTGAACATGCTACTTTCTCACACTTCTTCTAGGCTTCTCGTTGTACTTGAATTCATCCAAACAATTTCATGATTCCTGCATGACTTGGCCTCCTTACAACTCTGGGCATTCTCAGCTTGCTTCCTTCTCAGGACTTTCACATGTGCTGTCTCTAACTACCCCACTCTCCTCCCAACTTCTTTTCCTGGTTTTGGTCTCAACCCTAATGTCTCCACAGAGGTCTTTTCCCCACCATAAATAAATAGGCTCACCCTGTATTTGCATACTCATGTACTTATTTAATACCTGTCTTCCTCACAACACACTCAGCTCCATGAGGGCAGAACCCAGAGTGTTTTAGTTTGTGGTTGTGTATCTCAGTCCCAGGTAGGTGGGTAGAAAAAAATAGGTGCTCATTACATCTTTGGTGACTGAATGAATGATCAGCCTTTGAGGAAGGAGGCATTGTATTGTTTGGAGAGCAGGCAAAACCTGGATTCCTGTCCTAGCTTTTACTTACTAACCGTGTGATTCTGGAGACTGCCACTGACTCTTTTTAGGTCTCAGTTTTCTCATTTGTTAAGTGGAGATATTAACTCCTTCCATATGATTGCCCTGATGGTTACATAAGCTATCATCTGTAAAAACAATGCCTTAGAAATAGTAGATATCCATTAATGTTGTCTTTCTTCCTCCTCTCAAAGCACAAGTAAAGCCAAAAAATTATTTTCAGTGTCTTCTGTATGCCCGTAGTATTTTAACACAGTCATTCCTGCGGTGTTCATATTTGCTTTACGGTTCACAAAAGTTTCCTCTTCTAATAATGAGGACAGACTTTGTGTCCGTCAGTTGGTTGTGGATGATTGTGGCTTTTGACTTCTTTAAGTCAGTCCTGACTTGTAATATGAAGTCAGGATACAAAGGTTAATAACATTCTAGCATACAGCAAACTATTGTGCTCTTCAGAGCCTTTATTCTTTTTCTTTAAGGCCCGAGGTATCTCCAGAGATCAGTGAGGTAGGTACAAGGGCTCAGGAAAAGGAAGTAGTGCCCCTAGAGATGAAATTGATTTTTCTGGTGGCGAAGCCTTCATTCGTCAGATGTTGCATAAAAGACAGAACAGTGCTGTACCCTTTCAGAGACAGATTCAGATTTCTAAAGTGGCTGCTGACTGACAGCTTCTTAAATGAGCTGACTTGAAGTAGAGTAGGGTTTCTATTTTACTATTAAGGATGGATGGGCTAGGAGAATGTTTGGAGAGAACTTCATAGTTCTAGCTTAGTATTTCAGGAGCACATTTTGAAAAATGATGGTTTAGAAGTGGTTGGAATTAGGGAGAGAGAAATTGCTTGATAAATCAGAAAGAAGCTATTTTTCAGAATATTCATCCACAGACGTTTTAATTCTTATTTTTTAATTTGAGAGAGAGCACATATGAGCAGGAGAGAGATGGTGCAGGGGGTCAGAGAGAGAATATATCAAGCAGGCTCCATGCTCAGCATAGAGCCCAATGTGGGGCTCGATCCCATGACCCTGGGATCATGACCTGAGCTGAAATATAGAGTTGCATGCTCAACCGACTGAGCCACCCAGGTGCTCCTTCATCCACAAACATTTAATGAGTGCCTAATATTTAAAAGAAGACCCAGTTACATTAAATTTTATTTATTTATTTTAAAATATCTATCTGTTTTTGAGAGAGCACGAGGGAGTACACGTGCGTGCTCAGGCAGGGGAGGGGCAGAGAGAGAAAGGGGGATGGAGGATCCGCATGGACACCAGCGAGCCCAGTGTGGGACTCAGACTCACGAAGCACCAAATCATGACCTGAGCTGAAGTCTGACGCTCAACCAGCTGAGCCACCCAGGTGCTCCAAGACCCTGTTACGTTAAAATTCAGAAAAATTGTAAGCCTAATATATGTCAGCACTTTTACACATTCTGTTTCACTGATTCTCTCCAAAAAGTTGTTAGCTCTGTTTTATGGATAAGGAAACTTCTCTCAAAAGTTAAGTAATTGCCCAATGGTTAATAAATGGCAAAACTAGGTTTTTATTTTAAGTTTTTATTTATTTTTAAAAATTTCTAATGTTTATTTATTCTTCAGGGGTGGGGGTAGGGGGGCAGAGAGAGAGGGAGACACAGAATCCGAAGCAGGCTTCAGGCTTGCTGTCAGCACAGAGCCCAAAGCAGGGCTTGAACCCATGAACCGCAAGATCATGACCTAAGCCAAAATCAGACACTTAACTGACTGAGCCACCCAGGTACCCCTAAAGGTTTTTTTAATGCTTATTTATTTATTTTTAAATATTTTAATTTATTTCTAGGAGAGAGAGAGAGAGACAGCGTGAGCAGGGGAGGGTCAGAGAGAGAGGGAGACACAGACTCTGAAATAGGCTCCAGGCTCTGAGCTGGCTGTCAGCACAGAGCCCGACGCAGGGCTCAAACGCACGAACCGCGAGATCATGACCTAAGCGAAAGTCGGACGCTTAACCGACTAAGCCACCCAGGCGCCCCAATGCTTATTTATTTTTGAGAGAGAGAGCATGAGCAGGGGAGGGGCAGAGAAAGAAAAAAACAGACTGCAAAGCTGGCTCGGAGCTGTCAGCACAGAGCCTATAGCGGGGCTTGAACCCATGAACCATGAGATCATGGCCTGAGTCGAAGTCAGACACTTAACCAACTGAGCCGCCCTGGCGCTCCTAAAACTAGGGTTCTAAATCTGCTCCTCTCTCCGAGTCTGCCTTCTGCTAAACTGCACCTGGCATTGTCCAGCTGCACGTAAATGCATGGAGGAACCAAAGGAACATTCAAAGAACTCTTTCAGCTGAGTTGAGGAATAGGAGGCAGGTGGATGGTAGATCTGGTTGTTCCGCAGTCCTCTGTGTTTTTCTGTTATGGCGTCCGTCACAGTCTGTCTTATATGTTACTCATGTACTTGTTTGTCTCCTCACTAGATTGTGAGTTACTGGAGAGCAAAGGGCTAGGGTTGTGTCATGTATCTTGGCAACTACTTCAAATTCACTTAAAAATAGGCAGGGCACTATTTTTTAAAGTTTTTTTTCATAGTACCCGAATGGTATCTCACATATAGGTGCTCAGTAAGTGTTTGAATGCAATGGAACCCAAGCCTCTGAGGACCAGTCATCCCTGAAGAAACGGCTGGTACAGCTGTAGCCTAGCCCTTCTCTGAGCAGGCTCAGCAGGGCTGGGGAGCTTCACCGCTGAAGAGCCGAGAAGCCGGTGTTCATCCCTCCCCCACCGCCGGAGAGGCATCTCAGGCCCAAGTCACTTCAGCCTGGCGGCAGGTGCAGGCACAGCAGCGGGAGGTGGGATTGGGCTCAGCCGGGCCGTGGCCGGAAGAAGAGCGGAGGGGAGATTGGTGTTGGTGATGTGGAAATAGCCTGGGACAAAGTTAGAAAAAAAAAAACCTCTGTTCTCGCTACTTTCTACCTTTGTGATTTCGGACAGGTCACTTAGGTCTCTGGGCCTCAGGTTTCCTGTTCACGTTATGGGGATGATCAGTTTCAGGGCCAGTGCCACCTCTAATCAGAAGATGGTAAATTCATCTTACCTAAGCCGTGCGTTCAGTTGAGATAATTACTGAATTGTTTCCCCTGAGCTATTTGACTAATTATTGTTGGGGCACCAGGCAGACTGGGTGATTGCGGCAGGTGCCATTCTGTTCATTCCCAGTCTGGCTGCACCCAGGGAGACACAGTGATGGGAAGAGCTGGTACTGGCAGTAGGCGAGGGTGCCCTCGCCTGGTAGAACGCTTGACGGCATCCATTCTGCAGCGCGTTAACTTTTCCTTTTGGGAGAGGCCAAATTAAGGTCTGTTAATGATCTTTTCTCAAAAGATCCTAATATGACACTGGAGCTTCAGGATTGAAAAGTGAGATGGTCTTAATTTATAGCAGCAAAGTGAGCTGGGCCCCAACTTCCAGATGCTTCTTTTAAGTTTGTTAGATAACTTCGCCCTTTAATAATGTTGTGCAGTATGAAACATCTCAGCCATCATTTTAGAACTGGAGCAAAAACCAGTTACTGAGTTAAAAGCAAAAGCCCTTAGTTGGTCCAGAAAGAACCAACTTTTATTGTAATTAAAAATTGACAGTCTCATCTTTATCCACGTGACCCCATTTTATAGAAGACAACTTGCTCTGTGAGTTTGGGTAAGCACTTTGTGTCTCTGGTCTTCAGTTTCCTTATTTGAAACATGATAGGATTGTACCAGCTAATGTCTAAGGTCCCTCCTTCAGTTCCACTTTACCTTGATTTCAAGTCCTAGTGTTTTCCTGGTTGTACTGCTGCTTTGGGACTGTCCGGTTCCTACCCCAGTGCAGTGTATTCATCAGTATAGAAGAGGACTTTAGAACATTTGGTTCTTAACCCATTAATGCTGTATCTGGGAGAGTTAGTTCAAGTGTCCACTTACAAAATGAGGTGAATGGGGGCACCTGGGTGGTTCATTTGGGTGCACGTTCAGCTCAGTTTCGGCTCAGGTCATGATCCTGGAGTCGTGGGATTGAGCCCCATGTGGAGTTCTGCACTGAGCATGGAGCCTGCTTGAGAGATAGTCAGTCTCTCTCTCTCTCCCTCTCTACTCTCCCTCCCTGCCTCCCTCCCTCTTCGTCTCCTTTCCTCCCTCTCCTCCTCCCTCTGCCCCATTCCCTGCTCTCTCCCAAATAAAATTTTTAAAAAATGAGTCAAATGGAAGTCCTTTTCCATCCTAACATTGAAGTGAGTAATGATATTTGGTGGAGTTAGAGGCACTGGACTAGGCGTCAAGGGATTTAGGTTCTGTGCCTTATATTTTGTTTCCACTAGCGCGTCAGTGTCTTGAACTATAAATTATTAAAAAGCTACAATTTATTGAATGTACTTTAGGTATCAGATACAGCCGCGAGGCACTTTATGTCCTCATTTGTTATCTACAGCAGGAAAGTGAATACACTTGGGAACTTAGGCCCCAAAAGGCAAGTCACATTCAAGATCCCATGGGTGAGAAATGGCAGAGCTGGGAGTAGAAGCCAGTCTTTGGCTCCGGAGCCTGTTCTCTTCCAACACCTTATCTGGAGCGTGGGAACCTACCGCATACAGTTCCAGAAGATCATTCCCTGAGCAGATACAATGTCAAAGTCACATTGCTTCTGTGTTAGAACCGTGTAGTTAAAAGGAACCTGTGAGTAGCCCTAATGTAGTTAAGACTTGTTGGGTTCAAATCCCACCTCTGCTATCTCCTAGCTTTGAACGCTGGGCGTTAGTTCTGTCATCTCTCCAATGAGAAGGGTCAGAGCACCAACATCATAGGATCGTGTGAGGCGCCTTGCACGGCACTTTTCATGGCGCATTCGGTGTAGCTTAGTGACCAGCAGGGCTGCGCGCTTCTCCTGTTCGCTCCCCTTCTCTTCGTTACAGTGAAGCTGGGAGGAGTTAGGGCCCAAGGCGGAACAACTTGTTAAAGTCATCCAATAAATAAAGTTTATATGATGGTATTGAATACTTGATAAATAATCATGAATTAACTTAATGATAAATATGGAATGTGGCGACAGTTTGAATCCCGGTCCACGGGTTGGAGGGTGGGCTGGAGGATGGATGGGAGGTAGAGAGAGAGCATGGGATAATTAATGATTTATCTGGCAAGGGGTTCTGGGCTTTTCATTATTTATTGTCACCTGTTACACAGACCCCTTGAGCCTCTGACTTCTCCATCTGAGGTCACCTCCACGAAAGACTTGGGGACAGCTCTTTTTCCCTCTGATTATATCTTTTTAGGTTCTGCTGGATGTCTGTGTATTGGCTCCTTCTGTAGTTGTCTTGATAAAATCAAGACTGGCTTAGAGTGAAATAGAGCAGGCTGTATAGTCTGGTTTGACTTCGAAGTTTAGGAAAAAAGGATGTCCTATGCAATCCATCCCAAATTATTAAAGTATTAGGATTGGAGGCCTCAGTCCCAGCTAATAGAAAGTGTGACTAGATTTTTTGCCGTCTACTCCTTCTCTCCAGATGCCTCCTTTGGGGGTTTCAGTAGGTGTGGGATCTGGGTGTCCCTAGAAGGTGCCAGGCCATCTGCCAGCACTCCTATCTCCCCGGTGTTCTTCACGTGTCCGCACATACCTGCCAGCCTGCGTTTCATGAAGAACAGAAAGAGTACTTGACAGGACATGACTTTTAGGCAGCTTTGCAGCCGTCAGGACCAAGTAGACTTTCAGGGAGACTGGGTTAAACGCCACGGAAGAGAGAGTCTCATTTGTGTGACATTGATCCTTTTTTTCGTTGTGTTTTTTCTTTTGTCTTCACAGGTTGCTATGGTGACAGACTATGGAGCCTTTATCAAAATCCCAGGCTGTCGGAAGCAAGGTGGGAGTTTATAACTTGAGACCCAGCCCTCCCTTTCCCCTCCCTTCTGTCACCCCCGCCACATCCTGGTTACAGACTCTTACTTCTCAAACCCTAGTTTTGTTTTTGTCTTCAGTGTAGAGATAGGAATATAGACAAATGACGACAGCCCATGTTTTCTAGGTCGTCACTCAGAAGAATGCTGCTCTCTGACATGTTGGGGGGCTGATTATAGCTACTTGGGTTCCCTTCCGGAACCAGCTCTTGCCTAAATTTCTCCTGTGACCCTAGGCAAGTCACTTGACTCTTTGGTCTTAGGATTTGGAGTAAGGCAAGCTACTTACTCTCTGAGGCTGACATTGTGAGTTGTTTTTTTTTTTTTTTTTAATGTTTATTTATTTATTTCTGAGAAGGAGGGAGAGACAGCATGAGCAGGGGAGGGTCAGAGAGAGAGGGAGATACAGAATCTGAAGCAGGCTCCAGGCTCTAAGCTAGCTGTCAGCACAGAGCCTGACGCGGGGCTCGAACCCACGAACCGTGAGATCATGACCTGAGCCAAAGTTGGACACTTAACCTACTGAGCCACCCAGGCTCCCCGTGAGTTTTTAATACATAGTACACACAATGGAAAGAGTATCGTCACCAATACAAATTTATATTATATGTATCATGTTTTATATTTTCTTTTTAAAGTGATAGGCATTTGTTGAACATTTTTTGAGTCTCCTTTTCACATCTATAATCTTATTTGTTTCTTAATTGGTTAAATAAAAAAGGCAAGTTCCACAGACTGGCGGCCTGCCCAGAGTGATTTGGCTAGGTGACAGCACAGCTGGGCCTAGGACCCACACCCCCTGACTCCTAGCCCAGTGGGCTTTCTACCACATCACGGGGCTAGTTAACTCACCTTGCTGATTCCTCCTGCTATAATATAAGGATTTATCGAAGATTTTAATGTAAAAAATGTAATTGTAAGGGTAGTATTAGAATAAAATATAGAATAATATTTGAGAGGGCACATGGGTGGCTCAGTTGATTGAGCATCCGATTTTGGCTCAGGTCATGGTCTCGCAGTTTGTGGGTTTAGGCCCTGCATCAGGCTCTCTGCTGTCAGCACTGACCTCACTTCGGTTCCTCTGTCCCCCGCCCCTCCTGCCCCGCCCCTCTCTCACTCACGTGCACACCCTCTCTCTCAAAAATAAACATTAAAAAAGAAAAGTAGGAACTTTTTTTTAAAAAAGAGAATGATATTTGACTATATAAAAGTAAACTTTCAATAATTGTAAGCAAAGTTAAGTTGGGAAAAAATTTGTAGGACACGTGGCAAAAGACTAATAATAAAGGGGGGAGTAAGAACAGGGGCCAAGAATATGGAAAGAATTCACAGGAGAAAGAATAGCAATTAATCTTAAAATATACTTAATCTTAAAAGATACGTACTCTCCAGATTGATTTAAAACTAACTTACGGGCCTCCTGGGTGACTCAGTTAGTTAAGCGTCGACTCTTGATTTCACCTCAGGTCATGATCTCATAGTTCCTGAGACTGAGCTCCCTCTCGGGCTCTGTGCTGACCACGTGGAGCCTGCTTGGGATCGTCTCTCTCTCTCTCTCTGTCTCTCTCTGTCTCTCTCTCTCTCTCTCTCTCTCTCCCTGCCCCTCCCCTGCTCACGAGGCAGTTTCCATAGCAAGCCCTGCGCCCCCGAGATTCTACAGCTT
Source organism: Hyaena hyaena (assembly GCF_003009895.1). Classification (NCBI taxonomy): domain Eukaryota; kingdom Metazoa; phylum Chordata; class Mammalia; order Carnivora; family Hyaenidae; genus Hyaena; species Hyaena hyaena. The sequence continues at coordinate 2,728,473 of NW_024080635.1, read as the reverse complement.
GGGTCCACATGCTGATTTTGAACTACTGCGTAGGTTTAGAAGGAAGCCTGGAAGCGAGCGGACTCCAGAAACTGTTGACAGCAATCATCTCTGGAGGGTTTGGTCTTCTGGGGGAGACGTGAACACCAAAGAGGGACTTCTACTTTGTGCAATTTCTTTTTTTAAAGTTTATTTATTTTTCAGACAGAGAGAGAGAGAGACAGAGCATGAGTGGGGGAGGTGCAGAGAGAGAGGGACACACAGAATCCAAAGTAGGCTCCAGGCTCTGAGCTGTCGGCACTGAGCCCAACGTGGGGCTCGAACCCACAAACTGTGAGATCATGACCTAAGCCGAAGTCATACACTAAACTGACTGAGCCATCCAGGTGCCGCTACTTTTTGCAATTTCTTAAACCAGAATTTTTCTTAAAAAAAAAAAAAAAAAGCCCAGGGCCGCCTGGGTGGCTTGGTTGGTTAAGTGTCCAACTTCAGCTCAGGTCATGACCTCACAGTTAATGGGTTCGAGCCCCACGTCGGGCTCTGTGCTGACAGCTAGCTCAGAGCCGGGAGCCTGCTTTGGATTCTGTGTCTCTTTCTCTCTCTGACCCTCCCCTGCTCACGCTGCCCCTCTCTCTCTCTCAGAAATAAATAAAACATTTTTTAAAAATTAAAAGTAAATAAATAAAAATTAAAAAAAATAATAAGTCCAACAGCTGATCTTTGGATACTAGAGCCGTGCAGGTAGCCTTGGAGACTGCTGTGCCACAAACGGCATCTTGGAATTAGAAAGGGCTCCGCCGACTGTTCCCAGACTAGCGGTCAGCAAAGGATAATAAAGGTCCTCATTTTCTGCTGTCTGGGGTTTAACGAAAGGGACTCCTCTCCGTCCTTATAGGCACGCACCTCTTTTGGTCTGAGGACAGATCTTGTTATTGTGCCCACCCTTGCTGTAGGCCTCATCCCTACTTGAGCAGTCATGTGGCCCTTTGGGGACTGTGTGGAGACAAAAGGCCTGATGCCCCCCAGCAGTCAGGCTTCAACTCACTTGTGTCCATGCCTTGTCAGGGGATGCCTCTCACTGCAGCTGCCTGCCTACGAGTGGGTCTGTCAGTCTGACAGCGGTGGAGACCAGCCTCAGAGGGAGAGCACAGGGAGCTGAGCAATTAGGCGGGAATTCTCTCATCCCGAGCTTTTCAGTGGCTTTGCTGCGTCACTCGAGCAGTTGTATTTTATTTAGCTTCTCTGCTCTCAAAGGGGGAAGATCGTTAAGTTCCACACCAAAAGGACTGAGCTATAAGATAATGCTGGTCTCCAGATTTTAATGTTTTGATTCAGAAAGGGAGTTGTTTTTCTCAGCCTTCTGTCCTCAGAATTTTTATCACTACTGAGTTGAAGATCCCTTCCTAATATTCAGATCTAAACTAGATTGTCCCCTGGCTCACAGTCTTGCCTGATAAAAAGATCTATGATGATGGAAATGTTCTATATCCATTTCGATGTGTTTTCTGATACCAGCCAATTCTCTGGATTTCAACTGCAGGTGTCTTCAATTCTGACACTATCTGCCTGGAGTTGGTGTCAGATCCCACAAGGTAAAGAGGCTCTGACTCACAGGACTGCCCCTACTTCAGATGCCAGTCGCCACCTGTACTTGCAGTTGGTGGCTTGTGAAGCAAGGGTTCCCACAACCCCCTCCTCAAGGTTGATAATTTGCTAGAACAGCTCTCAGGACTCAGGGAAGCACTGTTTCTTATACAGTTGGCCTATATACCCTTGGCCAAGGTGCAGGTGGGGGACGTACTCGGAGCTTCTGTGTCTTCCCTGACACAACACCCCCAACCGACTGAGCCACCTAGACACCCTGACTTCATTTATTTTAATTAATGTAAATTTAAACTTAAAACAGCAACGTAACTGGGCACCTGGGTGGCTCAGTTGGTTAAGCGTTTGGCTTCAGCTCAGGTCATCATGTAGCGGTGCGTGAGTTCGAGCCCCACATCGGGCTCCACACTGACTGCAGAGCCTGCTTGGAATTCTTCCCCCCACGGCCTTCCCCCACCCACGGCCTTCCCCCTCCCCTTGCTCATGCCCACATGCGCGTGCGCTCTCTCTGTCAAAATAAATAAATAAATTTTAAAAAGAAAGTGAAATGGGCTAAATATTAAAAACAACAAAACAGCAACACGGCTAGCGGCTCTCAGTGTCAGCGCAGCTTTCTATGAAGCTCTTTTTCCCCCTTCTCCTTTGCCCCACCAGCACATGAGGTTTGGGGATCAGAGTATTCAATGGTATCCTTTTTTTTTTTTTTTAATGTTTTTTTAGTTTTGAGGGTGGAGGGAGGGACGGAGAGAGAATCCTAAGCAGGCTCAGTGCTGTCACCACAGAGCCTGACCCGGAGCTTAATCTCCTGAACTGTGAGATCATGACCTGAGCCAAAATCAAGGGCCGGATTCTTAACCAACTGAGCCACCCAGGAAAACATAGTCCCTACGGCCCTGCTGTTCATAGTCTAGAGATATGAACAAAACACAGTGTAGTGTACTGATATAAGTGAGGTTGTGGTTATCCACTGAGCCATGAGGGATATCCATCTGAGGAATAATGGGTGTTCAATACATTTTATCATATGAAGAAATTAATTCTAGTCCCATTGTCA